>NW_003852460.1:7432971-7445003 GCF_000181295.1 Otolemur garnettii | reverse complement strand
GCTCACAGGTTTGAGACCACTCTGAGCGAGAGTGAGACTCCATCTCTAAAAATAGCTGGGCGCTATGACAGGCACCTGTAGTCCCAGCTACTCAGGAGGTTGAGGCAAGAGAATCACTTGAGCCCAAGAGTTTGAGGTTGCTGTGAGCTGTGACACCATGGCACTCCACCAAGGGTGACATAGTGAGACTCTGTCTCAAAAGAAAAGAAAGTGTGCCTGGGGGACTAATTTAGGACTGCCAATTTTTTATATTCCCAAAGACTTTGAAAAAAACCAACTCATGTCAACTATCATGATTTCATAAGAAAAGATGTTTAAACAGAAAAAAATGCATACATCAGAATAAGAGAGTTCTTTAAATGAACCAAAGCAAGTCAGCTTTATGCAAATCTGCCATGCCCTGCTCTTCCTATACAGCACTGTGGACTTGGGGCACCGCACCTGGTAAGCCTGCCTGTAAGCCCCTTGCACTTCTGCTGTTCTCTTCCCTTTCCTTTGTACCTCCTCCTCCTCTGCTGCGGGGCCCTTGAAGGTAAGTGTTTTTCTAAGGCTTGCTTCCTCTTCTTTTTTTCCTCCCACTCCCAGCCATCCTTTCTTGGGACTTTTTACTGCACCCCTCTGGCCAATCTCACCCTCACTGGCCCTTTTATTGGACTTTCTCACGGCTCAAGTCCTGGAGTCTCTTCACTTCTCTGTGTATTTTCTCTCCTGAGGTGATCTCAGCCATTTGGCAACTTAATTTATACGACAAAAATTCCTATATTGGTGCTTCCAATTGCCCCCTCTTAGACATACCTTTGAAATGTCTCCCACTTAACATTCCCAATTCAAAAGTCCTAGTGTGCCCAGCATTTCCAACTCCTTTCCCAGGGACTCACGGCCCTCGCAATGTGGTTGCCTCCCTGCCCGTGGTACCCTCCATCCCACCCCTGACCCCTTGGCTTGCCTGTGTTCTGCAGCTCCAGGCCAGTCCAGTTGCTGTAGACTGACACCTCACCCAACCCCTACTCCCCTTTTACTTGAAAAAGCCCTTCCCCAGTGTATGGGCAGCTAGAATCCCAGTACTCCTTTGGGGCCCAGCTCCAATGCCATTTTCTCCAACCTCTAAGAAGGAGATTTATTATAGAGAGTTCAAAGACTACACTAGCATTTCTAAGTATCCATGAAAGCCCAGAAAGTATGAACTACTCCACAGCTTTTACCAGCTTGGCGGTTTTGGTGACAAGAGCTAGAAGCAGAGCAGTGAGCCTGGAGCTGACCTGGCCCTGGGAGTCCTCTGATTCATCCACTCCGAAAGGCAAAGACCAAATAGCAAATGTGACCAAACATTGGACTTCATTCAGTAAATGTTCATTGAATATGTAGCTACTGGGATTACAGCACTGACTTATAATCCCTGTACTCAAGGAGTTTATACATTTTCACAGGGAAAGACAGACAAGAAGAAAGCACACACCAATTAGGGAATAACACTTGCTTGGCCAATCAGGGTGACAGCGTGAGGACAGGGTGGTGTGGTTTTACTCAGGATGATCAAGGAAACCTCTCTAACAAGGTGATCAAAAGGACAGCAGAGGCCACATGACAATTTCTCCTGCTAGTCCTCCTGTCTAGGATCATCTCTCCCTCTCTGGATCCTTAACATCATCCCATCTGCAAAATCCCTTTTGCAGTGAGAGGCAACACATTCATAGGCTCTGGAGATCAAGACGTGGACACCTTTGGGGGACCATTATTCTGCCACCTGCAGGCACTGAGTCAGGAATCTGCCAGGTGGGACAGATGCCCAAAGGGATGTCAGTGGAGCTGGTTGGTGGATGCACATTCAGTATAGGTGACGAACACTGAGGAAGCCAATGTGGCTGGAACCGGCAAGCAAAGAGGACCGGTGCAGTGGGCTGACGCCATGAGTTACCAGGTAACCTGCCTGCATAGGACCCTGCTGTCCATGCACAGTGAAAATTCAGGACTAGGACAGGAAGACACCACAAAGTAAGGTTTCTCAAGCTCGGCCGCTGACATGCAGTGGGCCTTCCCTGCACAGTGCAGGGTGGCTGCTAGATGTCAGATGCACCTGCCTTGGAGCTGTGACAATTAAATATGTCTCCAGACACTGTCAGAAGTCTCCTGGGGGTAAAGTCCCCATTCCCCAGGTTGAGAACCAACATGCTAGTGGGTAGACAGGGAGCGCTTGTGCACACCCACTCATGTCAACTTCAAATGCATCTCTGATTCTTAAATGTTTCAATGCAGCCCCAAAAGTGGTTTTCTGAAAAGCCCCTAGTGTCCCACAAAGGCTCAAATGCTTGAGACAGGACTGTCCTTAGTAGCAGCAGGGCATTTCCTACCAAGGTTCTAGAAATCTTCAAATAATACAGTACTTTTATTGAAAAGTATTAATGAAGTGCAGTGCCCACCCCCCAAATAATTTTCTTAAATACTCAACTTTTTACCCAAACATCTTATTGCAACATTTAAAAGGTTACTCACTTCATACTGACACCATTTCTAGAAAACAAAGAAATCATTGCTCTGTTTGATAAATGTCACAGCCAAACAAATAACAATTAAGTTCCTAAAGTGTAGCAATGACCCATTTGGTGCATTTAATACGGCACAGCAAATTCTAGCACCCACACTTTGCAGTTCCACTAGAAACATGCAAGAACGAGCAGAGGAATATTCAACAGAGACAATCCCCCCCTCACAAACTCCAACAAGCCAAAGAGAAGGAATGCATGATAAATGAAGAATGTGACCACAGAGACAACCAGTTTTGATACATGAACTTGGAAGCATTCCATGGGGAAATTTAAAGCCCACCACAAGGCTATCCTATAAAGCCTGGAGTAAGTGGGTATAAAACCTCCTAGCAAACAGAAGGCCTATGTCCGTTTAAGTTGGCCTTGTAGCAGGGAGTCATATGATTTGCTTTTGTTGCTATTTTTACATTTTCTAAAAAACCAGCAAAGTAGATTTCCAGACATCCATGAATGGTACAGTGTACTGAGTAGGCCTAACTGTTTAGCTTCCAGAAAAGACCTCTTCACCCCACGTGGCATTCTGTTCCTTCCCTATCCCTGAGATATTTCATTTTCAACTAAAGAAATTTTGTTTTAAAAAGACATGCTTCACAGTTTTTTGAAGCACCTATTTTGAAACAATTTGGCTTTGGCAGCGCCCGTAGCACAGTGGTTACGGCACCGACCACGTGCACCAAGGGTGGTGGATTCGAACCCAGCCCAGGCCAGCTAGACACCAATGACAACTGCAACCAAAAAATAGCCAGGCATTGTGGCAGGCACCTATAGTCCCAGCCACTTGGGAGGCTGAGACAAGAGAATTGCTTAAGTCCAAAGAGTTTGAGGTTGCTATGAGCTGTGACGGCACAGCACTCTACCGAGGGCAACATAGTGAGACTCTGTCTCAAAAAAAAAAAAAAAGAAAAGAAAAGAAATAATTTGACTTTAAGACTGTTTCCAAAAGGCACAAAGAAAAAGTCTCTTAAAAAGGACATGAAAGCCAGGGAGAGTCAGAATATTGAAAGCAGGAACCCTCAGCACTAAGGAAAAATATGATGTGCTGAGGGTTTCAGAAACCTTGTAGTTTTGTCCATGTCCCAGGAAGAAGACTGGAAGAGAAGGAGGAAAGAGAAACACATAGGCACAAACTTGGTCAAGTCACAATTTGCCAAAGGCAGATGATTTACAATATAGGTCCACATCAGCCACTACATGTCGAGCCTCTCCAACAAAATGACATTAATTTGGTCCTGCTCACCTATCGACCTAATTAAATGTCTTTTAACCAAAAAATGTGGCTCTGCCCATTAATCTATGGAGTTAGAAGCCACATATATAAAAGATAAATCCTTTATGCCGGCCTGAGGGACTGAGGCTCAATCTTCTGGAAGGAGAGAAAGGAAGGTGGGATAGGAGTTCTGAACCATCTGGTATGCTAAAGAAAGCCAAGAAAGTCTCTATTCTTATTGAATCGCATCTTTATAACTGTTTGAAATACTCAGAATTTCATATTTCAAATGCACTTGAATGTTATATATAAATGAAGGGCCTTTACTTCGTATTCTATCCCTCACAGCTTTCCACTGGAACTCTGCCAAACCTCTTTCCATGGGAGAAAAGTAAGCAGAAGGCAAGAATGGAAAAATGCACTTCTTACCTCTTTCTGGCTTCCTCATACTGCCAGTTAAGTCTAACTCGGTCTACCAGTCTTGTTTTATCATCAAAGACAAGCTTTCCGGAACAGAAGAAAGAAAGAGAGAAAAAGAAAGGAAACATGTATTAAAAACATATTTTTAAAATAGAAAATTCATTTAAATCTTCAGCAACAATGAATAATACTCGTTTAATTTGTCTTTCACTTTCAATTTTTCAAAGATCTGGAAGGAAACACATCAAATAATAATACTCTGCTGCCACCTCTGGCCAGTGTGGGTTGGGAGTAGGGCTAGGAAGACATTTGCTTTCCTAAAACTGGTATTTTTTGTTTTTCTTTTAAAGTGGCAGTATATCTATCTATTGTGTTAATTCCAAACAACAACAAATCAAGTGTTAAAAGAAGTAGAGGAGTACTCAATAGAAGTTGATACAAAGGCAAAAATAAAATTTCATCCCATTTTGTGCAAAACATTCACTAACTCCTCAAAATAAATATGAAAAGGTCTGAAGTCCCATAGTTTAAAAAAGCTGGAGTAGCTATGTGAAGTATGGGCTAGCAGACACCTTCTGACAACCACGAGGCATGCTGCAGAACTAAGGGTAGAAGGACAGAAAGCAAAGTCTCAAAAAGCCTGGGGATGGGGACATTGAATATGATTAAATATTTTCATACCAATTACATTGAAAGCGAAGAAATCCTACATAAAGCAAAACTAAACTAAAAAGATATGTATAGGAAGTAATTGTAGCACACCTTGGTTAATTCTTCCTTCATTTGTGGAAATATACAACTATAGTTTTAATAAATCGGTTCCATCTATAGATCTGACCTTACCATACCATATGTTATGACCACCAAGTCTTTATGTTTTGAAATAACCTGATGTCAACAAATTTTTCAAAATATTTGACTTGAATGATTAGTAATAAATTTCTCGATATGAGTTTTGGTCTGTGTTGATGGGGAATTTCATTCTTTACAAATGTATTACCTTGAATGGCAAGTTGAAGAAGTGCCTTTATGATGGGACTGAGCATTCTCCTATGAGATATGTAACAGTTTCACACATTTAAATATCCGTCTGTTCCCCCATCCATAGTTTCCTCAATATATTCGAACATACTTAGGCTACAGCACCCTGACCCCCAAAACTGTCTCCATAGGTTAGGTACTTGCCACTTTATTCCCTCTTTATTAGGGGACCTGAAGTTATCTCTTCATCAAGACCAATAAACATCATCTCTTAAACCTCTTCTCGAAGCTATTTATGGATCTCTAAGCTTTATTTTTGTATTCTTCTTTGAGAACCAAAATCCGTGTTTTGGGTCTCAAAGACAGTCAGTCAGATCCACACAGTTACTGTTTCACAGTTCCTATTCAGCCATACACTCTGTACAAACCTGTGGCTGCAAATCCCCAATCTTGAAAAGCATGTCTGATATACATCAATGCCCACCCCATAAAACTTATTCAAAGCAAAAACTAAGAGAGGTAGGCAGACTTCTAAGATGGCTGCCAATGATCTTCACCTCCTGGGATTCAAGCCATGTGAAATTCCTTCCTTTTTAGAATGAGCTGGGTCTATGACTTGAATATATTTGATAGAATATAGCAACAGGGATTGGAAGACTGTTTCTGTGAATAGGTATTTTTTTTGAACCTGAGTCTCAAGCTGTCACCCTGGGTAGAGTGCCATGGTGTCACAGCTCACAGCAACCTCAAACTCTTGGGCTCAAGCAATTCTCTTCCCTCAGCCTCCCAAGTAACTGGGACTACAGGTGCCCGCCACAACACCCATTTTGTTGTTGTTGTTGCAGTTGTCATTGTTGTTTTAGCTGGCATGGGCTAGGTTCGAACCACCAGCCTGGGTGTATGTGGTCAGCACCTACCCACTGAACTATGGGCGCTGCTCTGTTTTTCTTTTCTTTTTTTTTTTTTTTTGAGACAGAGTTTTACTCTGTCCTGCTGAGTAGAGTGATATGGCATCATAGCTTATAATAACCTCAAACTTCTGGGTTCAAATGATCTTCTGCCTCAGCCTCTCAAGCAGCTAGGACCACAGATACATAACACATTGCCCACCCAGCTTTTCTATTTTTAGTAGAGACAGAGTCTGACTCTTGCTCAGGCTGGTCTCAAACTCCAGAGTACAAGCGATCCACCTACCCTGGCCTCCTACAGTGCTAGGATTACAGGTATGAGCCACTATGCCCTCTGGAAAAAAGATTCTTACAAAAGATTGTGACTCCCATCTTGCTTAGCAGAGTCGTATGGTTGGCACACTTTAATGAAACAAGGGTGCCATGCTAGAGAGGGCCCATGTAATAGGGAACTGAAGTCCTCAGTCCAGTGACCTGTGAGAAACTAAATCCTGAGCTTGAGAGTAGATCCTTCCTCAGGTGAGCTTCTGGATAAGTCTGCAGCCCTGGCTAATGCCTCAACTGCAAGTTCCTGATACCCTAGAGAAAAAGACCCAGCTGACTCTTGACCCACATAAAGTGTAAGATAATAAAGGAGTGCTATTTTAAGATGCTAGGTTTGGCGGTAATTTGTTATACAGTAATGGCTAACTAACAGAGCCTTTTGATCTATTTTTCTATTATAATATGATGTAGTTAGTAGAAAGTACAGAGGTTTAGGGATAAGAGATGTTGATTCAAACCTAGACCTGTGGCTCGGCGCCTATAGCTCAACCGGCTAAGGTGCCAGCCACGTACACCTAAGGTGGCGGGTTCGAATCCCCAGCCCAGACCCGCCAAACAACAATGACGGCTGCAACCAAAAAACAGCCGGGCGTTGTGGCGGGCGCCTGTGGTCCCAGCTACTTGGGAGGCGGAGGCAGGAGACTTGCTTGAGCCCAGGAGTTGGAGGTTGCTGTGAGCTGTAATGCCACGGCACTCTACCCAGGGGGAAAGCCTGAGGCTCTGTCTCAAAAAAAAAAAAAAAAAAAAACCTAGACCTGCCTCTCCTCAGCTGTATGTCTGTAGGCACCCTGGTACCTTGGTCTCCTGCATGTCAAAGAGGATGGAGGTAATCACGTGTAGACAACAGCTATGAAACTGCCAATGCAGGGCCAGTCCAATAAACTGCAGGAGCTCATAAACAATGGTAAGTTACTGCCAAGTAGCATAACCAGCCCCTAATCTCTACCTGGTGTTTTAGAATGGTTTACCTAAATCATTAGAGAACCTTCGATCTTATATGTTCCAAACTAGTTAAAAGTCTCTAAACTCTAATTCTAACCTTATAATAAGCAGCAAGCAGCAATGAATTATTCATGGAATCAATGAGTCTAGTACTTGTTTCCTTCCCTCCAAAATCTTTATGCAAAAATGCCAAAACATTTTTGACTCACAGATTCTTCTCTCGGTGTTACAGATGGTGACTATATTCTTTTTTTTTTAACTTTGCTTTCATTTTTTTTCTTTCTTTCTTTTTTTTTTTTTTTATGGAGACAGAGTCTCACTTTGTGACCCTCAATAGAGTAGAGGACTGGGGAATCATAGCTCACAGCAACCTCCACCAACCCCTGGGTCCTTGGGTTTGAGTGATTCTCTAGCCTCAGCCTCCCAAATAGCTGGGATTACAGGCACCTGCCAGAACGCCTGGCAATTTTTGGTAGAGACGGGGTCTCACTCTGGCTCATGCTGGTCTTGATCCTCTGAGCTCAGGGCAATCCACCTGCCTCGGCCTCCCAGGGTGCTAGGATTATAGGTGTGAGCCACCATTCCTGGCCTATATTCTTTTTTTTTTTTTTTTTTTTTTTTTTGCAGTTTTTGGTGCCAGGGCCAGGTTTGAACCCGCCAACTCTGGTATACGGGACCAGCACCCTAATTCTTGAGTCACAGGCACTGCCCCTCTTTCAACTTTCAAACAAAGATGAAGCCTGGTTGAAAAAGGCCAAGTAGGGTGGCACCTGTGGCTGAAGGAGTAGGGCACCAGCTCCATATACCATGGGTGGCAGGTTCAAACCCGACCCTGGCCAAAAACTTCAAAAAAAAAAAAGAAAAAGGTCAACTATACTGCAAATAGGACTATTCCAGGATATATAAGACACAGAGAGTCGTTATTTACTATATTACGCTCCCCTCAAACAGGCACTACCTGTCAAAATTTCAAAATATTAGCTAATAATTTAAAATTCAGAGTTTTCTACCAATTGTTTTTCCCTTTTTCCTTTCTTTCTTTTCCTTGAGACAGAGTCTCACTCTGTTACCCTGGCTAGAGTGCAGTGGCATCATGGTAGCTCACAACTCCAAATTCCTAGGCTGAAGTGAGTGATCCTCCTGCCCTAGCCTCCTGAATAGCTGGGACTACAGGTGCATGCCACCATGCCCAGTTATTTTTTTCCTATTTTGTAGAAACGGGGGTCTCACTCTTGTTCAGGCTGGTCTCAAACTACTGAGCTCGAACAATCCTCTTGCTTCCAGCCTCCCAGAGTGCTAGGATTAGAGGCCGGAGCTACCACATCCAGCCCCTTTTTCCTTTCTTTTCGTTTATGTAATTGAGGGGGGGGGCACAACACTGTATATTCCATTGATACCTCACTTTTACTAAATAAGCCTAAAGAGGAAGAAGCCCTCTAAATCGCTTTTCCATTTGGTAACAAATTAATGTCAAAGCCTCACTGAATGCAATATAACAGTAGTGTCTTTGAACATCCAACACCCTGCTTCAAATGGTGACTTTCCTAACTTTGTTTTTGTGGCTAACTCAAGGCTTCACTATTTATCAAAAGTAGCATTATAAAATTCTTTCAAGTCTCAAACAAAATTACTTTTAATTCAATTCAATTTCCTGACATTCTTTTAGAAGAATAAGAAATAGCAACAAAGTATAACCCAAGGTAGCCCTGCCACAAGGCCTTTTGGAAATCACTGGTCTAAGGCAGGGTTTGGTAAACACTACAGCCCTTGGGCCAAATCCAGCCCACTGCCTGTTTTTGTAAGTGAAGTTTTACTGCAGCACAGGCACGCCTATCCGCTCACACATCATCCATGTGATGGTTGCATTTGCGCGGCAAAGACAGAGTCGAATAGTTCTGCATGGCCTGTGAAGCCTAAAGTATTCACTGTATTTACTATCTGGCCCTTTACCAAAAAAGTTTGGTGACCCATGCTCTAAAAAGTCATATGTCTGTCAAAAGAACGTTTAAACTCAACTCTCACGAGGAGTCTGGCCCTTTTAAGAATCCCAATCACAAGGATGGAGGTAATATGCAATTCAATTGCATCACACAGCTAGATGTGAGAGGTGATATTTTTTCTTCACACTTAAGTGCATAAAAGTGAAAACATTCGCTTAAGATTAAAGCAAATGGGTGACAGCAACACAAAAGCAACTGTCCTCTCAGCATATACATTTTTTCCTCCTGGGCAGCATACCTCTGTCTGAGAGCCAGCGTCACAGAACTGCTGAGGTAAACCAGAATGGCCAAGTGCACCTGGATCACGTGGGAAATCTTGAGGAGAGTCGGTAATGGAGCAGCTGTTCTTAAAGCCATCAGTCAGCTGGACCAGGCTCTGGAACAGAATGCGACAAACTCTTTAAACAGAGATGACAGTGTTTCCCTTCGCTTTAGAAGTGTGCCCTGCACTCTGGTTGTAGGTCTGCATCTTTATTACTTACCGGAGAGTTATCTCACCCAGCCCTCACCCCCCCATTAGAATTCAAATAAATGCTTTTTGCTGAATGCATCTTTAATAACAATTCTTAGTCATTTAAATCAGATACCAATAGAGTCCTCTAGACAGAAACTGAATAAAATAAGAAACAATTATGATACCATTTTTTTACCGGTTTTTAAACCTTCATGCTCCCCAGAAAAAAATAAGCATTCCTATGCAAAATGTTCATTCAGTAATGATTCGGACAGAAATGATTGCCACCTTGAGACTATTATAGATAAATCACAGAGAAGGTGAAAATAGCTCCCAGACAATCCTTATGTACTTTTATAACCTGATTTTTTTGGTCATAATTCTACATGGTCAAAAATACTCTCACAGGAATGTTAGTTTGCCAAAAATTAGAGCAAGATATATTCTGCCATATGGAAGCCCTTTGTGTGAAAGTTAAAGAACAATTTGATTTCTGACTATTTCTTTTAGACTTCTGAGTATGTCCATCTTCAGCAGATACTGCTGCAAATGCCAGAACCAGAACACCCAAGTGCAGAACTCATTTAATTGGCTCAAGACTGAGTCAAGGGTTGGAAGGGGTCAACGCTGTTAAATTTATTTAAGAAAGGCAAAGCATTTATTTAATTTTTGATGGAAGAGGACTTTGTGCCTCTTCTGGTGTTTCTCAGAGTTTGTGAGGTTGTAGAGACCTCAAAGAAAATGCTGGAGCCTGAAGCTTCTTTCAGAAATTCTACCTTCCGTCTCCATGGTGGGAACTCAAGCTAAGCAACTGGGTGGCTAGCCTTAATGCTGCCCACTGTGGCCTCAGAGAGGCCAGGGCAGGGAGCTCTGTTTAACCGCCACTGCACAATTATTTCGTGGGTCACCCTTGGGTGTTGGCTAGCATGATATGGGTAACAAACATAGGGTACCTTGTCCATTGCCACATACACAGAAATCTCAGTAAATGGTAGCTGTTTTCAGAGCTGCCAGTACGCCCTCAAAAACCTAACAATTGATCATTTACCTACCATCACCTTTCAGAAAGGTCATCTGAAAATAGATTTCTGGGCCCTACCTTCAGAGAATCTAATTCAGTAAATTCTGGTTGGGGTCCAATAATCTGCATTTGAATAAGCACCACGGGGAAAAGTCCCACAAGGCCTTGACCTTAGGAAGCACTGTTGAGGCAAGGTAGTTTTTTGTGCATCTGCCTGATTTTGCTTAGGAGTCTGAACTTTGTTTTACATGTACTATGTTATATGTTCTGTAGAATCTTAAAAAAAAGAACAGCCAACCAAGTAGTAGGTGTTCACTTAGGGTGCTGAGCAAAAAATAAAAGCTATAACAGAAAGCAATGGACGCATTCCAGCATCAAGTGAAAAGACCAGGGTGTGCTCATTCGCAAAAGTTTGACTTTTTCTAAAAATAATGGAAACTATAAAATTCAAGGGGCAAAAAACATAAAGCAATACAAAGCTACAAATGATCCCAGATATAGAATTCAAAAATATCTGTATGGTAAAATACTTTGCAACCATATAAAGGTGAAGTAGCTCTTTATGTGCAGATATGGGAAATGATGCAGGAGATTACTGCATGTGAACAAGCTAGTGCAGAACGTAGGACAATCCTGGCTTTCTGTGAGGCAGCTGGACATGTATTCTTATTTTTGTGTGTCTGTATGAACACTGGAAGAGTATACAAGAAACTAATAAAAAGTATTTATGGTTAAGTGGGATGGGGTGATAGCAAAAATTCTTATCATAGATCCTTGGTATTATTTTGATTATTCAACACTATGACTATATCACGCATTGTTGTAGTTTGAATTGTGTCCCCCGCTCCCAAAAGGTTATGTTCAAATACTAACCCCAGGAATTGGCGAATGGGCCCTCATTTGAAGCTGGAGGAGGCAAGGAAGGATCCTCCCCTAGAGCCTTCAGAGGGAATGTGGCCCTGTCCACACCTTGATTTTGAACTTCTGACCTCCTAAACTGACAGTAAATTTCTTCTGGTTGTAAGCCTCTCAGTTTGTGATATTTGACTATGACAGGCCCATGAAACTAAAATAATTAGCCCTCCATGTCACACAGTCCCACATCTACAGATTTAAACAACTGCAGATAGAAAGTATTTGGGGGGGGGATAATAAAAAATAGAAATATATAAATATAAAAAATACAGTATAACAACTATTTATATTGCATTAGGTATTTTTTTTTTTTTTTT
>NW_003852460.1:7413615-7432457 GCF_000181295.1 Otolemur garnettii | reverse complement strand
CTACTTGGGAGGCTGAGGCAGGAGACTCGCTTGAGCCCAGGAGTTGGAGGTTGCTGTGAGCGTGATGCCATGGCACTCTACCCAGGAGGACAGCTTGAGGCTCCGTCTCAAAAAAAAAAAAAAAAATTGGCATCCAAGGGGTGCCCTGGAACCAATCCCCCGAGAACACTGAGGCACGACTACAATACACTTATTTAAATATAGTGTGGTGGACGTGTGTGTATATATAATATACACATATATAATATTGTACATGAACAGTATATACAATAAATATATAACATATGTAATAAATAAATATACTTAAAACATTTCAAAATAAAAGACAGGTGAGCAGGTAGGCAAGTGGCACCCAGGCTCTAACCTGCATCAGGTCCCGCCTCTCCTTCTCGCCTGTACAAATGGCTTTCTTGATGGTCCGGAGCTCTGTCATGATAGCCTGCGCCTCATCCAGTTTGTAGCTGGTGTGAGCACTCGACATCTTCCGATCAATCCTAGTTTGAACACAAAAATAAGAGTCATTCCATATGCAATCACAGCATTCCACTAAATATCAATAATAAAAACTCAAAAGCTGGGAGGCGCTTGTGGCTCAGTGAGTAAGGCGCCGGCCCCATATACCGAGGGTGGCGGGTTCAAACCCAGCCCCGGCCAAACTGCAACAAAAAATAGCCGGGCGTTGTGGTGGGCGCCTGTAGTCCCAGCTACTTGGGAGGCTGAGGCAGAAGAATCACCTAAGCCCAGGAGTTGGAGGTTGCTGGAGCGACTCCACTGCACTCTACCGAGGGCGAAAAAGTGAGACTCTGTCTCTATCAAAAAACAAAACAAAACAAAACAAACTCAAAAGCTTCCCAGAAAGGTAGAAAACAGCTAAAAACAATGTTCTGGCAAAGAAAAATAAAGACCTCATGAAAGCTTCCTTCCTTGTAGTAAGTATGACTCTTCCTGCTCCAGGAGCATCCTGGGCAGGTGAGGACATCTGAGTTGTGATGCTAGTGTCCTCTACCGCCAGTTAGGCAATGAGATGGTGGCCTTGAATAATTTCCTGAAATTGTACACTCCCCTCTCAGAAAAGAGGACCATGTCTTATTATCCCCAGCATCCAGCTTTGTGGTCAAATGTTGATTAAATAAACACAAGAATGAGATCTGTGTGCAAGAATGAGATCTGAGAAATGGCAGTAAGCAGTGAGCTTTCAATAATGGTGCCTTGTGCAAAAGTTGGAAACTCTCATGTCCCCTCCCTGTCTCTCCCTCCCGCCAATCCCTGTGCACACCAGGTCTGGCTCTGGGTGGTGGAAGCAGAACACAGAACAAGACAAGTCTTGGCTCTGCCTTCAAAGAGCAGGCAGCCCCCAGAGCATGTCCTTTGTCACGTCTTCCATACCTAAGTCTTGAGCATTGGAAGCCCTCAGGGATAAGGAGCTTGGGAAACTTTTGTGCAGTAATGGAATGAATTTTTTTCTCTCAAAAACAACTAGCTTGCTTTTCCAGCTCCAGGTCCACCAGCACTGGCTTTTCCCCTACATTATCCTGAATACACAGATCACTAACTGCCAGCCCAAACTCCCTTGTTTTCCACTCACAGAAACTTCTGGTGTGCTCGTAAGTGCAAGTGGCACCCAGCTCTGCCATTCACTGGCTGTGGGATCCCGGGCGAGTCAGTTCACCTCTTTCTACCCGTTTCCTCATATCTCAAATGAGGACATTGAAAATACTTCTCCCTGGCTCGGTGCCTGTGGGTCAAGTGGCTAAAGCGCCAGCCATGTACACCCAAGGTGGCGGGTTCGAATCCAGCCCAGCCCCGCCAAACAACAATGATGGCTGCACCAAAAAATAGCCAGGTGTTATGGCGGGCGTCTGTGGTCTACTTGGGAGGCTGAGGCAGGAGACTCGCTTCAGCCCAGGAGTTGGAGGTTGCTGTGAGCTGAGATGCCATGGGACTCTACCCAGGGGGACAGCTTGAGGCTCTGTCTCAAAAAAAAAAAAAAAAAAATATATATATATATATGTGTGTGTGTGTGTGTGTGTGTATACTTCTCCCATGAGATTTTACAAGAAAATGCAAAAAAGGGGCTCACTAAGCAGGAGGCCTGGCATGCAGTATTTGTGGTTGTTATAATTATCAGGATAACATGGAATCTACTTAGGGAAGAAAAAGTAAATAATTTGCCAACTCTAGTACTTCATTATCATTAACAAATTCCTTGCTGAATATGTCACAACTCACAGCAAAACTCAGCACCAGAATTGACCTGAGCTGTCAGCATCCTTGGAATAGGAGGGCACACAGCACAAGCAGGAAACTATTCCTCCCCTTTAGAATAGGACTCTCAGGCGCAGTAATATTGCTGGGATTGCCATCAGCTACCTATGAAATATTTATGAAAACTGGTCCTGAGTCCTGTCCTGTGAAGCAGATGGAGGCACACAGTGGAAGCCTACATGTTGAATGGCGACACCTCTAAATCCCAATGGGGCCTGACCTCACAGGCATTTCCATAATATTAGGCTAGGTTACAGACACGCAGGTTTCTCAAACACACACTGCCTAGTCTGCTCTTATAACGCAGAATATTTCTTTATACATTTTTACAAAAAGGCACATGTATTTTTAACTATACAATGTTCCATGCATAAAGTTAAAATGAGTGAGCATGAACTAACGTCTGGTTGTGGGCATGGTTTTTTCTTTTTTCTCTGCTCTCATTAAGCCCCTTTCTTCACAAAACAGTATACCCTCGTGATGTGGTGGTAGGCTTTAACTCTATCACCTGACAGTCCTCACGAGATTCAGCAAGAAAATATAAAAAGTCCCTAGCACAGTGCCAGCAAGCCACCTGGCTACTAAAACATGGGAGTGAATAGCAAGGATAGTAGCAGTAGGCCCATAAACCTCTTCTACATATTCGGAATTCTTTTGTCTGTCATTCAAAACCAGCTCCATTTCCACCAAAAGGGCTAGGGTTCTCTCTCCCTGCAGGAATCTCACCCCCTTTATACAAGTTAAGCGCCTTAATCACCAGTGGTCTATTTTGTACTTTCTCACCTGTCTCAGCGTCACAATAAATTAATCAGCATAATTCACTGAAATGTTGCCTGGCAGGTGCTGTGTGGCTGAATGGTGGGATGGAAAGAGAATGGGAACCGGACTTTTGGAGACAGAACTGGGGTTCCAAATCCAACTGATGACCAGAACAAATACAGGCTCCTGGGTTCCTGCTGAAGGTAAATGTCTGCAGGTGGAACTAAGAGATTACTGATCCATCAGCCAGCTCCCAGAACCACCAAGTTGAAGGAGCCTCTTTTTACACTAATTATTATTCACTGAGGGAATATTACATAATAATTATAATTAAACTGAAGTCGATGGTCTCAACATACTTATAAACCCCCACTGAATTGACAGACAAAGCAGTTTATAATAGAAAACTGTTTTGGCATGAAATGACTGGAGGAAAAAGCAGCGCCAGAAACAGAGACAAAATTTTTCCGCTCCATCTCTAGTTCAGGAGCTCAGGCTGGGGGTGAGGTCTCTTGTAGAGATCTCAGAAGCACCACCATACATGATGTAGAAAAACAAAAAATAGAAGGAAAGTCCATGTGTTTTTCCATCTTAAATGCTGTGTGGAGAACCAAGAATCTCTTAACACAAGCAGAAATAAAAACAGCCATACATCTCAAAGTACTAACCCTGCCAACAAGGTGGCTAAACTTTTCTTGCAGAGAAATCTAGACACATTGACGTAATAATGTCTCTTTGCATTCCTCTTCTGATAAAAGGCATTCTTATACATCTTTTTTAATGTCATAAACCACAATCCACCTAGCCTGATAAAGTCAGCAGAAAGG
The DNA here is from genome assembly GCF_000181295.1 of Otolemur garnettii. Taxonomy (NCBI): domain Eukaryota; kingdom Metazoa; phylum Chordata; class Mammalia; order Primates; family Galagidae; genus Otolemur; species Otolemur garnettii. The sequence continues at coordinate 7,428,606 of NW_003852460.1, read as the reverse complement.
GGTTATAGCAATTGCAGACAAAAACTCTTGCATCAGAAAAGTCTCACTGCTCTGTAACAGTCACACCAGCGTCTCTGCTAGCCTCACAATGAGAACACAGCAAGTCAGTCATCACCTGACACTGTCCCCAACAGAGAAATGAAACTCGGCTACACTGATGCAGTTTTTTTCCAAGTGCCTGGAAATGAATGCTAATCAAATATTCATAGAAGTATAGACACATGCAAATTGTTTTTTTTTTTTTTTGAGACAGAGCCTCAAACTGTCCCCCTGGGTAGAGTGCTGTGGCATCACAGCTCACAGCAACCTCCAACTCCTGGGCTCAAGCAAGTCTCCTGCCTCAGCCTCCCAAGCAGCTGGGACCACAGGTGCTTGCCACAATGCCCAGCTATTTTTTGGCTGCAGCCATCATTGTTGTCTGGCGGGCCGGGCTGGATTCGAACTCGCCACCTTAGGTGTATGTGGCTGGTGCCTTAGCCACTTGAGCCACAGGCGCCGTACCAACACATGCAAATTGTTAAAGGCTGCAATGCGAAAAGGGTTAACCATGTCTGTTGCAGTTTTATACTTAAATGTTGTGATTTCCATATGGCGTGTGGCAGCTATAAAGCCTAAGTGGAGCCATCCGTAAACCCAGGAATTGAGTGAGCAGCTTCTCAAGGCTCCAGGTTTGATGATGGGAACAGCTGCCACCCCAAGGAAAATAGGCTCTAGCTCCCATCCAGGAGAGGGCCATCAGCACCTGCAATTCATTCCACCAGTGGACACTGCAGAGTGCTGCAGAGAACAAGGCTAGGGACCTGGGTTCTGGCCTTGGCATTCCTAAAGTGGCTCTGAGATCTCAAAAAAGAATGAAGAAAATGGGATTAGAGAAGCTATGGTGGCCCTGTTCCATGAGTACCCTGCGGTGGCCAGCTGCTAGCTACAAGAGGAGCCCATGGGGGCTTAAAGCCCTTTATCCCTGCCTCAGCAGCAGCTCTCTGTGCTCTGCCTCAGATATTCCAGTTCCACATAAGGGACCGTGCGCAGGGAAGGAAAGGGAAAAGATTTTACTATTACAAGGTGTGAGAGCCACTAGATAACCAGACCTCAAAGCCAGGAATCTTTGAAATATTATTTTTAAATAGTTGTACATGATAGGAAATATTACTATATAAATGTATTATTGGCCGGGTGCAGTGGCTCGCGCCTGTAATCCCAGTACTTGGGAGGCTGAGGCAAGAAAATCACTTAAGTCCAAGAGTTAGGGGTTGCTGTGAGCCACAGCACTCTACCAAGGGTGACAAAGGGAGACTCTGTCTCAATAAAATAAATAGATAAAATGTATTATTATATACATTAATACATTATAGCATATTTGATTATATAATTATGTAAGTATACAAATACTTTCTAAAAATAGTGTAGTATATTAAGCACTTATTGAGTGATAGGGTCTTGCTACATGCTTTAAACTTGTCGTCTCATTTAACCCTCCAGTGGCCTTAGATATGAGCGTAATCTTTTTGGATTTTATCACGAAGAAGTTGAATTTCAGAGTGATTAACTAAAGTGTCCCAGATGACAAGCAAGTATCCGGCAGAGCCAGGATTCAAACCCACATGCTGACTCCAAAGCCTGCACAGGATCATGGGGTGTGGTGGTGCCCCTTCCTGCTAAGTACAACAATCCTCAGAGTAGTTATGGTGGGGATGGATGTTTTTACAAGAGCAAGTCATGTTTCAGTAACGCAAACCATCTCCATTTTTCAATTATAATCAATTTCCATCCAATAAAAATTTCAAAGGATAGGAAACTACTTCTTTTACTTCTGCAAAATTCATTTGAGAGTTCTTTCTCTTTTAAAAGAATTCCCTATAAAATTTTGGTCAAATTTAGATGATGTGCTCAATGATTTGGTATTTTTCTGAAATATCAATGTATTCCAGTTCATTGAAAAAAAAATCATAATATCTGTGACTGCCAAAGAACTTCTTATTCTGCTTTCAAGCTTACGAGTACAAGGCAGTGGTTTTACCATACATCAGAAATAAAAACACAGAAAAGTGGCGACTGCTCAAGGAGAATAAACAAGGATGTAAGTTATCATGCAATGTGAAAAAAAACAAATCTGCACACAGGCTCGTGGTCTTTACTTTTCCACCCTCTCCTTTTTACACACAGCTTCAAGAATGTTAAGTGACTTGTTCAAGGTCACATAGCCAGTTAAGAGGTATAGCGAGTTCATAGCCAAGGCCTCACACCAGCTCTTATCCTCTTCATTGCTGGGTTAGCAATACACTCAGAAGTCAAGGCTTCCAACTGCCTACTGTGTCAAACCTGAAGGCCCACCCACAAAGCCAGTCAAATGTTATCTCAAAGTAAACTGGTGCTCTTTATGGTTTGTTTTAGTAAGAAACAGGTTAGGGAGAAAAGGAGAAAATACAACTTCAGATGAGGAACGTAGTACCATTGAAAAGGCATTTTTGAGATGTTTCTCATCAACTTCTACCTCTCACTGCCCTAAAGTTTCCATATTTGTTGTTCAATTTATTTATTTATTTATTTATTTATTTTGAGACAGAGCCTCAAGCTGTCCCCCTGGGTAGAGTGCCATGGCATCACAGCTCACACAACCTCCAACTCCTGGGCTCAAGCGAGTCTCCTGCCTCAGCCTCCCAAGTAGCTGGGACCACAGGCGCCCGCCACAACGCCCGGCTATTTTTTGGTTGCAGCCATCATTGTTGCTTGGCGGGTCCGGGCTGGGGATGCGAACCCACCACCTTAGGTGTACGTGGCTGGCGCCTTAGCCAGTTGAGCTATAGGTGCCGAGCCTGTTGTTCAATTTATTATGTCAAGAGAACTGCACTGTAAAAATAAGAGTAAAATCACACAACTTCTTAACCCCACATCTTGAAGAAACGAGCTGCCAGGCCTCTAAAGATATTCCATGTTAATACCACAGATTATAGCCCAAGAGAATGGGAGTTTTATTACAAATTCTACCTTTTGCATCAGCAGCTCTGGCAGAGGGCCTTGGGTGAACCTCAGAAAACTTTTGGGGACTTTCTATCAACTGCAGGTTCTGTGTGGAACACCAGACCTGCCCCACAACCAAGAATAATGCTTTTTGTCTCTTCCCCCTTTCTCTATGTTTCACTATTATTTGAGTATTGCTGGTTTTCACGTACCTTATGTGACATGTGACATGTTTATGGGAGATTGTTAATCTAAGCCTACCTATACTAACTGTGAACAATCTCATCCGCTTTGAAATTACCAAATTCCTTCAGACAGAAAATGCTGATTCTATTATCTAGTAATGCCTCACTCTGGTGCTGAATGTTTAGAAGTGCATAGCTGCTCTTACTGAAGGAAACAAACGAGTTTAAGTCCACTCCCATCAACCCAATGGGGAAGCTAAGCAAATAATTAAAAGGCTCAAAGTAAACTGGCTCAGCCCAGTGGACCTCATGGAAACTGGTCATTGGAATATTTGGTAAACCTCCCTTTCTGTGATACAACTTCAGATGAGAAACCTAGTACCATTGAAAAGGCATTTTTGAGAAGTTGTATTTTCTCCTTTACTCCCTAACCTGTTTCTTACTAAAACAAACCATAAAGAGCATCAGTTTACTTTGAGATAGAGGTAATAAGTAAAGGATTCTTTATAAAAACATGGCCAAAACACAGAGGAGAGGTAATGCTGGAGGCCAGTGTAGCAAGACATCTCTGAGTTCCTCACAGCCCAGCTAAAGCTTCTGGCCCAGGAAAGATCCACCCTCACTCAGAGTGGCCCAGTGCCCAAGAATGAAGTGTCCCAGTGATGGCCACCGGTCAGCAGAAGCAGAAATGCCAGCCACTTCACACAGCACCCAGAGGCCTCCATTCATTCCACTGAGCCCGCCTCCTGCTGGGAACTATCAGGGGCCTCAGGAGCAAGCTGGGAACAAGGCAAAGTCCTTGTCCTCATGCAGCGTTATTCGAGGCAGGAAGATGGACAATAGAAAGCAAACTGGTAGTCCATGCAGTGATCAGCGTTTTAAAGAAAAGAAGGAAGCCATGTTTGGGGCTTGAGTGTAATAGAGAGAGCACCTTTCCAGAAAGGCCAGCTAAACAAGGATCTCAGCAAGAGTCACTAGCCAAAGACTGCGCAGAGGAGGGAGCAGGCACACAAGAACTGGGGGAAAATGCTCCAGGAAGAAGGAGGTGCAAGTACTAACCCTAAAGGCAGGATGTCCCCAGCATGCCAGACAGTTAGCAGGGTGGTTGAGGTAAGCAAGGAGTGAAACCAGGGGGAAATGAGGTTAGGCCAGGGGGGCCACCTCATCTGGAGTCTGGCTTCTATTTCGAGAGAGAAAGCCGAAGGAGGGTCACAAGCAGAGGACACAATATTGAAGAATCCCTGTGGCTACTGCATAAGAATGGTGAGTCATAATAGTGCACGGCCCAGAGCAATCATGGTGGAAACTGTGAGAAGGATCAGGTCTGGGGTGTGGAAACATCACATCATAACCAATAGATGTAGTACAGTGACAACGCGGTCAGGGCAGTGTTCCCCTAAAGAACTATCTGCCACTGGGCCAGTGCTCACGGATGTGATAGATGTCATAGTAAGAAAGGGCTCCAGGCTCGGTGCCTGTGGCTCAAGCAGCTAAGGCACCAGCCAGAAACACCTACGGTGGCGGGTTGGAATCCAGTCCAGGCCCACCAAACAATGACAGCTGCAACCAAAAAATAGCTAGGCGTTGTGGCGGGCACCTGTGGTCCCAGCTACTTGGGAGGCTGAGGCAGTAGACTCGCTTAAGCCCAGGAGTTGGAGGTTGCTGTGAGCTGTGATGTCACGGCACTCTACCCAGGGGGACAGCATGAGGCTCTGTCTAGAAAGAAAGAAAGAAAGAAAGAGCGAGCTCCAATGCCCCTTCAATGTTCCCATAATCACAGGAAACTCAGGATGAAGCAATGTTAAATGAGGTTCCGAGCTGCAGGGCAACTCAGAGTCTAACACAGGAAATATTCGAGATCTCCAGGAAAGAACTAGTGGAGTGAATCTGCCCACACCTATTGGTGTACTCAGCCCAATCTCATGGATCGCCCATTTTGGAAATACTGTATACACTTTGGTTCTGAGTCCTTTCCCTTTGCCTCTGGATACTAGTAATAAATTACACTAAGGTACTTTTGAAACGACCTTCAGAAACTTTAGGGCAACAGAGTCCAGCAAATCTTTCCTTGGAAATGAAAGTCTTCACCTATTTTCTCAAGACTTTTATAAAAAGCCTCAAGAGAAAGGCAAATTAAAATTACACTGAGATACTATCTCTCTCTCTCTCTCTCTTTTTGAGACAGAGTCTCACTATGTCACCCTTGGTAGAGTACTGTGGCGTCACAGCTCACAGCAACCTCAAACTCTTGGGCTTAAGCGATTCTCTTGCCTCAGCCTCCCAAGTAGCTGGGACTACAGGTGCCTGCCACAACACCCTACTATCTTTTTGTTGTTGTTACAGTTGTTTAGCTGGCCCAGGCCAGGTTTGAACCCACCACCCTTGATGTACGTGCCTGGTGCCGTAACCACTGTGCTACCGGCGCCGAGCCAGAGATACTATCTCTTACCTACAAAACTGGCAAAAATATAAAAGTTTATCAACACATTCTTTTGGCAAAGATATAGGAAAAGAGAAAACTCATATGTTAGCAGTGGGAATGCAAAATGGTGCAATCCCTAGGGGGGAATTTGGCCATATCCAATATAAATTAATCATCCTTAATCCAAAGTTTCAAAATCCAAAACATTTTGAGTACTGACATGATGCTCAAAGGAAATACTCATTGAAGCATTTTGGATTTCAGTCTTTCAGATCAAGGATATTGAACTAGTACTCAGCATAATGCAAATATTCCAAAATTTCAAGAAACCCAAAATCTTAAACAAGGACTTTTGGTCTCGGGAATTTTAGATAAGGAATAGTCAACCTATAATACCACAAATGCCTTCACTCTTTCACCCAGCAAGCCTACTTAGAGGAACTTATCCTAAAAGATACATATGCACAACATTAGGTAAAAAGCTGATGAGAAATAATGATAAATGGAAGTATCAAGCCAACAAGGCCAGAACCCGCCAATAATCTTCACACCATGAAAAAAAGACAACCAGATCATACAAGCCTCCTTTTGGAAATAATACCTCCACCACTTCCCACAAGACATTCTTAATGAAAAAAAAAAGAAAAGAAAAAGGAACCAAACTTGAAAAAGATCAAACCTCTCAAACTAATTATATCCACTTGCATAGATAACAGGAGACAGAGGAACATGTTCAATCACCCTTGTGAATTCAAGTAGCAAAAATTCTACTGGACAAGAAAATTACTTTCTTCAGCAAATAAGTTGTCATGAAAAAAAGGGAAGGGGAGCAGAGATTAGAAGACTTAAGAGACACATCAACCAATCACAGTGTGTGGGCCTCATCTGGATCTGGACCCAAACAGCTAAAGAAATAGGGGGACTCACAGGAAACAGGGTACCTATCGAGCAAGGTATGGGGACAAGAGTTGTGTTTTCAAAAGGAGCCCATAACTTTAGGAGAGATATTTATGGATTAAATGTGTTTACAGGATTTTCTTTAATAAGGCAGTGATAGCTCAGCAGGTCAGGCAGGGTCACAGATGAACCAAAATTACTCATTGTGTGGATAAAATGGAGTGAGAGGTACCGGAGGTTTCATTATGCTATTGTCTCTACTTTTGTGTATGTTTGACACTTGTCATTATTAAAAGTTGATGTATATGCTTCATATATGTATATAGGTATAATTATATACATACACATATGAATATACATACTCTATATCACTAAGTCATTAATACATCCACGGCCAGCTCCCCTCTATGACAATTAACAATGTATATAGGTTTAAAATAAAATACAAAAACTTCTTTTTTCCTTACTTGGATCCAAGTGTAATGATGGATTTCCTTGCTAGCCAGGAAATTCACCAAGGTAAACAAGTCAAGTTTAAAATGTTGTAAGCAGCCAAGCTCCTGGTGAGGTGCTCTGGAAAAGAATACACTGGATATTCTGGGAAGCAGGAACAGCAGAAAATTTTCTAGAAGAAAATCTACAACCGCTGCCTTAAATTGATGTTGGAAATATAATTAGAGAAGCTCCATATTTATGTACAACAGCTCATGTGCTGTCTATACTTATAGTCAGGATTTCACAGAAGTGGGATAATCACATTTTCAATGCTTAAAAAGGGTTTTCAAAATTTCTCCGTAAATGATATACATTAGCAGGATTTGATCCAAACATAGAAGCCCAATTTTCAATATCATAAAAAATAATGAGGCTGTTTTTATCTTAATGCCTGTGGAACTCAGAGAAAGGCTACCAGATTTTTTTCATTTACAAAGAGTAGCAAAAGTGCCCATGTTCCTCGTCTTCCTCTGAGGCTGCGCCACAGAATAAAGTAAACATAAGCAGTGACAGCGCAGCATCAAACAGACTGGACGCACCTACGCCCCTGGGAGGTTGCTGCTGGGGGCAGGCCCCTGAGGACCAAAGCCAAGTGCTGGGCCTCCCTGCACCACTCCTCAGCCTCCTCAGGGGAGGGTGGGCATCTTCTCAAGCTCTGGCAGGCACCAGAAGCCTCCCCTTGGCAAGGGCCAAGTTTACAATCGCTGCTCCCAAGCATGGGATCTTGATAATGAAAGAAGAAAAAACAAGCAGCACTGGCCTTTCTCTCGTCCAGGAGCACAACTCATACTCCATCTTGCTTCATGTCTAATATACATGGAGAAACAGTTTCCTATTCTGCAAACTACTGCACCTATAAGAGATGCATTTATTTCCTAGCAATGCCAAGGGAAAGGGGATTTTCTCAGTTATTAGCACATTTTATATTCTAGATTATTCAGTCGTAGCTAACATTGCAATATAATCTTTATCTTCAAATAAGGAAATGGGAGTTTGCGAGAATGATGGAGCCCGGGTGAAGGAATAGGAGTAGTTCCCACAATCCTGCTACAGAAGCCATAGTCAGTGGGGGGAAGTGCCAGGCTTGGCTCCCCTCTGACACTCAGGGGTCCTGTGCAAACCCAGACCATTCCTGAACCCCAGTTACCTTCCTCAGAGCCTCTCCGAGTGAGAGTTAAATTAACAGCCTCCAGCACACACAATGCCCAGCATTAAAACTATGTTATCCATGGCAGCGCCCGTAGTTCAGTGGGTAGGGTGCCATCCACATACACTGAGGCTGGCGGGTTTGAACCCAGCCCGGGCCAGCTAAAACAACAATGGCAATTGCAACTTAAAAAAAATAAAAAATAGCCAGGCGTTGTGGCAGGCACCTGTAGTCCCAGCTATTCAGGAGGCTGAAGCAAGAGAATTGCTTAAGCCCAAGAGTTTGAGGTTGCTGTAAGCTGTGACACCATGGCCCTCTACTGAGGGTGACATAGTAAAACTCTGTCTCAAAAACAAACAAACAAAAAAAAAAAACCTATGTTATCCACAGACATCATAGAGTCATGAAAGAAAGCTATAGTATGGCCCAATCATAGTAGGAAATCAATCTCAAGTTCAACTAGGCAGTCATGGTCACTTTCATGACCTGTCAAATTAAGTGATTTGCTTATGCTTATTCCTTGTTTAAGTCACCTAGGGCATGGTATTTTTATAGCAGCTTAAGCCGACTAAGACAATCACCATTTACAGATGAGAAAAGTACGTCCAAGTTTAGCAACCAAAGCCAGTGAACCAACAGAGGCTAACTTGGGCAACAAGCAGAAAATACCCTTTACTAAAGAAATGAATTCTTTCAGACAAACACTATCATCATTTGTAAAACAGCTTTAGTTCATTAAAACTGCTCATTTAGGCTCAGCACCCGTAGCACAATGGTTACGGCGCCAGCCACATACACCAAGGGTGGTGGGTTTGAACCCGGGCCTAGGCCAGCTAAACAACTGCAACAAAAAAATAGCTGGGCACTGTGGCCTCTAGTCCCAGCTACTTGGGAGGCTGAGTCAAGAGAATCGCTTAAGCCCAAGAGTTTGAGGTTGCTGTGAGCTGTGACGCCATGGCACTCTACCAAGGGCAACATAGTGAGACTCTGTCTTAAAAAAAAAAAACAAAAAACCTGCTCATTTAATAGCTTAATTATAAGAAATTCATATCTAAAGTCTTAGTAGACTAAAGTTCTAATTGTACAGGTGAAAACAGGAGGAAGACGTACAGACCAGACTAAAAGAACGTTCTATGATGATAGAAATCTATTACATGTACTGTCTAATACAGTAGCCTCAGACCAGTGGTTCCCAACTAGGGCAAATATGTCCTCTAGGGGACACTTAGCAATGTGTGGAAACACTTTGGTTGTTACACTGGAGGTGGGGGTGCTCCTGGCATCTAGTGGGTAAGGACCATGGATGCTGCTCAACATCCTACAGTGCACAGGATAGTTCCCCCAAGACAAAGAATGATCTAGCCCCAAATGTCATCTGCAATGGCTACATGTGACTACTAAGCACTTCAAATGGGACTATCAAGACTAGGGAACCAAATTTTTAATTTTTACTTTAATTAATTTCAATTTAAATTTTAGAATTAAAAAATTCAGGAAAATAAAGCCATAAGAAACAAATTTAAATGTAAATAGCCATGGGTATCTTGGACTGTGCAGCTATAGCAAATGTGCATAAATATAAAAATAAGGGTCTCATTTCCCATTTGAAGGAATGAAGTATCACGAACAAAAAGAGAGATTGTCATGGTCAGAACTAGGCAACAGTGAGCATAAATAAAGGCATAAAAGCAAAGGTGATGAAGCTTTCAGACAGTGTCCAGGTATCGGACAGGTCAGGACAAGAAGAAATCTCAGGAAGGTGCTTCTGTCTGTAAGCACAGGCAACTCACTCTTGCAGGGTCTCCACCCCCTTTTCTTTGTGCTGCAGTTCCTGCTTCATCTGGGTCAGCTCTCGTTTTAATCTGGAAAGCTAAAGACAAATCATATTTTTTTTCCAAAAACAGGCTGTGAAAAATTATTTCTATAATTGTTATTAACATTGTCATCTAAGTTTCTAATTAGCTTGCAATTCAGTAGATCATCTATTCTCTCCGTGAACTTCCGCTCACATACATAATCCCAGACTGCTGACAGGTCCCTACTCAAGTGGGGAACCAGCACCTACATACAGTAGGACCGCCATAGCTTCTCCTCCCTATACTGACCACCCTCATAAATTGATCTAATTTTCACAGGTTGGATGTACAGCACATGTACGTATCAGCATAGTAGGCCTAGTTCTTATGTTGACCACGTCCGGGTGTTGACCAGTTTGTTACAATTCCTTGGGTGGTCAACTTTCAGAGGTTCTACTGTATTTTCTTTTTCAAGTTAATGATGTACACATTACAATTAGCAAACTTGGTAATACCTTGTTCATCTTTCCTTCTACTACTCTGGATCCCACATAAGAAACTTTATCTCTGAAAGCAGTGCTCCCTGACTGCCTGAAATCCAACTGGACCTGGAGTACTTATCTAAACAGACTCTGGGACCTGTTCCAGGCCTATCGAAACTTTGGGGGGAGAGGGGTAGGTCTGGAATTCACATTTTAAAACGAGCTCCCCAGGTGTTTTTCCTAGGTGTGATAAAATTTGAAAATCACCAAACTAAAAGGCACACCCTGGATCAGGGAACGACACACCAGGAGAGGAGAAGGCTTAACTGCCTAATGTTACCCATGCTTTGTCACAAACACAACAAAAGTGTTCACCTTCACAGATAACCAAGACAAGGGTCTAAAGAGATTAGGCAAGGTAGCAAATAAATAATTCAGGCATTACCAGGGAAGGAGCATCAGAGCCTTCTGTCAAACACTGTTGCAGGAGTGATCCCTCTGGGACTAACTAGTGAACCAGGGGAGAAGGCAATTCCAAGGTTGCCAAGGCCAAGGCCAGCATCCTGCTCATGTGGGCAAGCAGCCCTGTGAGACCCGGCCTTGTCACTAAACTAAAGGGTTGGTGAGTCCACCCCCATGAAACATGCACAGGGGCACACACTACTTTTTTTTAGATGAGCTAAGGCTTTAAAATAAAACTTTTCCTTCCTATTGGAAAAAAGCTGAAAATAAAACAAAATGCAATAATCCAAGAAATCAAAAACTTTAGTAAAATATGAGTGTCAGACACACTCATTACCATGAAATGAACCATGATCAATGATGTTATACAAAAATACATATGATGCTTCCAGTTGTGAAAACAATGGTTTTACTCACCCTATCCCGACGACTTGCTATTTCTGCTTTAATTTGGTGTGGGTCGTACTTTGTATTTGTTGAATATCCAGAGAATGCTAAACAGAAAGAAGATATTTTATTTTATAAGGGATCTTTCAAAATAAATACATATGTATAAGGAACTTTTGATGCAATATATTAAATAATTAATTCTAAGTCTCAGATTAACAAGTGGTCATTGGCTTCTCAAGAATTAACATTTCACATCCCCAAGTTTTGGGGTTTTTTTTTTTTTTTGAGACAGAACTTCAAGCTGTCACCCTGGGTAGAGTGCCGTGGCATCACAGCTCATAGCAACCCCCAACTCCTGGGCTCAAGCAATTCTCCTGCCTCCACCTCCCAAGTAGCTGGGACTACAGGCACCCACCACAGCGCCCGGCTATTTTTTGGTTGCAGCCATCATTGTTGTTTGGCAGGCCCAGGCTGAATTTGAACCTCCCAGCTCAGGTGTATGTGGTTGGCACCTTAGCTGCTTGAGCCACAGGCGCTGAGCCATCCCCAAGTTTTGATATTTGACTTTCTACGTGATCCCATATAATAAAATACATGGCTGTAAGTAAATCAAAACTCTGTTTAGTTCTACTATAAAACTACTAGGTTAAATACCATTATACACAGTAGGAGAAAGAGGTATGGTTATGGTATAGAAAACTGTCCTCAATATGTGAATAGTATATGCAGCATCAACTCATTTTTACTTCCTTTTAAAATATAGACACAAAAGTCACTGGAAAAATAGAATCAGAAAGTTAACTGTGGTTATTCTCAGTGGTTGCATTACAAACAATTTTATTTTTATTTTCTTTATATCTATATTCTCCAGATAAATTTTTTTTTATTAAATCATAGCTGTGTACATTAATGCAATCATGGGGTACAATGTGCTGATTTTACACACAATCTGAAATGCTTTCATCAAACTGGTCAGCATAGCCTTCACGGCATTTTCTTAGTTATTGTGTTAAGACATTTATATTCTGGCTCTGTGCCTATGGCTCAAGTAGCTAAGGTGCCAGCCACATACACCTAAGGTGGCAGGTTCGAATCCAGCCCAGGCCCGCCAAACAACAACGCCGGCTACAACCAAAAAATAGCAGGGCATTGTGGCGGGCGCCTGTGGTCCCAGCTACTTGGGAGGCTGAGGCAGGAGACTCACTTGAGCCCAGGAATTGGAGGTTGCTGTGAGCTATGATGCCACAGCACTCTACCCAGGGGGATAACTTGAGGCTCCGTCTCAAAAAAGGAAGATAGAATATATTCTACACCTAGTAAATTTCAGATGTACCCTTGTAAGATGCACTGTAGGTATAGTCCCACCAATTACTCTCCCTCCACCCATCCTGCCCCCTCCCCTTCCCCCTTCTTCTTGGGCTATAATTGGGTTATAGCTTTCATAAGCAAGCTATAAATTGGTTTCATAGTAAAAGTGAGTACACTGGATACTTTTTCTTCCATTCTTGAGATACTTTGCTAAGAAGATTATGTTCCAGCTCCATCCATGCAAACATGTAAGAGGTAAAGTCTCCATCTTTCTCTAAGGTTGCATAATATCCCATGGTATATGTACATATACCACAATTTATTGATCCATTCATGGGTTGATGGGCATTTGGGCTTCTTCCACGACTTAGCAATTATGAATTGGGCTGCAATAAACATTCTAGTACATGTATCTTTGTTATAAGTGATTTTTGGCCTTCTGGATATATACCTAGTAGAGGAATTATAGGATTGAATGGCAGGTCTATTTTTAGATTTCTAAGTGTTCTCCAAACATCTTTCCAAAAGGAATGTATTAGTTTGCATTCCCACCAACAATGTAGAAGTGTTCCCTTTTCTCCAAGATAAATAATTTTTGACATAAGAAAACAAATATTAATGGGTGGCACCTGTGGCTCAGTGGGTAGGGCGCTGGCCACATACCCTAGAGTGGTAGGTTTGAGCCTGGCCTGGGCCTGCTAAACAACAATGATAACTGCCACAAAAAAAATAGCCAGGCATTGTGGCAGGCACCTATAGTCCCAGCTACTTGGGAGGCTGAGGCAAGAGAATCACTTAAGCCCAAGAGTTTGAGGTTGGTGTGAGCTGTGACGCAACAGCACTCTACTGAGGGCGACATAGTGAGACTCTGTCTCAAAAAAGAAAAAAGAAAACAATATTAAATACTTGTAAAATAAAGACAACTTTCTGGCCAAGCACAGTGGATCACACCTGTAATGCTAGAATTCTGGAAGGCTAAGGTGGGAAAATTACTTGAAGCCAGGAGTTTGAGACCAGCCTGAGCAAAAGTGAGACCCTGTCTCTACTAAAAGTAGAAACAACTAGCTGGGTTCAGTAGCACATGCCAGTAGTCCCAGCTACTCAGAAGGCAGAGGCAGGAGGATCACTCGAGTCCAGGAGTTTGAGGTTGTTGTGACCTGTGATGCCACTGACTCTAGCCAGGGTGACAAGAGTGAAACTCTATCCCAAAAAACAAAACAAGACAGCTTTCTAGTATTGTGTCAGTACCTGGAAGGCTTACAAAAAAGTTATGCCCCCAAGTTGTTTGTCCCATGGAAACAGAAGTGAGGCACTCATACATTTATTCTCACAGCTGATTTTTAATAGATATTTAGCTAAAAGACATTGCGTAGCTAAATGTTTTCTTAAACAGGGTAGTGCACATGGTTTAAATTCTTGCTATAGACACAGCATCACTTTCATGATTAGCTAATACCTAGGGGTGAAAAAGACCACAGAACTGTTTACACACTAGGCGCAGTCTGCCAATCACTGTTCACACAGAGAGCTGCAAACATTTTCCAGTGTTAGAGCAGCCAGAGCAGCAAGTGGCTATTCCTAATTACTCCGTCTACTCTCCAATGCTTTTTCCTGATGTTTCTGTCTCCTTTGTTTATGCTTCTGAAACCATGGGCTTCCATTCTCTTCTGTAGTTGGTAGAATGTTCCTTTGTCTTCATCTGTAAGTCACCCCACACTAGTGTCATCTGCCTCCCGATTACTGCCATTAACATCACCTGCTCAGACGATACATCTACAGGGCCAGCATCTTTTCTTTTACTCTTTTGGTCTGGGTACCAAAGGCTGACTGTCATTTAGATAACTTAGGTGCCAACAACTAGAAACAAATTCAAAATCATTTCCTGATTTCATATTGGAAAAAGATGGCTCAAAGCCATCAAGTAGCTTAAACAGCAAGATTATTTAAAACCTTAATCAGAACTACATGCAGTTAACTTAAGTAGTCAGATCTCCTATTTCAACAACAATCCTATAAAACAATCTACTATTTCTACCCTGTTCAGTTTGAATTTCAAACTGAATCTATAGAAATAAATAACTAGAGGAGCTGAACATCTGCCAACTTGACCTCAAATTTTCTTAGAATTGTGAGCTCTCAAAGACATGAAGTAAGGAAGGGGGAATGGGTGGAGGGAGGGGGATTGGAGGGGATCACTTCTAAGGTTTATCTTACAAGGGTACAAGTGAATCTTGCTAAGAGTAGAATGTGAACGTTTTAAAACAATAACTGAGAAAATGACATGAAGGCTCTGTTGACCAGTTTGATGGAAGTATTTCGGATTGCATGTGAAAACTCCACACTGTATCCCAGAAGTACATTAATGTACATAGTTACCATTCAATTAAAAAAAAAAAAAGACATGAAGTAAAATATATTTAAAACAGAATTCTTGGCTCGGTGCCTGTGG
>NW_003852460.1:7409375-7413516 GCF_000181295.1 Otolemur garnettii | reverse complement strand
AGCCAGGCATTGAGGTGGGTGCCTGTGGTCCCAGCTACTTGAGAGGTGGAGGCAGGAGACTCACTTGAGCCCAGGAGTTGGAGGTTGCTATGAGCTGTGAGGCCACGGGCACTCTACCCAGGGGGACAGCTTGAGGCTCTGTCTCCAAAAAAAAACCCAGAATTCTTTCTTAGATAAGATTGCTATTTCCAAATTCTACATTTTCCATTTTGCCTGACTCTGGTTTCATTTTAGATCAGTAATGGGCTTGTTGTGGTGGCTCACACCTGTAACCCCAGCACTTTGGGAGGCTGAGGCTGGAGGATCACTTGAGGTCAGGAGTTCAAGGTTGTAGTGAGCTATGTTTGCACTACTGCACTCCAGCCTGAACAATATAGTGAGACCCCATTTCTAGAAAAAATAAGAAAAATTAGTCAGGCATGGTGATGTGTGCCCTTAGTCCCAGCTACTCAGGAGGCTGAGGCAGGATCACTTGAGTCCAGGAGTTCAAGGCTGCAGTGAGCTGTGTTTGTGCTATTACACTTTAGCCTAGGTAAAAAAGTGAGACTGTCTCTAAAAAATAAGTAAATAAATAAGATCAGTAATGAAAGCAACACCTCAAACTGTGGCCTTATGAAGTAGAAGTCAGAAATTTATAGAAAATCTCTACATTAAACTCCTGGGACTTAAATTTCCCAGACCTAAGCTTAAAGACCTTCCCTCTGGGATGGAGATAATATATTAATGAGGCTACTATACCTAGGGCTTGCTGACTCCTGACTCAAAATACTCCACACACTTATGTCAACTTGTTGACTTGCAGGAGGAAGAAAACAATGCCAAGTTATCTCCCAGAATCTTTTCCACTAAGGGTAGAAAGCAACCTCACCATTAAAGCTCAACAAAATTAACTGCAAAGTTAAACATCAGTAACAATGACCTGAAACCACCACCAGCAAAACATTTTCTGTCTGTGCAACTTCACAGGAAAAATTAGTAAATGGACTTGAAATACACACAGGAGATTTAGTGGATGCTGGTGGACACCTATGTACACAGCAATCCTTCCTCACTGATAGAATCCCAAAGTTGTTGGGTAGCCACCTCTCCCCCAGGTGACTTGGTGTGTATCGACTCCTAGAGGGGAAAGGTGATAAACCACTGACACCCCTGAGCCACCAAATCTGCCTATGAGGGACCCTATCCTACCTCTGGAGCCCTCTGTTAGGTGACAATGAATTTCCTTATTGTCTAAGTCTATAGGATTTAGTCTTCTCTGTTACAGCTGAAACCATCCAAATGACAGAGTAAGTGTTACTTGTATTGGTCCTATTCATGTCACCTTTGCTATGATCTCTATACATTAATTCCAGGCTGAGACCAAGAATAGGTGGCTCCGACCTGAGATGGAAGGATGGCTTGAGGCCAGGAGTTTGAGACCCGCCTGGGCAACATAGCAAGACCTCACCTCCACAAAAATCAGAAAAATTAGATGGGCATGATAGCATGTCTATGGGCCCAGTTACTTGGGAGGCTAAGTTGGGAAGATCACTTAAGCCCAGTCGTTTGAGGTTGCAGTGAGCTATGATGACCCCACTGTATTTGTAGCCTGTGTGACAGAGCAAGATCCTGTCTCCAAAAAAAAAGGGGAAAAAAAAATTACAACACTGGGATGAGAGAAAAGGCCACTCAAGTACCTAAGACTGTGAATACATTTTATCTTCAAATGCTAAGGACAGCTGTGAGCACTGGCATTGCTTTTAATAACATAATTCAATTTATAAATAAAATTGTTAGTTCCTTCTATCTTCCAATAAGTCTAATAGAAACATTTACAGAGTCCAAGGAATAGTTCAGGACATCAGATCCCATTTTTAACAGCATCTGTTCCATAGACAAAGAAATATCTTCCTTTAATAAGACATGTCTCTAATCTCAAGGTTTATGATAAAGACCACACTTTCAGCTGTGAAGTGTTCTTCTCCTTGAAGAATTGAGTGGGCAGAGCTGTTAAATAGTTTAAAGTCTGCTTAGCATATAATACTTCTTCAGATGATATAATAAAAAGGTTACAGCTTAGCTGAGCCACAGTAATGTAAATTATTATACCTTGCTATTACAGGGTGCCTTTCACATTTATTTCATCTATTCTCGTAAAATCTTTGTGAAGGTCAGATGACGCTTATATTTTTTTGCCCACTTTATAGATTAAAAGAGTATGTAGTGACCTGATTGACATTATTTACAGAGGGATTCATGTCTAAAATCTGGGCTCCTGTGGGACAGCTACCCAAGATCCTTTTAATCAGACTAGCTTTCCCCACATAACAAGGAAGAGTCTTCCAGCTTCCCAAGGGCCATCACCCATTAAGTAAACTTGGCTTGTATTTTTAGCACTCAATGCTGAAACCCCAATACTTACTGAGGATTTCAATTTTATGGGTTACTGAAAAGGGGTAATGTGTCTGTGTGTCTGTCCCTGTCTAGCTCATGTATAGCTTTCCTCTGAGCTGTGAGAATCTGACATCACCCCAGGGAGATGACATGCTTTAAGAGGCCAGGAATCTTACTCCGAAGACAAGCTCTGAGGCAGATTGCTCCTTAGGATAAGGTATCTGCCTCTAGGGATTAGCTCTGCTGGGAATTTCTCAAGGAAGTCTAAGAGGACTCTGGGAGAAAGGCCAGCAGCCTCGACAGATTCCAGAGTGACAGGAGAGGCATACATATAAACAACCCCAGCCAGGAGGGCACTGTGAACAAAGGTCCCCCCTAAAAAAAAAAATCAAATAAGGCCACTTGGGGGTGATCTACAAAAGTAACACAAGATACCACCGAATCCTAAGCAAGAATTCTCTCTCCAGGACAGATCAGGGGTTTATTTCTCAGAAAATATGTTATCTTCTGCTACAACTTTCAAACACTGAGGCTTGCCAAGTAATACTTGTTTAAAATGCTACTTTAAAAAAAATAAAATAAAATGCTACCCTTTTATACATTTTTCTCCTGTCTGTTCCAATATACTTATGTGAAGGAAAAGAAAAGACTGAATGGATGGCCTATAGCCCTTCTAACCAAGCCAGCAGAGGAGAAACCTTTCAACTGAGTACCAATGGAAGACAGTCTTTGTGGGATAGGCTTGAAGCCTCAGAAAGAATGTTGGCAATACTGCTGGCTGATAAGGTTAACAACCACCTAATCCAAGAATTCAGGTGGGTTGCGACTTTTTCACTAGATAAGGCTGACTCTTTCCCAGTCAGCTAAAGAGACTTTTGGTGTAGACTTTGGGTAGCTCCTAAGAGCCAGGATAACAAAGTTATTTTTCTGCTGATACAAGGGCCATTCTCGGTTAATCAAGACCAATGGATCTTAACCCAGAGAATCACTTGGAGAGTTGTTTGTTTTTTTTTAAAGGGCCATGCCCAGCCCCACCCAAGGCCCATTATATCAAAATCTCTTGGGGTGGGGCAGTAGTAGTTTTTAAAAAGAGAGTTTAATTTGCAGCTAGAGTTGAAAACTACTGCTGTTAGACTGGAGGTTGGCAAACTTTTTCTGTAATAGACCAGATAGCAAATATTTTTGGCTCCACAGACCATATGGTCTGTCTCAAATACTCAATTCTGCCATTGCAGCTGCCATAGACAAAGGTAAGTGAATGGACATGGTTGTGTTCCAATAAAACATCATTTATAAATACCCACAATGAATAGGAGTCAGCCTGTGGGCCTAACATAGTTTGTAGACCTGTGGTGTAGGCTATAATTCTACCCCATGCCAAGTATTTCTTCCAAAAGATCCTGCAAATGGTCATATGGTTTGTCTGAATGCATCTGGAGACTAGAGTTTCTCAGGAAGAATGAAGGAGTAACTCCAGAAAAGAAATGAATGTACTCAGTGTTAAAAGGAAGGCAAAAAGAACATGTTGCAATGAAGAAAGCAGGAGCAAATCCTACAAAATGGAGCTGTCGAAAAAGTAAAGAGAATAAGTCCATTGTCCAGTGGTTTCACTCTAGCAATCTACAAAGCATAAAAGAGGCCTGGGGGGCTCAGCGCCTATAGCTCGACAGGCTAGGGCGCCAGCCACGTACACCTAAGGTGGCGGGTTCGAGTCCCCAGCCCGGACCCGCCAAACAACAATGACGGCTGCAACCAGAAAATAGCCGGG
>NW_003852460.1:7405950-7409210 GCF_000181295.1 Otolemur garnettii | reverse complement strand
GGGCATGGGAAAGCCAAGAAGGGAGCTAACTCAGAAGCTCATAGAAATTAAGCATAGTTGGGTTCTTAGACTCATGGAGACACATATGTTCAAATCCAGAAATGCATCTGAATTTGGTTTAGTCAGGGACAAAAAAAGGTCAAGGCCTAGATATTCTTAGATACCAGATGGTCCAACATTGACAAAATCTTTCCTCTTTAATGAATGGAGTTTTATTTGGGTGATTTCCATAGCACAGGGGGAAATGTATGAAGGGTGTAGGCAAGATCCACTTCCTCTTCTCCTGCTGTCCCCTACACCCTTCACCAAGATAAGAAATGGCTGTTCTAGTTAGTTCCTCCATTCACCATTATTGCCTCATCTTTCCCTATAATCAGCTATTAGGGATAAATTAAATCTCCAACATTTAGTATATACCAAAAAAAAAAAAATCTAGGGAAAAGTAAAGGAATAGCAACCCTATGTGGGCCACACGAAAGTCAAGAAGTAGATAGTGGTCTGATTTCCACCAGCCCCATTATGGCTATAAAAATTGCCACACAACTTGTCAATTTGTAATGGGGTCTCTTGATTTTTATTTATTTTATTTTTCTTTAAGTTGGTTTTTTGTTTGTTTGTTTGTTTGTTTTTTCGAGAGAGTCTCATTATATCACCCTCGGTAGAGTGCTGTGGCAACACAGCTCACAGCAACCTCTAACTCTTGGGCTTAAATGATTCTCTTGCCTCAGCCTTCTAAGTAGCTGTAACTACAGCCACCTGCCACAAACACCTGGCTATATTTTTGTTGCAGTTGTCATTGTTGTTTAGCAGGCCCAGGTTGAATTCGAACCCACCAGCCCCAGTGTATGTGGCCAGTGCCCTAACCACTGAGCATGGATGCAAGCCACATCTCTTGATTTTTAGATAACTGGAAAATTGAGGGGGCGGGGAGTGCAAGGGATTCCAAAGACATGATCAGCTCTTCTGAGCTGCCTCTTTTCATGTCTATGAAATAGTACACAACAGCTGGCAGCCCTGTAACTCAGTTGGCAGGGCCCTGGCCACATACACCTAGGGTGGCAGGTTCAAACCCAGCCCGGGCCTGCTAAGCAGCAATGACAACTGCAACCAAAAAAAATAGCCAGGCTTTGTGGCGGGCACCTATAGTCCCAGCTACTTGGGAGACTGAGGCAAGAGAATCACTTGACCCTGAGAGTTTGAAGTTGCTGTGAGCTATGATGCCACAGCACTCTACCCAGGGTGACAGCTTGAAATTCTGTCTCAAAAAAAAAAAAAAATAGTACAGAGCACTAAAGGCCACTAATACAAACAGATCTGGGTTCACATCCACATTCTACCATTTACTCAGTATGTAATCTCAAAAACTATCATTTAGCTTCTCATGTTTTCAATTTCTCATGCAAATAATGAAGAGAACAGGACATGCTTGACAATGTTGTGATCGTAACAATGCATATAAAACAACAGCTCACTGAGTACTGGTACCTTTCAGTTCAAGTCATTACTAATAAAGGAAATAGTGGGAAATAAATCCAGGTGTTGTTCTGTTCCCAGTATCAGAAAAAGTAGACACCTCCTTGCTTTAGATGACTAGCACTAAGAGAGATCTGGGTAGGGCAAGACCCATGTAGCTGAATGGAGCCCAGATGTACTACAAATACTGCCACCAGCAGCTCCCTGCTTGGGCCCAGCCCCTCTGGTATGGCTATACAAGCCATCTGTTAGATCACAGTGACTCAAGCCAACATGATCACTGTATTAAACTTTATCCCGTAGGCAGAAAGAATTCATCAGAGTCAATCCTAGCAGGGTTTTCCTCATTGTAATTGGTAATTCAGGATAAATGGCAGATTGAAAGAGCCCCAAGGATAGCAGCAAGTTGATAAACCACTTGGATTGACTCCTAGATTCCATTCATAGTTGACTTTTTGCCTGATGAGCTGATAGGCCCTGGGAAGATCCACTGGCATGTTCAGTTCTTTTACGAAAACAGGCCCAATTCTACCCTTGAAGGCAACTCACAGAACAGGAAGAAGAGAATGTATTTACATAGCGACTTCTAGCAGGGCAGGAAATGGAATCTGGTGAGCACGTGAGAATCTTACGTCAACACCACAGTCACCAGCTTTCCTCTACTGAAAAAAGAGACACCACTTCAAAGAGAGCATCTTGAGTATTTCTTTTTAATGGGCATTTATAAAATTCTATGGCACATAGGAAGGAATAGAATTGAGTAGAATTCCCTACTTTCCCAAATGTCCAAGGAGTGAAAAGTCCATGGAAAGACAAAACCCGCTCCTGTGGGATGTCCCAGCTCCAAGGGACTTCAAATACTGAATACCCTTAACTCACAGGCTTGGCACTGCATTGGAGTTCCTCCTTTGCTCAACCTCAGGATGGGTATAGAATTGGACAGTATGTCCCAAGGTCTCTCATGTCTGCATCCTCAAGGGCATATAATCCAGAGTTCCCATGGTTATAGCAATTGAAGTCCTGCTTGAATTGATAGCAGCCAATACATACTTTCTCTAGACTTGATTTTTCTTTTCAATCACTGGCAAGAAACTTCCTGCCAACTTTTTCTGATATATACTTCTTCCATTTCATTCTTTGAAAGACTGATCTGAAAGCCTCTTTGGAGTCCTACCCAAACCCAAGCCATGTAACAAACAAAGTACCTACGGACTACTAGGAAGAAATACATTATTCAGTTGAATCATAACTGCCAAAATTCAGACCGTTTTTAGCTACAAAATCAACAATTTTACATGGGTCACTAGCTTCTATCAAGTAGTTATCTGAAAGGTTTAGAACTGCTAACAATATGATCTTAGAACCAATGCTTCAGCTAGGAGGTGACCTGGAGGCATCGAGCCCATGGGCTTCTAATACTATGAGATTATAAAGAAAAACCAGGTTCTGGGCCTTCAAAGTCATCTCAATAGACTTCAAAAGATTGAAATTTTACATGCTATATAAAATTAGTCTCTAACAGCAATGGACTAAATTGGAAATCACTAACAACATGATTTTTTTTAAGTTCCCAATAACTTAGTTTTTTTTTTATTATTAAATCACAGCTGTGTACATTAATGCAATCACGGGGTACAATGTGCTGGTTTTATACACCATTTGAAACATTTTCATCAAACTGATTAACATAACCTTCACCGCATTTTCTTCGCCAATAACTTGCTTCTAATGAATCCATGGATCAAAAAATAAACCACAAAGGAAAAAGAAATCTGAATGAAAATGAA
>NW_003852460.1:7391643-7404940 GCF_000181295.1 Otolemur garnettii | reverse complement strand
CTTAGGTGTATGTGGCTGGCGCCTTAGCCGCTTGAGCCACAGGCGCCGAGCCTGTTTTTATGCTTTTATTGGACCACAGCCACACACATTTTTCTACATATTGTCCCTGAATATTTTTGTACCATAACCACAAAAATGATTAGCTGGAACTGAGATCATATAGCCTGCAAAGCATAAAATATTTACTAGCTGATCCTTTATAGAAAAGTTTGCCAACTTTTAGATTAGATGATCTGTTAACGATACTGAATCTGCAGTTGAAAATATCCCCACAGAAAACTACAAACCCAGGTGGATTTTCTGGTGAATTTTATCAAATAGTTAAGAATGCATTAATACTAACTAATCCTACAAAACTCAAAAAGAGGAGAGAATACTTCCTGATTCATTTCACTAGGCCAGTATTACCCTGATACCAAAACCAAAGACATTACAAGAAAAGATAACTGTGGAGATAAGAAACTAGACTCTAGGGTGGCGCCCGTGGCTCAAAGGAGTAGGGCGTTGGCCCCATCTACTGGAGGTGGCAGGTTCAAACCAGGCCCTGGCCAAAAACTGCAAAAAAAAAAAAAAAAAAAAGAAAGAAAGAAAGAAAGAAACTAGACTCTAAAAATCACTACTGAGCTGACCTATCACATTCTGACGTAAAGTTAAAAAAAAGAATTAGTAGTATGTACCCGCATCTGAAGATCTGAAGAACAAGAGATAAAATGACTCACAAACAACACACCACCGAAACCTGAGTCCCCGCTTCCCTTAAGGCACATAGTAATAAGGATATCTTAAATTCCTATTGCAAAGAAAAAAACCCACCACTGTCCACAGCTCATACAATTTCTTTGCCTTCAACTGTAGGTGCAATAAGATGTGTGGCCCCTTGGTTATAACACCATTCTGACTTGCAATACAGAATAAAGGTTTGGCTATGTATTTGATGTCTACCCTGGCAACATGGCAATAATGTGACAAGAAAGCCGCTCCCCCACCTCAAAGAGACTTAGGTGTTTATAAAGTACAACATAGTGCTGTTGTAGCTCTGTTGGGAAGGGATTGGTTCAAGCAGTGGCTGTTAACAAAATGCTTTGACCTCTGAGACCAGATCTGGTTCCTGTACTACCTGAGCATTTGATGAGTACTAATGAAATGAAAGCCCACTTTGGCAGCCCCCAAAACTGAGGAAGGATCCCTTCGAAGGAGAACAGTGAACCATCATCTTACTTGAAGGACAGAAAGAGAGTCTCTTGACTCTGTGGGTTATACTATATTCGTCCTTCAGGTTACTGCCCAATAACACCTAAAGTCCAGCAAAGTTCTCTACAAAAAGACCAATGCTTGACAAGGCTGAAGGTTCCTGAGCCTCTCCACCCAAGATTCATGAAACTACCACGTAGATTTCCCCAAGAGATTGCCCCAGACAAGCAGTAGTAGTTGCACAGATCTCTTAACAGAAGCTTTCTTCAAAACTGACAAAGTTGAGACAGAAGGTTGCTTCATGTCACTACATGAAATTTTGTTGGCATGTTTATTTTTTTACCTTCCCTACCTAAATGTAAGCTCCATATCCTAGTGCATAGGCCCAAAGTAGGCACTTGATAAAGCTTTGCTACAGGAGTGTCTACCAGATGCCATCTGATTCTGGTACAGAATATTGATTACCTATTAGAACCTTTATGAAGCTGTTTTACCCAAGAGAAGTTCAGCATTTGTAGACAGCCACCAACCAGAGAGATGGCTTTTAAAGGCACAAGTGTTAACTGAAGGAGACAAGGCAACTCACAGCTGGCGTAGGACCGGCTGTCGTCCTCACACATTTTGTGCAGCTGCTGGTATTCCTCTTGAGCCAGCTCGAACCGCTGCTGTTTAATCTGGTAGATTTCTTTCTTGGCATTGAGAGCTTCTTGGGCTACAATTAAATATTCCTTCAACATGCGTTCCTGCTCTCGCCGCCACTGTTCTCGGGGATCCTCAATCTGGGTAAGCTCTGAAATCCAAAGAACAAGAACATAAGTGGCTTAAAAGTAAAATCTTCAGCCCTCCACATTGGCTCACACCTGTAATCCCAGCACTTTGGAAGCTGAGAATAGTGGATCACCTGATCTCACAGGTTTGAGACCAGCCTGAGCCAGAGCAAAATCTCATCTCTAAAAATAGCCAGGCACTATGGTAGGCGCCTGTAGTCCCACCTACTCATGAGGCTGAGGCAAGAGAATCGCTTAAGCCCAGGAGTTTGAGGTTGCTGTGAGCAGTGACGCTATAGCACTCTACCCAGGGTGACATAGTGAGACTCTGTCTGAAAAAAAAGTAAAATCTTCAGGTTGACCAATAGTCATGCATATCAATCAATATGAAAATTAATTAATTACCAGGATGCACATTAGGGAAGATTCCCAATCATGAACCTTTCCAAAGTATGTAACATCTTCGATTTACATATCTACAGTTGAGAAGAAAACTATAGATAGATGAAATAGTCCAATGGTGGAGGGAAGATAACACATGACTATTTTTTCACCAATAAATACCAAACTCTGTGTTGGAGGAGATGAACCCAAATGACCTTGAAACCAGCACAGTAATAGCTACTTATAGCCATCTTCTCATCGATTCACTGCATATGGGGGCACTAAGAACTGACTGTACCCTGGCCTGGTCTGCCCCTTCACCTGGCACCTCCCCTGCCAGGCTACCTTCCCTCCAGGCCGTGCAGTGCAGTCTTTCTCATTCCTCACTGACGCCCTCTCCTCCTACCCGGCTTCCCCATCCCCTGTTCCTGCTTTCTCCCTCTCCAGCTCTCTTGCTTACCTCCAGCTCCAGCCTTCCTCCTGTGCCCCAACCTGTCATTCCCCACTACCTCCTAAACACATCTCCAACTGGACAAATGCCAACTAATTCTGAGCCATGTGGCTGCGGCTGAACTCATTCTTCACACCAGCCTTTCACTGCCAAGAGCAGAACAAGACCAAAGATGACACAACAGACACCTGCTCCTCCCTCAGCCTTCCCACTCGCAGGAAGCAATTCCACCTATGGAGCCAACCTGGGAATCCAAACTGAGACTCACCCTCAAAAACTCTTGCTCTTCTCCCTCCCAGAATATTCCATGGGGCATCCAGAATCAGGGGTTCCTGCCGCCTAGGCATAATGATGACTGGCAACACGTCCTTCTCTCTGTGTCTCCTTAGTTCCATTAGACCCTTGTGACCTTTCTCCACAATCATCCTGCTTCCAGTTTCATCTCACGAAAACCATCCCCAGGGATTCACCAAGTTACCTCCCCAACTCTGCTGCAATTCTCTCACATAGGAAACTCTTTAAAAGCACAAAGTCCTACCTCCTTGGCCTGCTACAGGAATCCTGAAACCCACTTGCCAGCTTCATCTCTATTTTCTGTCCTTTTCCTTACAAACATCCTCTACATGCACTTAACTTTTGCAAAGTCCACAAAAATACCTGCCTAGCTCCCCTGTGCCCCAGTCAGGCTGATTCTGTCCTCTTCTGCCACAGGAAAGCTGCCTTCCTCCCAGACTTCCTGCAAGGGCACCTCTTTTCCAAAAGCTTCTCTGGCCTCTAGGCACATCTATCCCTCCCCTGCTGTGGCTATGACTACCCTTCTTTCTGCTTACAATCAACGCTTGAGTATTTTTCTATCTTTTCTGTTTCCCACCCAAACCATGAGCACCTAGACGGCAAAGGCCCAGCCTCCTAGGAGTAATACATCCTAGAACATGGAAGAACCTCGAAAACACATCAACTGAAAGAAGCCAGACATAAAAGCCGACATATTGCCTGATTCCATTTATATGAACTACCCATGAATAGGCAGCAAATGCTGGAGACAGAACACAGACTGACAACCACCAGAGGCTGGGGCAGGAGGAATGAGGAGTAAGCAGTTAACCGGAACGAGGTTTCCCTTTGGGTGATAAAAATGTCCCAGAACTAAATAACAGTGATGATTGTATAACACCATGAATGTACCAAATGCTACTGAACTACTCACTTTATTTTTTTTTAATTGTAATTTTATTTTAGGACAGTATTTTCTGAACTGCTCACTCTAAAATGGTTCATTTTATATTCCATGGATTCTACCTCAAAATGGTTAGAAAGGAAAGAAAACTTTATGTGTGTCTATTTTGTCATCCCCACACAGGGAGGTGTGCTTGCTAGGATGTTTCAAGGTAAGTTCACCCTTGGAAACACCCTCCCCTCCCGTCTATGCTCCCACTGACATCCCCTGCTCACCTTTTCACATTACTATCCTTGGGCCCCTCCTCGAAAGACTCTCTAGGTCTTAAAAGCTTATAGGTGGGCTCAGTGCCTGTAGCTCAAGCGGCTAAGGCGCTAGCCACATACACCTAAGCTGGCAGGTTCAAATCCAGCCTAGACCCGCCAAACAATGATGGCTGCAACCAAAAAATAGCCAGGCATTGTGGCAGGTGCCTGTAATCCCAGCTACTTGGGAGGCAGAGGCAGGAGAATCGCTTGAGCCCAGGAGTTGACAGTTGCTGTGAGTTGTGATGCCACAGCACTTTACCCAGGGTAACAGCTTGAGGTTCTGTCTCAAAAAAAAAAAAAAACGCTTATAGGAGGAAATAAAAAAAGTTGTAAACCCCAAAATGAGAGTCCTGCTGAGGTCAGAGTTCAGATTTAAGTGGGTCTGGAGCGGGGTAGAGTCACAACTTTTTGTAACTGCCCAGAGGTTTCTGATGTTTATTCAGCCGTGAGGCCCGCTACCCAGAGTACCAGTACAGTTCACACTGTTCTAGTGTCCAGAGGGCCAAGGGAGCCTTAAAGGCTCTCAACCCAAGTCCATTCTGGGTTCTCATCCCACTGATAACCTACACAGCTCTAATTTTATTTAATTTTTGTGGAGACAGGGTCTCACTCTGTCCCCCAAGCTGGTACAGTGGCAAAATCACAGCTTACTGAAATCTTGAACTCCTGGACTCAAGCAATCCTCCTGTCTCAGCCTCCTGAGTAGCTGGACTATATGCAGGCACCACCATGCCCAGATAGTTATTTTTTAAAATTTTTTGAGAGATGGGGGGGTCTCATTATGTCCCAAAGGCTAGTCTCCAACTCCTAGCCTCAAGTGATCTCCCTTGCTGGCCTCCCAAAGCTTGGATTATAAGCATGAGAAACCACATCCAGCCCTCCAATTTTAGTACAGTAGAACATCTATAAGTTCATCACACAAGAGACTGTAGCAAATTTGGTCAATATACAGAGGTGGGCAACATAAAGAACTAAGCCTACTGTACTGACACATACATGTGATATATGTCGGGTCTATGAAAATTAGGTCAACTTAAAGAGGGGTTCAATGTAAGGAGGTGGTCAACTATGGGGGTTCTACTATATTTGACTTCTTGGGTTCTGCTCTGTCAAGAGTTTTAAAGCTGGCTTGGCGCCTATAGCTCAACCGGCTAAGGTGCCAGCCACGTACACCTAAGGTGGCGGGTTCGAATCCCCAGCCCGGACCCGCCAAACAACAATGACGGCTGCAACCAAAAAGTAGCCGGGCGTTGTGGCGGGTGCCTGTGGTCCCAGCTACCTGGGAGGTGGAGGCAGGAGACTCGCTTGAGCCCAGGAGTTGGAGGTTTGAGGTTGCTGTGAGCTGTAATGCCACGGCACTCTACCCAGGGGGACAGCTTGAGGCTCTGTCTCAAAAAAAAAAAAAAAGAGTTTTAAAGCTATGCTATCAAGACTCAGATTCCTTGGTATTCTCAGAGGAAGAAAACAGTATGACCTCAGGGCTGGTGTCTTCACCCACCTTCCCCCAGGGCACTAGGTCATTCCAGCTATACTCATGGTGGCCAGGGAAATGATTACTTAGTGATTACTCAATTTTAAGGTTCATGGCCCCTTCTAAACTGCTAAGACTGGGCCTCACTTTCTTATGTCCCAGGGCCTAAAGAATGCGGCCAGCACGCAGAAGGGTTCTATAAGCATATGCTGTGATTCAGCGAGTAAATGAGGAAGGATGCCCATAGCAAAGAAGGGGCCAGTTGCATCAAAGGATGGGCAAGCTGGATTATGAGAGATGAGCCAGCCAGTCCTGGACCTCAGCACCAACAGACAGGCATTCCAGAAGGTTGTGTATAAAGATGCCTAAAGCGCTCAGTAAGCATCCTTAGTACCTGGCCCAGGGAAAGAAAAGGCCTGGTGATGACACCATGGTGCAGTGTGCCCAGGCCCACAGTACAGCAGAGCAGCTCTCATATGTTGGGAGCTGCTCCCCTACCCCTGCCATCAGATGGGAAATCAAGCTCAGACAGTCCAAACATCCAGATGCAAGGTGCTAGGCCAGTGAGGGCCACCAGGAGGGCTGAGGCCTCTCAGCTTCTCTTCTGCCAGGTACCCACCCTGTCCAGTGGGTGGTGGATCCACCTCATAGCTCTCCTGCCCCTAGGATACCTGCCCAGGAAGGCAGAAAGCCAGATAAGTCCTCATCCCAGTTTCCAATCACTACCACCCAGTCTTTTGCTAATAGCTGCTATTGCACCCTAGACTGGGTGCAGGCACCAGAAATCCCACTGCCTTGAGATGTGAGACAGGAAGACTCAAAAACTCAAAAGGTTGCCAGCAACCAACAGTGCAGGACTCGGTCCTGAGGATCACTCGCACAAAAGGTCACAGGAGCCACAGGACAGCAAAGAGAAAGCATCGAAACCACTCAGGTGGTTAGTATCATGCCTCTTCAGACCCCAGCTTCGCCACATTAAATAAATCAAAGGCCAGAGAATAAAGGAAGCCATGCTTTATGTTCCTGTAGTTAAATGACAATGACAGAAACACTGAAGGCAGCTTGAATGAAAATGGAAAAGAATGCGAAATGAATCCCTGCTGGGACCCAATCTCAGAAGGCTGAGGGAGAGAGAAAGGTAAGAGTGAGGAGCAGAGAACACATCTACAACAAAATGGGGCTTCAATCAGGATTTCCCAACCATGGTAATACTGACATTTAGGGTCAGCTCATTATTGGGGAGGGGGCGGAGGGATCCTATGTCACTAGGATGTTTAATAGCACCCCTGGGTGCCACACAATGGATGCCAATAGCACCTCTCCCAGGCAAAGCCATCAAAGAAACAGTCTCCAAACATTATCAAGTGTCCCTGAGGGGCAAAATCAATCCACGTTGAGAACCACTGACTGCTCCAAACAGTTCTACAAAGGAAGCTGGCACTGTAAAAGATCCATTATTTTAGATATAATATTTATACCATTTCCTCCTTTCTTTTTTTTTTTTTTGAGACAGAGTCTCACTATGTCCCCCTGGGTAGAGTGCAGCAGTGTTACAGCTCACAGCAACCTCAAACTCTTGGGCTTAAGTGATTCTCTTGCCTCAGCCTCCCAAGTAGCTGGGACTATAGGTGCCAAGCACAATGCCTGGCTATTTTTTGTTGCAGTTGTCGTTGTTGTTTTAGCAGGCCCAGGCTGGGTTCGAACCGCCAGCCGTGGTGTATGTGGCCGGTGCCCTACCCACTGAGCTACGGGCACCACCCCATTTCCTCCTTTCTCACTCACACACATATATACCACCACCAAAAAGATTTGGTATATTAAAGTTAAATATATAAAAAAAAATGAAGGTAAAGTAACCACTTATTGTTCCAAGAATGTGTAAGTTCCATTTGCAATAAACAACTTTTCATGATGAGAAGTATTTCTATTTCCCACTGCCAGAGAAGGTTATTTGTTATATTAGATATTAAAAACCGTTCATCAAACGTATTACATGCAGTCTTCAGCAAGACACAAGCAAAACACTGCTACATAACTGCTTCATTTTAAAGAACTCAGCTAATGAAAACTCCAATTACATTTACAAAACACAGTTTAATGCTGCATTGGCCAGCACTCACCATTCACGCTACATAAAGCTATTAGCATCTTTGAGATTCAACATGAAAACTCATTCTCATAAAATGCCATAAATTTGGCACTCTACTTACTATTTATGTGGTCCATGTAATAAATTCCAATTTGTTTATCATACACAGTTTCCCATCCTAAAGGAAGCTCGTCCCCAACACAATCGGCAAAGGTCAATGGCTTTGTTATCCTGCAAAATAAAATTATAAAAACAAATGTGAAAGCAAGGTCAATATAAGTTAACTAACTCTAGAATTAGGTATTAATGTAAAAGTATAATTCTCTAGTTGACTGCTTTTGCTCCAATTATTTGGTTGGAAAATTAATTCACCAGCTTTGCCGAAACAATAATCAATAACTATATTAGTACACTCATATTTAAAAAGCATTACTATATGTAAGTACAAATTTAAATACCAGGGAAAATAGATACAGTTACTAACAAAACAGGTAAAACAACCATCTTCTGCCAAACAGTATGTTTAATGAGGTGATGACAATGGAATGCAGTTCTTCCAGAACAATAGGAGAGCACCTGTGCTCTGTTCTCATTCCCTGAGAAATGTTCCCCCCACCACCACTTGCAGTTTCTACATTACACACGAACACCAGCTTCAATCCATATAAAATGCATTTGTAATATACCAGTGTTCATATGTTAATGAATTAAACATCAACCATTGACCAAATACAAAGAGCCATGCAAGGAAATACTACAATGAGATCCCCACTAACTACTTCCTATATTCCTTACACAGTAGGAATCAGAAATTTCCAATTTTGTTTTTCAGGAGAACAACAATAAAAGCACGTGTCTCTCCTTGAAGGAAATCTGATTAAGAAAACCTGGGCTGGACAAGCAACAAAGGTAAAGGGGTTTCACATTCCGTAACTAGTTTTCTCCTCCTCCACCCTATGATCACACTGATGACAGGACAGTGTCTGGAAAGCAGCTGGTGTAGAAAATGAAACACAACTATAATTGACTCTGGACAGCCATCTCTTGGACTGCTCCTATAAATGCACACTGACTGGTATGCATGGGAATCTGATAACCTAAATTTCACTAACCGAATCCTCCCACTTCTTCTGTTCAAGTCCCTGGCCCCAAGAAAGTAAGACACAAGCACAGCCAAGCCCCATGAGACCAGCATGAATTCTGAACATGTGATTTCCCCAAACTGGTTGGACAACAAAGCTGTCTGTGCCAGTAGCAGTTAGAAACTGGTAAACACCACCAGAATGACACTGATCTAACTCTTCATCATCATTTTAAACACATGGTTTTAAGAAGTTACAGTCAATATAAAAACAGACATACATAGAAGGTAATATATGCCATTGATATCCTGCTGAACACAATGCACTAAAAAATGATCACATCACAAGATCTAGTATACGCTCTCATGCCACAATGCGCCATTCCTTTACCAGTTGGGAATGGTACACTCATGGCATGGTTCCAAGTCAAGCAGGTAAAGGCAGGGTGTTTTGCATGATTCAAGACCTGCATGGGACCAAACCACAGCAAAAACAATCCTACTGGCTCGGCGCCTATGGCTCAACCGGCTAAGGCGCCGGCCACGTACCCCTAAGGTGGCGGGTTCGAATCCCCAGCCCGGACCCGCCAAAACAACAATGACGGCTGCAACCAAAAAATGGCCAGGCGTTGTGGCGGGCGCCTGTGGTCCCAGCTACTTGGGAGGCAGAGGCAGGAGACTCGCTTGAGCCCAGGAGTTGGAGGTTGCTGTGAGCTGTGATGCCATGGCACTCTACCCAGGGGGACAGCTTGAGGCTCTGTCTCAAAAAAAAAAAAAAAAAAAAATCCTACTTTAATACAAATTGAGTGCTAAGCATATATTGTTACTATTCTAGAATAAGATTTATAAATAAGCCTAGAGAAAAATGCCCAAACATAGGCACATTCTAAGCACATTTACATACATGATCTCATTTTGATTAACAAATGTAGGTAGGAAATCCATCCTTACAGCACTGCTGAGCCCAATCCAGTTATTTTACAATTCAGAACTGTTATAAAATTTTTAAAAGTTCATATTTTTCTGTTTTTGCTCAAAAAAGCAACCAGGTTATTTTAATCTATTTTTCATGAATTTTATTTTGGCTTTATGTAGAATCCATGTCTCATGACTCCATTTCCTTTGTAAACAAAGCATGGAGTTCGTGTGATCATGCACAGAATGATCAAGGCAAGGCAAGGAGGAATCACACTTCTCAAAGGCCAGTTAACTCCAAGAGCAAGTTCTCTATAAACATAAAGAAGTCATCAAGTTCTTGCACTTGGTCTCAGAAGTACACAGGGCCACCTTGTTCTCCTAGACCAGCAGTTCTCAACCTGTGAGTCTCAACCCACAGGAACTGCATTAAAGGCTCGTAGCAATAGGAAGGTTGAGAACCACTGTCCTAGACCACTGGCTCTGGGGAGAACCCAGTAGCCACATCACAAGAACAATCGAACACCCCTGTGGAGAGGCCCATATGGACAAGAACCGAGGAGTCCTGCCAAAAGCCAGTACCAACTTGCCAGCCATGTAAGGGAACCACCATAGACATGGATTCGCCAACCTTCATCAAGCCTTCAGATGACTGCAGCCCTGGCCAGCATCTTGACCATAACCTGATGAGACCCAAGCAGGATCTGCTTACCTAAACTACTACCAAATTTCTGTACCACAGAAATCATGTGAAATAATGCTTACTATCATTTGAAGCCGCTAAATTTCTGAGTAAATTATCATGTATCAACTGAAAACTAATACCTAAGCCCTGACATCCATTCATAGTTCAGCAGACACTGTAGCAGACACTTGTGGGATGATCCTCTAGTAGGGGGCAATAAAACGCACAGAACATGTTTTCCTAATCAAGAACATTAAAATGAACATCCACACTACTCTTTTGATTCATCCATCCACCTATGAGTACAGTACATCGTCAAGACATCCGTCCAGATAGTTGCAGCTTCATTGTATATACACAAATTCTGACACAATTTTCTTTTTTTTTTAGACAGAGCCTCAAGCTTTCCCCCTGGGTAGAGTCCCGTGGCATCACAGCTCACGGCAACCTCCAACTGCTGGGCTCAAGCAAGTCTACTGCCTCAGCCTCCCAAGTAGCTGGGACCACAGGCACCCGCCACAACACCCCGCTATTTTTTGGTTGCAGCCGTCATTGTTGTTTGGCGGGCCCGGGCTGGATTCGAACCTGCCACCTTAGGGGTATGTAGCTGGCGCCTTAGCTGCTTGAGCCACAGGCGCCGAGCCCTAACACAATTTTCAATGACAGCATTGAGAATGTCTAGATTTATTTGCCTATCATTCTGAAATATTTATGAACCAGAGACTTTGTGGTTCTCTCTTGGATAGCACATACTATTCAGTAGGAATATTCTAGGTATATTTTTTTTCTTTTCTTTTCTTTTTTTTTTTTTTTGCAGTTTTTGGCCAGGGCCAGGAAAGGTGTTCGTGGGTAACATGACTTCAGCAAGGAGTAAATCACTTCAAAGGAGTTATTCAGTTTCAGAATCTCTTTGACCACATCTCTACAGTGAGGAGAGCTGAGCAAATCTTAGCTCCCCTTTTATTACCAGAAGGGCAATACTGGGAGTTGGTACACTAGAGTTCTTTTGGTATTAATTTATCAGCAAGGAGCATTTTTGTGGGTTTTGGGGTTTTTATTTTTTATTTTTTATTTTTTTTGGCTGCTATTAGCTAAAAAGCACAGTTCCTGTATGTCGGGATAAGGCCAGAGCCACTGGGGAGGGATCTCAGGCTCTACTGGGGAAGAGTGAGCACCTCAGCAAGGTGGTAGGCTGCATCCTGCCACCAATCATCCCCCACTTGGCTTTCTATGCAAAAGTGCACAGCACTGAGTTTGCCAGGGCAACCCCCCTGGACTAGTGTTAAAAGTCCTCCCCATGCCAAGGCCACATAAAGTTTCTGGCTCTTTTTATTTCAACTCCCTACCACCACCCACCACCACAATCTTTTTTTCCAAGCAGATGGGTCTGTTCGTCTGCCTTCCAAAACATCACACCCATTCCAAACTGAACCATCTTGTTCTCAGTCTTTCCTGGACCTGTGGATAGGCTTCTACTCCCCTCTCATACCCCAATCCCATCTGCCCTGCAAAGATCAGCACAACTCTATACAAATTATCACTGGCAAACCCCCATCAACTGCACTGCCCAGGAGCCATGTTTGTCTTCACAATCACTGAGTCTACTGGGCACAAAACATCACTCCGGATCATGTTTATTGCATGTGTGTGCATTCTCCACATAAACAAAGGTTAGCTGTTTAGTCTCTTCACTCAAGCAGAATCCAGCAAGGATCCTGGAAAGGAAGGAAGCTTTTGAAACTAAGCTCATTTGCTTTACTCCTGAGAGAATCCTTCACATCCTCACTTCGAAGCCAAAGCCCTGGTGGCCCTACACATCCATGCCTGCAATTTTGGACAATTGGCCCTTTTGTTTAAATTACAATGTGGCTACCGCACCAACAATCATAAACTGACCTTCAAACTAGATTCATGCTTCTAGTTATTTCCTGAGGAACCAGGATCCAGACTTTTGCACAGGAAAAAGTTCAGTTTGGAGTGTTCAAACATCTTTAGGTCTGCCCAGCATCACTTGAGCAATTTTTACATTTTATTGTATGGTTTTCAAACTGCCTTTGGTAGATACACAGAACTACATGTATCTCAGAGTAGATAGTTCTATCTGATAGGAGAGTCCAGGTGGGCCTGACAAGGGAGGAACCAACTTGTAGGACTTACAGCAGCTTGGCTCACATCTGGTTTAATGCATTTTGTTTGTATTATTTTATCAAAATAAAAAAATGGAACAAATAAAAATGCTAATACTAATGTAGGGATTGTATGACCTGAATACAAAGTTCGGTGAAAAGCAGATATTGCTCTGAGTGCAGAAAGGCTAAAACCTCAGATAACCACAAGACCAAGTTGAACACAAAAAGAAAACAAATCTAGTGGAAATGAACAAAAAGTTAGAAATATGTCAAATACCACCTGTAGAAGATAAGGTGGGGTTGAGTTTTTAAATATTTTTCAGTTCTCCAGTAAAGGAGTCCATTCTTTCCCTCTTCCCTCAATGCGTTTAAGTCTTTCGGCTTCCCCACATCCATTCAGGTATTATACAAAAGCAGAGCAATAGCAACATTGCAGCTTATTCTCCTTACAACAAAGCAAAAGAGAAAGGTGGAAAGAGACACATTACTACAAGTAGCACCACAGAGAAAACAGCAGCTTATTAACAAGGGGAGGGCTCGGCGCCTATAGCTCAACCGGCTAAGGCGTCAGCCATGTACACCTAAGGTGGCGGGTTCGAATCCCCAGCCCGGACCCGCCAAAACAACAATGACGGCTGCAACCAAAAAA
>NW_003852460.1:7380467-7391510 GCF_000181295.1 Otolemur garnettii | reverse complement strand
AAAAAAAAAAAAAAAAAAAAAAACAAGGGGAAAGAGACAGAGAAACTATAAACTACAAAACAGGGGAGCTCAAACCACCAAACCAGTCATCAAATGAGGCCATTTAAATAAAAAAGACCCTGATATCTCAGCATCTTCCCAGTACTCCTATTGTAGCACAATCCAATGGTTCATCCTCTCAAAGACCACCATGAATTTGTTTTGTACCTAATTTTAATTCCCCAAGCTATTTAATTCTGTGGGATAAATTGTCACGAGGGGGAATATTTCCTATTTTGTAAATATAGTTACCTCTCATTACATTTGCTTTTACTAGTTCAAATGCTGAACATGCAATTACAAATAAAAAGGAATTACAATTACATCTAAAAAGAAAAAGGACTCTGTTCTAAGATCCCTGTTTCTCTGACCATGCATGGTACCCCCCAGGCCCCACTTCTAATTAGTTCCAACTTTGATGAGATTCCCATATTGACAGTCCAAAATAACAGTGTTCTGGAATAACCAGGGCCAGCAGGTCAGCTGCTTAGAGCAGTTTCT
This sequence comes from Otolemur garnettii, assembly GCF_000181295.1. Classification (NCBI taxonomy): domain Eukaryota; kingdom Metazoa; phylum Chordata; class Mammalia; order Primates; family Galagidae; genus Otolemur; species Otolemur garnettii. The sequence continues at coordinate 7,390,970 of NW_003852460.1, read as the reverse complement.
CATTTCTGATTGCAGAATCTCTTTTAACATATGGAAATAAAAATAGATAATCTGAGCAAATAAATCAGCAATTCAATTTTGTCTTCTTACAAAAGCATCATTAATGCTTTTAATAAATTGAAGGCCATTTTTCCCAAAAATATTAAAAAGCTAACACCCTGCCTAGTCAAAAATCTACATATAACTTTTAACTACCCTAAAACTTAGCTACTAATAGCCTATTGTTGACTGGAAGCTTTACCAAGAACATAAACAGTCAATTAATACATATTTTGTATCTTATACATATTATATCCTGTGTTCCTATAAAAATAACCTAGAGACAAATATTTATTATGATGTCACAAGGAAAAGTAAATGTATTTATCATTCACTAAGCAGATCATCATCAAGGTCGTCATCCTCATCTGAGCAGGCTGAGAGGAGGAAGAGGGTTTGGTCTTACTGTCTCAGGGATGGCAAAGGTGGAACAGTAAGAGGAGCTATGCAGTTCAAACCCGTGGGGCACTCAGGTTACATTAATACATTGATGCAATATTAAGACTGAGTTCTAGGTGTGATTACTCTCTATTTTATTTTATTTTATTTTTTTTGAGACGGAGTCTCACTATGTTGCTCTCAGTAGAGTGCTGTGGCATCACAGCTCACAGCAACCTCAAACTCTTGGGCTAAGCTATTCTCTTGCCTCAGCCTCCCAAGTAGCTGGGACTACAAGTGCCTGCCACAACGCCCAGCTATTTTTAGAGATGAGGTCTCACTCTGGCTCAGGCTAGTCTTGAACCTGTGAGTTCAGGCAATCCACCCACCTACAAAGTGCTAGGATGACAGCCACTGTGCCAGCCTAATACCTCAATTTTTTTAAATGATAATAAATCTCCCCCTTTCCCACCATCTCCCTCTTGGCGGGAGGGGAATGATAAAAGGAATATCTGTGTCTATAAAACTCACAAACTGTATTTACATTTTAGAAAAAATTGCTAGAACTAAATTTCAAGGTCAAAGGACATGAGGCTTTTTCCCTCATGTCTTGAATTCAATGTTAAGCATTCAGATAGTGAAATTTAAAAAGCAGGGACTAAACTACCCATAATCCAGAAGCCTTGGATTTACATTTTAGCTTATTTTGTATCCCTCTTTTTCCTACATTTTTCCCTAACTGATATCATACTAGATACAATTTCAAACACTGATTGTTTTTTCAGTTGGGTATTTCCTCATGAGCGTTCTGTCATCACTTTCTATGATACTTGAATCTTCCAGCACGTGCAGTAGACCACAATTTATTTAGCAGGCACCTGAGGTCATCAACTTAGGTATGTCCCAATTTTCTGCTCTTTATTGTAAGTGATGGAATGAGGGATATGAGCTTACAGTAAATGCTTGCTAGAGATCGCCAAAGTGCTTTATCATCCCCTTACACTCACACCCAGGTAGTTAAGAGACAGTCTTTTTCCCTACCCTCTTGGGGGATATCTTTAATTCACAGGCTCAGAATGAATCACATGCTTGAGCATCAGGAACAAGCTGGCAGGGAGTTCAGGCTAAGTTATTAGCATTTTCGGAAGGTGGGTGACTGGGAGAGTGAGTACTGGATTAGAGAGTGAGTACTGGGCTGAGCAGCACAGCACACCAGGCTGCAACTGCTGTTGACTCACCCGACCCCCAGATGCATCAACCACCACCTGGAGAGCTGCCCATGCAGATTCTCCACTTAACAAATCACATTTCTTGGCCTCAGTAAGGCTGCATTTTTCTTACAAGAGTGGGGCCAGAGAGCAGAGAGGATGATGGATGGCACAGATGCAGGCTTCTTGTTCCCTTTCACCTCATTACATCCTGCTGGGGTCCTTAAGAGGTAGCACTGGGTCATCTCAGCACCACTTCAAAGACAGCTGTTTAGCCTTGGCTCCTGTAACTCAAGCAGCTAAGGCACTAGCTACATACACCGGAGCTGGTGGGTTTGAATCCAGCCCGGGCCTGCCAAACAACAATGACAACTACAACCAAAAAATAGCCAGGCGTTGTGGCGGGCGCCTGTAGTCCCAGCTACTTGGGAGGCTGAGGCAAGAGAATTGCCTAAGCCCAGGAATTGGAGGTTGTGTTAGCTGTGATACCACAGCACTCTACCAAGGGCGGTAGCTTGAGGCTCTGTCTCAAAAGAAAAAAAAAAAAAGACAGCTATTTACTGCTATGAAACCTCGGGTGAGTCATTCCATCTGGGCCTCAGTTTCCTAATCATTAAAATGGAGATAATCAGGGCCCCCAGCGTCACACTGGCTGGATGTGGCCTCTTCAGGGCAGCACAGAAACCTGCTGCTCCCTTTCACTCCCCTCCTGTCACCTCTCACTTCTGCACTAGACTGGCCTCTGCCTGTGCTAGTTTCCTATGACTGCTGCATAAATTACCACAATTTGGTGGCTTCTCTTACAGTTCTGAAGATCCTAAGTCTAAACTGGGTCCTGCCTTCTAGAGGCTCAGGGCAAAAGCTGCTTCCTTACCTTTTCCAGCTTCAGGGCTACTTGCAGTCCTCACTTATGGCTTCTTCCTTCATTTTTTTTTTTTTTTTTTTTTTTGAGACAGAGCCTCAAGCTGTCCCCCTGGGTAGAGTGCCATGGCATTACAGCTCACAGCAACCTCCAACTCCTGGGCTCAAGCGAGTCTCCTGCCTCCGCCTCCCAAGTAGCTGGGACCACAGGCGCCCGCCACAACGCCCGGCTATTTTTTGGTTGCAGCCGTCATTGTTGTTTGGCGGGTCCGGGCTGGGGATTCGAACCCGCCACCTTAGGTGTACGTGGCTGGCGCCTTAGCGGTTGAGCTATAGGCGCCGAGCCCTTCCTTCATTTTCAAAGACAGCCATGGCCAGCTGAGTCTCTCTCAGGGTGCCATCTCTCTCCTGCCTCCCTCTTCCACTTGTAAGGACCCTTGTGATGACAATGAACCCACCCAGATTATCCAGGATCATCTCCCCATCCCAAGATCCTTATCTGAATCATATCTGTAATGTCTATTTTGCCACACAAGGCAATATATTCACAGGTTCTAGGGCTTAGAACATGGACATCTTGGGGACCATTATTCCACTGACCACAACAGCAATCAAGAAGACTGCAGGGCCATAGAGAGGGGGCGGAGCAGTCAGTGGCAGTCTTGTGCCTTGAAGCCTACACTCTCCTTCCTGACACCAACTATACCTAATTATAGGAAAGTAGAGGTGGATAGGAAGAGAACAAGTAGAAACACTGACTCCTCACACGTTCTCTTCATCTAAAGGCCAGAGTAATCCTTTGGTGCTTGTACTACACTTTCCAGTCCTTGAGAACAAGATAATCTTTATATTTCCAATTCATGCTTGTTTTTAACATGCTATTCAGAGAGGATACTATTAAAGTCGGTTTCAGTTCCAAACCAATCCTCAGGAAATTATAATGACTTCCTTCACCTTTTCTAAGCTACCTGGCTCACAGTGAATTTCAAAGCCTGCCGGAACTTGGACACCAGCCTACTTGTGGTTACTTATGTGGTGAATTCAACCCTGTTTGCTGTGCTCGTTGCTTCTCCAAGCTTTCAGTAGCCAAAGATTCGCACTCCAGAACCAGCATTCTTAGCCGTTTGTGGGCCCCTGAACTCCCTGAAATGGTACAGCAATGCTGATGAACACAGTCTATGCCATTCAGCAGATTCCTGGGTATGCTGACCACTCCCCAAAATGAAGCTGAAAAGCTCTTTTAGAAGATTCCTCATCTCTCTGTCAAAGCTTAAATTAGTAGTAAATATCCCACAAATCTGCCACACTAATCCTGAAAAGCCTTTTGGAACAATTGCTTAAAATTTGTGTTTTTGCCCCAGATATTTATTTACAATATGGACAGGAATTGAACTGGCTCTTGTCATCAAGTTCCAATTCTAGAATTGAAAGTAAAGAGTAATCACACCTTCAGCTAGGTACCTAAAGCTATCACAGTGGTTATGGCGCCAGCCACATACACAAAGGTTGGCAGGTTTGAATCCAGCCCCAGCCAGCTAAAACAATGACAACTGCAACAAAAAATAGGTGGGCATTGTGGCAGGCACCTGTAGTCCCAGCAACTTGCGAGGCTGAGGCAAGAGAATAGCTTAGCCCAAGAGTTTGAGGTTGCTATGAGCTGTGATGCCACAGCACTCTACCAAGGGCAACATAGTGAGACTCCATCTCAAAAAAATAAAATAAAATAAAATAAAGAGTAATCACACCTAGAACTCAGTCTTAATATTGCATCAATGTATTAATGTTACTGAGTGCCCCAGTTGTCGGTGATATTCTTAGAACCAGTCGTTCTTAAAAAATGATTGTGATTTCCATATGAAAATGTTATCTTCTTTGTTTTTTTAAATCAAAAAAACAAAAGAAAAACTACCACACTGAACAAAAGTGGGATTCTGCCTCTACTAATAACACAGAAAAAGGAGCTGGGCATAGTGGCCAATGCTTATAACAGCTATATATTCTTCAAATTATTCACATATATCATCCTGCTCATCAATTAATTACCTTTGCTAACAGGGGAAAACGTTGATCCAAAATTCCCTTTTGGGCTCAGTAGCCATAGCTCAAGAAGCTAAGGTGCCAGCCACACACACCAGAGCTGGCAGGTTCGAACCCAGCCTGGGCCTGCCAAACAACAATGACAACTACAACCAAAAAATAGCCAGCGTTGTGGCGGGCGCCTGTAGTCCCAGCTACTTGGGAGGCTGAGGCAAGAGAATCGCTTAAGCCCAGGAATTGGAGGTTGTTGTGAGCTGTGATGCCATATTACTCTACCCAGGGTGACAGCATGAGGCTCTGTCTCAAAAAAAAAAAAAAATTCCTTTTGAAGAGATGTTTTGAAAAAAGATATCATAGCTTTTTCAAAACACTTAAGATTTTTTGTCACATACCATCTACAGGCCTGATTTTACCTTGGAAAAAAACATGCAAGTCATTTTGATCTGATATGATATCACACAGAAATGCTGCATTCCTATAGAAATCTTTCAATAATTCACATTGCTGATTCTGTCCTTCATAAAATATAACTATTCATTCTCACAGAGATAAAATTTTGCACTTTAGAATGATATGGCAAATCCACACCGAATACCTCAGAATATCTCATTGTTCAACTTTGGCATCTTACAATGTTGTATTTGCACAAACATAGTTAACAATACTTAAAACTTGGTGCAAAAATAGTAGCTTGAGCACAAAAATTTTGCTGATGCAAGATACAATAAAAGAAATGAGAGTGTCTGATCTATGTATACCTTTTATTATCTATGCCAGAGGTCCTCAAACTTTTTAAACAGGAGGCCAGTCCACTGTCCCTCAGACCGTTGGAGGGCCGGACTGCAGGCCCTGGGACAAGTTGGCTGCTAAGCAGGACAGGCAGCAGCGGCAAAAACACCCAGCGGGCCAGATAAATGTCCTAGGTGGGCTGCATGTGGCCTACTGGCCATAGGTTGAGGATGCCTGATCTATGCCATAAACCCTTCATGTTTTCCTATCATGGAAGATGTACTAAATTTACCAAATTCAGTCCAACTTCATATTTATCTTGAAGTTGTTGAAGGTATCTACTTCCTGTATTCTGTTTGCAAGAGTGCCCAAAGCCAGTAAGTCTTCCAAGCAAAAAAAAAAAAAAATCCTCTGTTATGACCTGAAGTATAAAACTTGCACCAAGTCAGCAGTATCAGTTGATTCATCCAAAAGCAACTAAATATGTATTTTCCTTTTGAAGTACTGCTGCACGAAGTTGTTCTGTTAAGTTGAAGGCTAATTCATGCTGCTGATCAGTCATGCTTCTCCTTGAAAGAAGCAGTTGTTTGAACTTTGAAACAAACGTTATTGGGGGGTAAGCATCCTCCGACTTTGACAGTGCATTCTTTCACGATTTCTGAATGGCTTCCCTTTACCCCCTTCTCCCAATATATAAGCTAATTTATAAGTTGCTTTAGTGGCATTATTTCCAGGTCTTATTGTTGCTTGAAAGAATTGTCTTTGCTTTCACTTTTTATCTTTTAATTTCTGCAAAATGGCCTTTCGTGCCCCTCCCTCTCATTTAAAATAATCGTGGTCCCTATGAGTGTTATAACGTTGATGGGCATTTAATTTCCTTAATGTTGCAGTATCACAAAGCAAGCAAATCATCTTATCTTTAACAGAAACAAGATAATACTGCAATTCCCAATCCTCATTAAAAATCTTCCTTCTTGGCTCGGCGCCTGTAGCTCAAGCGGCTAAGGCGCCAGCCATGTACACCTAAGGTGGCGGGTTCGAATCCAGCCCGGACCCGCCAAACAACGACGGCTGCAACCAAAAAATAGGCGGGCGTTGTGGCAGGTGCCTGTGGTCCCAGCTACTTGGGAGGCTGAGGCAGGAGACTCGCTTGAGCCCAGGAGTTGGAGGTTGCTGTGAGCTATAATGCCACGGCACTCTACCCAGGGGGACAGCTTGAGGCTCTGTCTCAAAAAAAAAAAAAAACCTTCCTTCTTCCTTTAGCATTCTCTTGGTCTTCTTTGACATGATGGGCTACTAAGCAGACGGAATTTAAAAATACCATCGAGCTGTACAATTATTCGCAAATTCCACTTCAAATAAACACAGTGCACAGTTGTCAAAAGCTGGTAACACACTGGAGTACTCAACCCCCATAAACTCTTGCCAACCAGCCTTGTGTGGTAGTAGCACTAGTCAGGCAGGGAAGTCAGAACTAAATCCCAAGCATAGGAGCCATCAATTTATCTCTTGAGACTTACTAATGTTCTAATTGTGCTAATCAATCTGGGGAAATTATTTCATTGAAACTTAATTTATTCTTTGGTATTTTAAATATGTTTATTTTTAAAATGAAATAAAAGATGAATAAAATGTATTAATAAAAATAAAAGGATTTGTTCTGTCAAATTTGAATTCAGTCAAAAGGCCACATGTGGCCTTAAGACCATAAGGTTCTCCACCCTCGGCCTACATTATAAGAAACACAAGACTCAAGTGGCACCTGTGGCTCAAAGGAGTGGGCGCCGGCCCCATATGCCAGAGGTAGCGGGTTCAAACCCAGCCCCAGCCAAAAACTGCAAAAAAAAAAAAAAAAAAAAGAAAAAGAAAATAAACACAGGACTCAATAGAACAGTGTATGACATGGTCATTCCTCACTTAGACAGCTCTTTTTTCTTTTTTTTTAAGATAGGTCTATCTTTGGAAGAAAAGTGACTCATCAGACTACCAGAGCTTGAGAAATATCCCTCAAGCCCTCCTCTATCCTTTTATTCTATTTTTTACTCTCCATGCCAACTTCTGATCTATAACATGGTTACCTGAATGTAAGTCTGTCTTCCAAAGAAGACAATGAGACAAAATCTTAGCAAGATGTTCTACCCTCCAACAAAGAACAAACTAACTGTCAAAAGACAAATCAGTCTAGGAGAGTGGTTCTCAACCTTCCTAATTGCCACATTGTTACAAATGGAACAAAGGGGTCTAACCCACAGGTTGAGAATTGCTGGTCTAGGAGCTATTCAGGAAGACCAGGAAATCTCCCCATGTTCTGCTCCCCCAACAAGCCTACGCCTACAGGTTCTCAGGCATGTTCAGGCACTGGTGTGATGGAAGTCACAACACCTGACAAAAACCAGAAACCAGTCACTGAATAAATGTAAGGTTCCTCAGTGTGTATTTTGTTGAACCACAGACATAAACAGCAATAATTATTTAAAATTTGAAGGGAGGGACAGCGCCTATGGCTCAAAGGAGTAGGGCACCAATCCCATATGCCAGAGGTGGAGGGTTCAAACCCAGCCCCAGCCAAAAACTGCAAAAATAAAATAAAATAAAATAAAATAAACAAGAGTTTGACTATTAAAAAAATTTTTTTGAAGGAAATGTTTTTTTTAAGACAGAGTCTCACTTTGTTGCTCTTAGTACAGTGCCACAGCACTGTACAGCTCACAGCAACCTCCAACTCTTGGACTTAAGCAATTCTCTTGCCTTAGACTCCCAAGTAGCTGGGACTATAGGTGCCCGCTACAACACCCAGATATTTTCAGACGCAAACTCTCACTCTAGCTCAGGCTAGTCTCGAACTCCCAGAGTGCTGAGATTACAGGAAGAAAAAAAACTTTAAGGAAACTATACTTTAAGCACTTCCTAGTGATGACAAGCCAAGGAAAATGACTCAGTTTCAATGTGCCTCAGTTTCCTCATCTTTACTATGGAGTGGTAAGGCAGAAAATCTAGGACTAATGCCAAGATTTCTGGAATTTATTACATACTCCCCAGTAATGTTTGTTTTCCTTCTGTGTTATTTTTTCCTACCTCTGAAAATTGGGAGAATATTGCTATTATCCTGATTTAGCAGCCTAATACTATAGCAAGGAAACATAATTTAAAAGTATGCTGACTTCAGGCCAAAATTCAAGTCTACCTACCACCCAAAGGAAACCACACCTAGAGGGGCAGCCATCATCTGCGCACACCACCCAGCGAGGGTCCTTCTGGTGCAGTAATAGAGAAAAGGAATTTCTCAGCAAGCCCAGCAAGAACACACTCCTTTGCTGACACGAAAACACTTTGTTCACCACCATATAAGCGCTAATGAAATGATTTAGAGTAAAATGAAGACCAACTTTAGCCTAGCTGGTAGAAAGAATTTTCTAGGGTACCACTGTCCAGTGGAAACACAATGAGAGCCATATACTTAATTCAATAATTTCTAGTGCCCACACTTAAAGGAGCAAAAAGAACTCATCAAAATTAATTTTAAAAAGCACAATTTAACCCAATGTATTGAAAATACTATCATTTCAACATGTAATTAATATAAAAGTTATAAATGGGATGTTTTACATTTTTTGTACAGTTTGAAATCCAGTGTGTTTTACAGATCAAGCCCATCTCATTTGGGGCTCGCCACGATTCAAGCATTCAGTCGCATGTGGCTGTGGCTACTGCACCGGGCACTACAGCTCTTTGAGCCTCCTCTAAGTTCTACCATCATTTAACTCTACCAATGATCACAGAGAAATCCACCCTTCTGAGACTGAGACCACTTAAGACAGACCTGGCCTGAGACACTGTCTTGCATAGGTCCATGGTGGGGTTTCTGAAGGAACCAGGCCTCTTAAGACCACAAACCCTCAAATGGCCTTCAGCATCCATGTGCATTCCCAGAAACCCGTGGGAGCTGCTATACCCAAATTTGGATTGTTCCTTCCCTTTGCCATGCCTCCGTCCCACCCTACTTCTATTGGAATCCTGAGGCAACTTCTAAGATGTTGTCCAGATTCCTCCTGTCCAGACCCAGCCTGGCCCAGCAGGGAAGCAAGTTCTCTTTTCTCTGGTCAGCCCCAGAACTTGATCTTTTGTGTGGCACTTACCAAACCTATATATAAAGAATGTGATTATTTGCTCGTATAGCATCTCCCCTAGTACTTCAGTTCCTTTAGGGCAAGACTGGGATCGCCCCCCAACTCTGATCTAACCCCCATGGGGTTCCAGGGCATGCCCAATAGGTGCTCCATTGTGTAGACAGCATGAGTCAGATTCACTTGATCAACGCCAACTGAGTCTGACACCCAAATACGCATCATCTATGGTAGCAGCTCCAGAGCTGTTTGTAGATGGTGCTGGTCTCAACAGAACAGGCTCATGAACAGGTGTACAGAACTGAGGCTTGACAGACTGGATCAGAGGAAGAGTGGGCTGCAGTGTTAACAGATGCATGGCTTCTTCTCTGGGGACTGGGTAGAGCAGGTGTTTGGAAGCTATGTACTAGAGTATGATAAGAAACTAGGGCCTGGGCTCAGCACCTGTAGCTTAAGCAGCTAAGGCGCCAGCCACATACACCAGAGCTGGCCAGTTCGAATCCAGCCTGGGCCTGCCAAACAACAATGACAACCTCAATCAAAAAATAGGCAGGCATGGTGGTGGGCGCCTGTAGTCCCAGCTTCTGGGGAGGCTGAGGCAAGAGAATCACTTAAGTCTAGGAGTTAGAGGTTGCTGTGAGCTGTGACGGCACAGCACTCTACCAAGTGCGACAACTTGAAGCTCTGTCTTAAAAAAAAAAAGAAAGAAAAGAAAACAAGGAAAAGAAAAAGAAACTAGGGCCCACATACACCGGGGCTAGCCAGTTTGAACCTGGCCCAAACCTGGCCTGGGCCTGTTAAACAACAATGACAACAACAACAACAACAAAAATAGCTGAGTGTTGTGGCGGGCACCTATAATCCCAGCTACTTGGGAGGTTGAGGTGAGAGAAAGCCCAAGAGTTGGAGGTTATTGTGAGCTATGATGCCGTGGCACTCTACCAAGGGCCACATAGTGAGACACTGTAACATAAGAAAAAAAGAAATTAGGGCCTGTGGAGTTAGGAACAGCACCCTGGGTGCACAGTGTTAACAGGAGGAGCCATGCAGGCTGGAAGAACCCATAGGGGGTCCCCAAGTCAGCTCTGAGCCTTCTTTTTCTTTTCTTTTTTCTTTTTTTTTTTTTT
>NW_003852460.1:7366906-7379543 GCF_000181295.1 Otolemur garnettii | reverse complement strand
AAAAAAAAAAAAAGAAGTGGTGGGACTAGGATGTAGCAAGGGCAGTCAAGGACTCAGGGGCCTGTGTGACAACCATCCAGGGCCCTGTACTTCCATGACCAGCTCAGAGAAGGGATTCCAAGCATGAGTAAAGAGTTCCAAGAACTTTTTATAGGACTAAGCATAATATGTACCAAATTCTGCTTTTAAATAATTTTTTGTCTGTCTTACCCTCTTGAGAAATTTCAAATGATGATTACTCTGGTGAGAGTACATTTAGAGAAATCAATGACCAGCTTTTTACTTTATTTCATTTTAATTTTTGAGACAGGATCTATGTTGCCCAGGTTAGTTTCAAACTCCTGGGCTCAAGCAATTGTCCCATCTTGGCATCCTGAGTAGCTGAGATTACAGGCGTGTGCCAGCATGCCCAGTAGCTTTTTGCTTTTAATATGGCCAAAATTGCTACATGAGAATCTTGACATAGTCCTGCCAAAATAAAATATAATATTATATATAATATTTTGGTTCTTAATTTCCTACTGAATATAAGAAACAGGAAAGGATCTTTAAAAATTAAAAGGGGAGGTTTTACGGAAGGATTTGAAGGCAAGGAAAACAAATAGTAACAATGGGCGGAAGAAGTAAATACGACTGAAATGGGCAAGGAAAACCACACTGGCCAAGGAGAGCAAAGGGGCTAAACAATAACATTCTTTAGAAATGGCATCACAGGGGATGCAACAGAGGACCAGGACAGGTCTCAGCCAACCATGCAGACAAGAGGCACACAGAGGCAGAGACATCACAGTCCTTTCGGCCTCTGTAATCTTAATTTAAACTTTTCAAATACTGCCGAGATCAAGTTCTCCTCCCCTTTGTATAGGAGCCCAGTTGCAGAAAATCCTGCAATGGCTTCTAAGAATAAGTACAAAAGGATTTTAACACCTGCCATTTTTTACATTAACTATAACCCCTCCCTGCAAAAAATACAACTTTTCAGCAGTCACTAAACCAATTTTCTTTGGGGCATGAGAATTCTATTATTTATAGACATATCCTTCCATATATCACCAACTAAATCCATGAACAAAAGCACAGGAGAGAAATGCCAAACATCTATGCCCTCCAGTCATCCAAGAAGTGCATATTAACCACATGCCAGGAAAGGATGCAGAGTAACCTCCCCGGAAAGCAGTTCTTTTTATGTCTTGGATCTCTTTGGGAATCTGAGACAACCCATCAATCTCCCTAGAAAAATGTGCCTACACAACACTCAAGATGCTGCCCTCATACATACATAAAATGCTGCCAGTCCGGGAACTCCAGTTTCAGAAACCCTGTTCCCAAAGCTGGGTGGCAGGGGAAGAGCTATCCAGGTAAACAAGTGCAGCTTGATGTGGGAAGAGCTGGTTTCAGCAGCAGTGGGTTCAGGGTCTGCGAAAAGCACCAAGGTCATTTCTAACCTGTAGTGCCTGAGCAGCCCTAGATAGATGGAAGACCTGCCCTAGCCCTGTCCAGGTGGGGCAAGGGCAGGTATGGCACTAAAGGGTTTAAACCAGGCTCTGCAGGTGGCAGGATGCCCCTGGGAACGTGAAACAGGGCGTGTCATCAGCAATTCTGTTTTGCCAAACTTAGACTACAGGGAAAGTGGACAGCAGGGAGAGGCTGAGGTGTTGTTACGAGGGAGCCAACCGACAGCACAGGGCAGGGATGAGGAGGCCTGAGCTAATGCTGGGCTCAGGGAATAGCCCTGGCAGGAAAGACAGGGGAGAGCCATTCACTAGGACCTTGACTGAGAGTGGGTCAGCAGTACACCATCACAAAAGTAACAGAAATGTTAGTGCTTATTTTGAAACCATTTCTGCTAATTTCCATGAACCTGATGATTTCTCTTTTAAATGACATCAGGAAGACAGTGGGTACAAGGTCTTTTTGGCAATGTAACTGCACTAATGCACATCTATCAAAGTAGTAACTTATGATTAGTATAAAGATTTCTGCAATGCTAGGCTCCCCTCCAAGAAGGCAGGAATAAGGTCGCTGCTGCCTTTACCACAGACCATAGCAGGGGCCAGACACTCGGTGTGTCAAATGAATGGGTAAAACAGTCCAGGGGTTACCAGGCTGAACTCAGGGTGTCCCTGAGATGCAGCCACTCCAATATAATGGGCACTAGAGCAGGGACTCTGTCATTTTACTCAATATCAAGTCACAAGAATCATTTTTTAAAGCCTCAGAGTACAACCATGGGCAATAATACCTGATTCAAAGCACATGGAGGCCAGACCCATCAAAAGCCCCAAGATGTGGTTTAGTAGTAAATCCCAAATTCGCCTTCAGAACTAAAAAGAAGCTTAAGTTTCCCACATGGAGAAGCATAATAAATACTCCACATAATAACAACTATTCGAAACTCTACACGACGTGGAACCAAACCAGCATACATCGCCATATGCCCCTGCCACTCTGGCAGAAATTTCTGGACCCTAAAGACTCTGGAAGACCCTTAACATCCACAATGAGCCTCTCAAGTACCAGCACTGAAATGTGCACGCAGACTCAGGGAGTTCAGCAAATTCTTGGCCTGGCTCACACGCACTGGGCCAAATCCACCTGAGGCTGGCTCTGCATGCTTGATTAGCGAGAGTTCCCTCAGGGAACACACTCTGGGCCCTCCCCCAAAGCTCCTCCTATCTTTCAACCATCACTAGGAAGCCTACAGAATCATCCTTCAACCATGCTACAAACAGGGAGGCCCTGTGGCTGTGTCCTGCGTTCCTTTTGTCTGCTGATGCACATGGCCACAAGGCAGGAATGGAAGTCACACCCCAAGCCCTGGCCAGGAGTACTGACTGGTCAAAGCAAAAGCACAATACCCAGTTGTCTCCAGAACTGAACGCAACACTTAGAACAAGTAACCCACCATTTTTCTGAAATAGGTAGGCTCTCTCAAACTTGTCAACACACATCCCCAAGATCCAGCCCACAGCACTTGGAGCCTGAGGCCATCTGAGTAGGGTTCAACAATGTCATCAGAGAAAACCTGCAGGTAAATGGGGCCTCCTTCATTATGTGAAGAACTGCCTGGCCGCCCGTATCATTGCAACAGTGTTTATCAGGACTCTACAGAGAGTTCCTTTCGCTGACGCACACCTTCTGTGGCTGAGATCTGCTTCATGACACCAGAAGGAACATGACAGGAGTAATCTCCAGGTACAGAGACCAAGTAAGGCCAGCCTGGCTCTCAGACATATGGCCCAGCAACCCAATCACAGAGAACAATATTGCAAGGACACAGACCTTAAGTCTGCATCCTACAGAAATCAGCCCAGCGCTCTAAACTCAGAAATGAGCCTAACCCACAGTATCTTCTCACTCCAAGCTTCCACACCCGCCCCTTGCCCTGGAGAGGCTGCCTCACCACCCTAACCATCCTCACCCCAAGTGTTTGCTCAGCTCTGAATCTTTACTGAAAGACAAATGTCTTTAGATGCCCCAATAGACTCTACACACCATGATATCAAGGATCATACAGGTCTTGTCCCCCAGGACGTAGTACAGACCCAGAATGCACTGTGCTCAGATGAAGGGAAGAATAGAGGAAGGAAAGGATAGAAGGATGGCTGGCTAGACAAATAGAAGATGGAGGGATGCCAAAACTGAGGGAGCTTACTCTGGAGAAATCACCAAGGGTGTGGCTAGATAATCACTTCATAAGGAGGTTGGTTACCTGTGATATTAATCAGCCATCTCAGCAGAAGCCAGGAATAGGGATTACGCCAGCAGAGAGACTGCCAGACTGAACTACAGGGGACAGAGAAATCAGATGGAATTAAGGGAGGCTGTTGGACTTCTTGGATTCTACAGGATATGACCACAAATAGTCAGATGAGAACATGTACTATTCTTACAGAAAATCAAACAAAAACCCTGAAGGTGATTAAGTGACCAGCAGGGCTGCCATTCCCACCACAAGCCAGGGGACAAGGCTGTTTCCATCTCGGTTTCAGAGGACAGAGCCCTTGCAGAGCCAAAGGTGTGGGGGGGGGGGTACACCCACGGAGCCATGGGGGTGATGCTGCTATCCAAAGGGCCGAGAAAGTGGGGCATCCAAAGACGATTATTCTCAAGCCTTAAGATCTAACAGAATTTGTCTTGTTAAATTGTGGACTTGCTTGGAACCCATAACCTCTTCCTTCTTTCCTACTTCCTTTTGAAATAGGAATGTCTATCCTATGCTTGTCCCAACACTGTATTTTGGAAGTACATAACTTGTCTGGTTTTACAGGTTCATAGATGGTAAGGAATTTTGCTTCAGGATGAATCAACCTCAAGTCTCACCCAAATCTGATTTACATATTTGGATGAGGCTCTGGATTTTAGAGATGCTAGAAGTTAAGACTTCGGGGTTGTTGAGATGAAGTGAATGCATTTAGTATGTGAGGACATAAGTTTTGGGGTCCCAGGAGTAGAATGCTATGGACGAAATTATGCCCCTCCAAAACCTACATATTGAAACCCTACCTAACCCCTGAAATATTTGGAGATGAGGCCTGTGAAGAGGCAACAAAGGTTAAATGAAGTCATAAGAGGGGGGCCCTACTCCAATGGGACTGGTGGGCTTATAAAAAGAGGAGGAGGCCAGGCATGGTGGCTCACCCCTGTAATCCTAGCAGTCTGGGAGGCTGAGGCTGGTGGATTGCCTGAGCTCACAGGTTCAAGACCAGCATGAGCAAGTGGGAAACCCTGTCTCTAAAAATAGCCAGGTGTTGTGGCAGGTGCCTGTAAGTCTCAGCTACTCAGAAGACTGAGGCAAGAGAATTACTTGAGCCCAAGAGTTTGAGGTTGCTGTGAGCTGTGATACCACAGCACTCTACTGAGCACGACAAAGTGAGACTCTGTGTCAAACAAAAAAAATAAAACAAAAAGAAGAGGAGGAGGCTCGGTGCCCGAAGCACAGTGGTTACAGCACCAGCCACATACACCAAGGCTGGTAGTTTCAAAACCAGCCTGGGCCAGCCAAACAATGACAACTGCAACAAAAAACAGGCAGGTGTTGTGGCAGGCACCTGTAGTCCCAGCTACTTTGGAGGCTGCGGCAAGAGGATCACTTAAGCCCAAGAGTTGGAGGTTGGTGTGAGCTGTGACGCCATGGCACTCTACTGAGGGCAACATAGTGAGACTCTATCTAAAAAAAAAAAAAAAAAAGAGGAGGAGGAGGAAGAAAGACTAGAGCTCTCCCTTTCCACCTTGTGAAGACACAGTGAGAAAGCCATCTGCAAGCCAGGAAGACAGTCCATATCAACGCTGCCAGAACTTGATCTGAGACTTCTAGTACCTAGAAGTGTGAAAAAATAAATGTCTATTGTAGAAGCTCCCCAGCCTATGATATTGTTATAGAAGCCCAAGAATATACAAGCAGACAGTCAAGGCCAGTAGATGGACTCGAGCCTTCAGGGGGAGAAGAGTAGATGAAACAAAGGACAGAGGCCATGAACAATAGTTCAATGGAATATTTTCCCTCAGCAGCATGTTTTAAAGTTTTAAAACCGTTTGGGGGGGGGTGAAAGGGAGGACAGAGTCATACTTTCTTGCCCCCAATACAGTGCTGTGACATCACAGCTCACAGCAACCTCAAACTCTTGGGCTCAAGCGAATTCCTAAGCTCAAGAAATCCACCAGCCTGGGCCTCCTAAAGTGCTAAGACTACAGGCATGAGCCACCATGCTCAGCCTCAAGTTCCTAAATCTTAAAAGACATTAATATTCTTCAGCTCACTAATCACACTAGCCCAGCAATTCTCAATCTCAGCAAGGGTCCATTTTGCCTCCTGAAAGACATCTGACAACGTCTAGAGGCACTTTTTGTTGTTTTTGTTTTTGAGACAGAGTCTCAAGCTATTGCCCTGGGGTGTCATAGGTCATAGCAACCTCTAACTTAGGCTCAAGCCATCTCTCGTGCCTCAGTTTTGCTATTTTTAGTAGAGACAGGTCCTCACTTTTGTTCAGGCTGATCTCAGAACTTGTAAGCTCAAGCAATCCGCCCACCTCAGCCTCCCAGAGTGCTAGGATTACAGGCGTGAACCACCTCGCCTGGCTTACAGGTACTTTTGGTTGTCCTAACTGCAGGGGAGAAATGCTCCTAGGATCTAGTGGTTGGAAGCCAGGGATAGCTGCTTAGCACCCTTCAATGCACAAAACAGTCCTCACAGCAGGGCATGACCCAGCCCCAAATGTCAACAGTACCACTTATGATCATTATTGAAAATACATTTAAAAAAATAAAATAAAATACATAAAGAGCTTAAGTACAAAGAGGTGCATCACAGTACTACTTATAATAGCTGGAAAAGGAAATAAGCAAAATGTCCAACAATCAGGATGCGATCCAACAAATTATTGCATACTGATGATCACATATAATTATGCACCAAATAGCTGCTACATGGGAAGCTCTGTAGGCGCTATGGATGGAATAGAAACCAAAACAGAATTCCTGGCCTTATGAGGCCTACCTGCAATAAATTTTAAAGTATGCTTAATAAAATAGTGTAATAAATTGGTAGTGTTCTGACTAAATAGGAAGATGGCTATAAAATAACTTGATAATCATGATCACATTTTGGTTCCTTTGTTTACCAAGAGGAAAAAAAAAAGGAAGAAGACACCCCAAATACCAAACACAACTATGTAACTGTCATTAGAGTAGTGGATGGGATCGTGGTGTGTGCGTAAAAATAAAAGAAGCCATTTTTTTTTTTTGCAGTTTTTGTCTGGGGCTGGGTTTGAACCTGCCACCTCCAGCATATGGGGCCACCGCCCTACTCCTTGAGCCACAGGCGCCGCCCAAAAGAAGCCATTTTTTAAGAGGAAGAATTTACCCAGAAGCTAACAAGGCCTTCTCTTCTCATGATCCCTGAGGACAATTGGGGCCCATCACTGAATTCTTTCCAAGTTTTCCTCCTCTCTACCTCAGAGAGGGTCAAGCCAGGTGGCAGGAGCTGGAACCACATGACTCCAAGGCTCCCCGGGGCCACCTTCCAGTACAGAGTATTTTTTTCCCATTTGCTGTGCTGGCCCTCAGGGTGCTCTACCAAGACCTCAACAGATTACCAACATTAAAACTCAGGAAAGTCATTTCACAATCCAGAGCTTGCTTTTCTTCTGAAAATCAGAAGAGCTAGCACATAGGGATTATAATCCACAAAGACAGAAATTGATGGACCAGGCCATCCCCATAGAAGGGGCTGCTCACTAGCTTGCCACAGTCCCCGCTACTTCCTATTACCTCTGACATCTGGCCATCTGGTTGCAGGCCCAGCCCTGGCAGGCATTTGTCTGTCATGACCACACCAAGGCATACAGGTGAGAAAATTCTTCCCGGGGAACAGACCGGGAAGCAGATGCTGCACACAGAGCTCCCGCCAGGTGAGGTGCACAGGAAGCTCAGTCTAAATCATGCTCACAAGCCTCCGGCATGCAACCTTGGCTAAGGATGACAGAGTCTGGAGACCCCACCCTAGGAAAAGCTCCATGAAAACGGCAAAGTGCTATTCATTTGTTTAAATATTCACTGCAGAAAGCTATTTGAGATGCTCAGCGCCAGGAGTTAACCTCAAGGAATTCAGCTCACCCAGGGAGCAAATAAATAACAGGTTCACTCACTAGTAGGAACACAGAGAGCTACAGGAGGTGAGAGGAGGAAGCTGTTCAAAACAAATAGAAATTACTTCATGGGCAGCAGAACATCAACCCTTATCCCCATCCTCACTTCCCACCCCCAATCTACAAAAATAACACAATGGCATTTACAGCTATTCCACCTTCTTTCTCCTTTACAACCCTTATTTCTAGCTTCCAAGGTCAAGGCTTACCTGCTAAAACTTCCTGAAGGAGTCAAAATTATCAACATTCACTGGTTATTATGAGCAAGATGGAATCCCACAGCTCTAGATCTCCATGCTGGCCATGGACATTTGCATTCAGATTTAACTGGTCTGTGGCAGAGCAAGGGCAACAGTGTCCCCTAAATGCTCTTTAGAGAATTCCAATTTCACTCCAGGTTCAGAAGTGTAAGTGACGCACACAAGTAAATATGCACCTCTCTTGCATGCTAGGTGTCTAAATGGATGGGGAGGATTCCAGGTAAGCAGCGTTGGGAAGTGTGATATTGTGGTAGACAAAGAAATATAGATTTGGTTTCTGTCACAGGGTCCTGGCACAGAGCTCAAAAAAACCTTGGAATTTCCTGAGCAAGAGGGATGCTAGGTACATCCTTTGTTTGGGGCTTTAATCCTGGTTCCTAACACTGAGCTCCTAATCCCCTGGGATTTCCTAGGTGATAGAAGCCTCTTTTGTTCCAAGGAGACAATTCTTGTTGAGTTCTTGGATGGAAACTGGTCACCACAAAAACCAAGCCATGATTAGAAGAATAGAGAGGGGAGAAGAACTAGAGATTGAGTTAATAATCAATCATGTCTACGTGATGAAGACTCCATAAAAATCTCAACAGTACAGGGTTCAAGACAACTCCTAGGCTGACAAACACATCCACGTGCACCCCCACCCCATAGGGACAGAAGCTCCTGCACTCAGGACCCTTCCAGATCTTGCCCTATGTATCTCTTCACCTGCATGTTCATCTGTACACATATTTTTTATTAATGAAATAAATTGGTGAATGTGTTTTCTTGAGTTTTGTAAGCAGTTCTAACAAATTAAAACCAAGGAGGGAGGCGTAGAAACTCTGATTTATAGCTGGTCAGTCAGAAATATGGGTGACAATCTACTACTTGATTAGCACCTGAAGTAGGTGGCTGTCTTGTGGGACTGAGCCCTTAACCTGTGTGATCTGACTCTATCTACAGGTAAATAGTGTGAGAACAGAATTAAATTTATGGGACACAAAGGTGATGTCCACCGGAGAATGGTTTGGTATGTACGGGAAAACCCCCCTACATTTTGGTGACTAGAGGTAAAGTATTTCTTCTGTGCTGAATGTGAATGCAGAAACAAAACAGTTTTTCCCTATACTGTACACAGGAGCTATCCATGGAGAGAACATGATCAGTTATTTTAATGAGCATCTGTTCTTTAAACTGAAAATTTCACCTTGAATATATAAAACATCTTCAGAAATGAAAAAAAATAATTACTTATTCATCCACCCAACAGTGGGAGACTGGGCTTTGCCGCTTGCCAAGTGCAGGGAAAGCTCTGAGAAATAAGGCAACCAAGGGCGACTCCTGACCGCACAGTCTGACAGAGGGGAGAGAAAACCTAAAAGCCAGTCAAATACACAAGCTAAATGTTTCCCCATGATACACTTCTGTATGTAGTAAAGAGTAAAATGCAACCCGGCTTAGCGGCTCATGCCTATAATCCTAGCACTCTGGAGGTCCGGGCAGGGGGACTGCCTGAGCTCATGGGTTCCAGCCCAGCCTGAGCCAGAGCGAGACCCCGTTTCTAAAACTAGCCAGGCGTTGTGGCGGACACCTGTAGTCCCAGCTACTTGGGAGGCTGAGGCATGAGAATCACTTGAGCCCAAGAGTTTGAGGTAGCTGTGAGCTAGGGCATCAAGGGCGACAAAGTGAGACTCTGTCTCAAAGAAAAAAAAGAGTAAAATGCAATAATTATACCAGTCAGCTTCTCTTTTCTCAAAGGGAGGTGATAGTTTTAAAAATAGTAATCAATGTTTAAAACTGATACAGAGCACATGGGCTGACCAAGAGGTTATTCAAACATTTTCTTTTACCTTCTTCTCTATAACACAGAATATGATGTACATAAGATAATCCTATAGAAAACACCCAGCAAAAAAGTACCTTTCACCCTAAAAAAAAATACCTTTTCCCTTTCTTTTCTGAATGTATTTTTTCTGATTTCTTTTCTGAATGTATTTATCTTTATTCATTCTTAACGAGGTTTTTGTTTCTAGTCCTTATCTTAAACATTGTCACTGTTGTTAAATTTTAAGCCTTTTTGATTTTGTGAAGGCAAAAAGTGGAAACCTAGTAAACACATGTATATGTAAAAATAAAAAATAAAAAAATACCTTCAACCCTAAAAAAAAAATACCTTTTCCCTTAACGCGGAAGTTAATACAAGCACGTCTTTGGAATTGAAGCCCTCTGAAGTCTCCTTTCCCACGAATCAATATCTGATCTTAAGAATCCCTATCTCGTTCCCAAAGCCTGTGTGAAAGTACATAATTTTAGCCCAGCAGGAGACATGGGAGGAGAATCCAGATCATGGCCTGGAGCAGAAGGACACAGAAAGGAAGAATGATTGGCATGGAGTATAGCAGGATCTCCAGCCCCTATGGACCTAGGAGCCAGAAGGGAACCACCAGGATGACACAGCATGCTGTGAGAAAGTAGATGCCACATCCATATATGGGATTTGCTCACAGGAGATTCCCGTGATTGGACACTATCTCTCTGCCCTGGGCCCTGCTTCCTATCAGATAAGAATTTCTTTCATGGCCAGGAGTGGCTCATGCCTGCAATCCTAGCACCTGGGAGGCTGAGGCAGGTGGATCATCAGTGCTCAGGAGTTTGAAACCAGCCTGAACAAGAGCAAGACCCCGTGTCTACTAAAAATAGAAAAACTAAGCCAGGAGCGGTGGCTCACGCCTATAATCCCAGCACTCTGGGAGGCCGAGGCAGGTGGATCACCTGAGCTCACAAGTTTGAGAGACCAGTCTGAGCCAGAGCAAGACCTTATCTCAAAAAATAGCCAGGTGTTGCAGCAGGTGCCTGTGTCCCAGATATTTGGGAGGCTGAAGCAAGAGAATCGCTTGAGCCTAAGAGTTTGAGATTGCTGTGAGCTGTGACACACAGCACTCTACTGAGGGCAACAAAGTGAGACTGTGTCTCGGAAAAAAATTAATAAAATAAAATAAATAAAAATAAGGCCGGGTGCAGTGGCACATGCCTATAATCCTAGCACTCTGGGGGGCTGGTAAATTGCTTGAGCTCACGAGTTTGAGACCAGCCTGAGCAAAAGCAAGACCCCATCTCTACTAAAAATAGAAAAACGGAGCCCAAGAGTTGGAGGCTGCTGTGAGCTATGACACCATGGCACTCTACCCAGGGCAACAGAGCAAGACTCTGTCTCAAAAAAAAACAAACTTTTTTCATTACAAAGCTCCACCAACAGCTTCAGAACCATCCCATTCTCAGTTCTGAGCCAAGCTCTCAGCCATCCTTTGGAATTAAGGGTACTCGAAATGGGAGCAAAGCAGCTGAAGACACTTCTTCAGAGTGGAAAACCTCAATATTCTATCTCAACATGATTAAAGACTAGCAAGCACCTATAGTGCTCTCCTGATCAGAAGAAACCCAAAAGAGGTAATAACTGCACAGTTCCAGGTCTTACACATGAATGCCGAGGTGTTCTTCAGGTGGACAAAGTGTCACCTCCTGAGAGGTCAACATGACAAGTCTTGATGGTTCTTTACGGGGCTGGGCAATCATGACAAAGGGCAGCCTACTGCACGTTTACCAAATGATCTACACAGAACATTCTGGGGATGGTGAAACAGGGAACTGATCCAGACTGCTGCTCTATGGAACCACCAAATTCTGTTTTTATGACACCAACAGATCAACACATTCAATTAGATCATCAATCAACTTAGTTAAAAAATTGCTTTGCCAGACAGTTTTATGTCAGTTCACTTTTAGCAGAATTACCTGGGTGGTTTTGAGTGATGGGGGCTGTATTGTTGTTGTTGTTGTTGTTTCAGAGACAGAGTCTCACTTTATTACCCTTGGTAGAGTGCAATGGCCTCACAGCAACCTCCAGCTCCTGGGCTTAGGCAATTACCTTGTCTCAGCCTCCCGAGTAGCTGGGACTACAGCCACCTGCCACAATGCCTGGTTTTTTTGCTGTTGTTACAGTTTTGGCCAGGACCCAAAACTGACCCTATTGTCAGTAGGGCTACTGTGAACATACACGCTACAACTATTTGTGTCCCTGCTTCCAGTTTTTTGGTGCAGGATTTCTGGGTTATTTGGTAATTCTATGCCTAACTTTTTGAGGAATTACCAAGCTGTTTTCCATAGCACCTGCACAGTTTTACATTCTCATGGGCAATGTGTCTCTACATCCATGACCACACTTCGTGTATTTTTGTTTGCAGTTTTTGGCTGGGGCCGGGTTTGAACCCGCCACCCTCAGTATATGGGGTTGACGCCCCACTCACTGAGCCACAGGCATCGCCCTTCTTTCTTTCTTTCTTTCTTTCTTTCTTTTTTGGTAAGAAAGCTTCCCAGGTGTTTTGTAAGAAGCCCCAAGGAATAAATTGCCGGCCCAGACCTGTAGTTAAGCCTGGTTGCTAATGGAACCCACCTGGAACACTATTAAAAAAAGAATACCAGTTGAAAATCATTTATCTGATAAAGGTCTAGTTCTATTCTAGTAGTATTTACATATTCTATCAGAATATATAAAGAACTCCTAAAACTCAACAAAAAAAGGCAACCCATATTTAAAATGGGCAAAAGACTTAAATAGATATTTCTCCAGGCTCAGCGCCTGTGGCTCAAGCGGCTAAGGCGCCAGCCACGTACACCCAAGGTGGCGGGTTCGAATCCCCAGCCCGGGCCCGCCAAACAACAATGATGGCTGCAACCAAAAAATGGCCAGGCGTT
>NW_003852460.1:7363496-7365975 GCF_000181295.1 Otolemur garnettii | reverse complement strand
GGAGGCTGAGGCAAGAGAATCACTTGAGCCCAAGAGTTTGAGGTTGCTGTGAGCTGTGACACCATAGTACTCTACAGAGGGCAACACAGTGAGACTCTGTCTCAAAAAGAAAAAAGACATATACTCCATGATTCTATTTCCATCAAATTTCCACAATAGGCAAATCCAGACAAACAGAAAGTCTGAGGGTGCCTGAGGCTGGGGACAGGGAGGAATGAGGAGTGGCTGCTTAATAGGTACAAGGTTTTCTTTTATGGAGATGAATATGGCTTGGACCTAGATAAACAGTGGTTACACAACCCTGTGAATATACAAAATGCCACTAAATTTTTCACTTTAAAATGGTCAGTGATTAATTTTATCTAAATTTTACTTTGATTTTTTTTAAATGGGGGAAAATAAATGTCTAGGGGCTTCGTGGGACCTGCAGATCAAAACCTCCAGGGGTGGGGCAGTATGTGTATACAAGAACAAATGTATACAAATACACACCACTTTTTACAAGCAGCTAAGATTTTTTTTTTTTTTGAACCAGAGTCTCACTTTGTCAACCTTGGTAGAATGCCATAGCATCGTAGCTCACAGCAACCTCAAACCAGTGGTTCACGCCTATAATCCTAGCACTTTGGGAGGCCAAGGCAGGTGGATTACCAACTCAGGAGTTTGAGTCCTGCCTGAGCAAGAGTGAGACCTTGTCTTAAAAAATAGCCAAGCTTTGTAGGGGCCACCTGTAGTCCCAGCTACTTGGGAGACTGAGGCAAGAGAATTGCTTGTGCCCAAGAGTTTGAGGTTGCTGTGAGCTATGATGCCTTGGCACCCTACTGAGGGCAACAAAGGAAAACTCTGTCTCAAAAAAAAAAAAAAAAAAGCAGGTTAGGATGCTGTATATGCATACACACAACCTTCAATCAGTATAAAAAGGGAATACCTCTACGGCCAAGACTTCAGGATTTTACTTATCATGGACAGAGTATTACATTTTTGCCTCCTCCCTCTCCCTGAAAAAAAAAAAAACCCTGCATTTTAAAATAATGAAAGTAGATGTGCAACCTTCAGAAAATAAAGATAGTAGCAAAATCACATCTATGAGGCACTGAAGAGCAACTTATCCAGAACAGCAAGTAGTTTTTAAATCATGCCCCCACATTATGGAAGGGCCTACAGAACAGTTTAGTCTGCACAGATGGACACTTCAAACAAACTGGAGAGTTGTCATCAAAAACCAGTCAACCATTGTGTGCTCATTATGCCCACCAAATAAGGGCAAATATTAATGGACTCGGGAGAACCGACAAGGACTTAATAAAGCTTTATGGTCTGTTCAACAAAAGAATGGTCTAACTTTGAGCTGGCTTACCACCTGCAGTCAGAGATGTGGTTCGGCAGGAAGGACCTGGCCATGTGACTGCTGATGGGCCAATGCTTTGATTTGTGCAGGAAATCTGAGGAGCCAGACTGACCTCAAAATAGAAATGATGCCAGTGGCTTCCAGACTACAATGTTCCAACTCTTATTCACCTCCACAACCTTGGTTCTTATAGGTATTTCAGAACCAAGTGTTACTAACATTGACCGGTCTAGCCTGATCAAAGTCAGAACCCACCTCTACTAAAAATAGAAAAACTAGCCAGGCATTGTAGCGGGCACTTACAGTCCCGGCTACTCAGGAGGCTGAAGCAAGAGAATTGCTGGAGCTCAAGAGTTTGAGGTTGCTGTGAGCTATGACGCCACAGCACCCTACCCAGGGCAACAGAGTGAGACTCTGCCTCCAAAAATAACAATAATATTGATCAGAGATGGTGAGACATTGTTTTATTGAATGATCCCACTGGAGCAGAGGTGGCTACGAGGAAGGATCACTGTACACAGTATTCATTTGCTCCTTTGTAAACAAACTGTGCTCCGACTGACATCTTTCTTTAGCAGCTTCTCCTTCTTGCTTCTAGAGAATTCTTACTTTTTTTTTAGAGACAAAGTCTCACTTTGTCACCCTCGTTAGAGTACTGTGGTGTCACAGCTCACAGCAACCTCCAGCTCTTAGGCTTAGCCGATTCCCTTGCGTCAGCCTCCTGAGTACCTAGGACTACAGGCGCCTGCCACAACGCCCAGCTATTTTTTTGTTGCATACAAGGCTAGGTTTGAACCTGCCACCCTCAGCATATGGGGCCGGCGCCCTACTCACTGAGCCACAGGTGTCGCTCGAGAATTCTTACTTTGATCCCATCTTTTCAGTAATCATAAGACCTACTATAACAAATGATGCTTAACAGTCAACACTTCTATTTCATCTTTACTTTCACACCAAGTCATGGGAGGAAAAAAGAACTTAAGAAATCTGTTGGCTTGGCGCCTGTGGCTCAAGTGGCTCAGGCGCCAGCCAGATATACCTAAGGTGGCAGGTTCGAATCCAGCCTGGCCCGCCAAACAACAATGACGGCTGCAACCGAAAAAAAAATAGCTAGGCGTTATGGCGGGCGCC
>NW_003852460.1:7361354-7363392 GCF_000181295.1 Otolemur garnettii | reverse complement strand
AAAAAAAAAAAAAGAAATCTGTTTCTTCAAAACTCATTAATACAAGAACTATAAATTTAATGTATTTTTTGGTAAGAAAAACTCAACCCCACTTCTTATATCTTGCAGCTTTGCAAACGCTACCAGCCACATCACAAAACCAATTCTGGTAACTCCTATGCTTGAGGTACTATTACATCACTGGTTTGCTTCATGGAAAACTTCATACGTTTCGTGATTTTCATGTATTTCACTAGTTTGGAATATGCCAAGGCATCTTCTTTAACTCGGGTTGGAGAGGTAAAATAACCCAACACCAGTGAGACATGAAAAAGGCAATGGAAAAGAGAGGAAAGGCACAGAGGCACGCTTGGGTTTTGTTTTTTTGTTTGTTTGTTTTGTTACATGATCAAGGAATATCTTACCATTGACACTGAAGAGCTCCTGAGGAATTCTAATTGTCTGTGAACTAGCCCCCAGTTTGGACAGCATTCTTCCACAAACTAATTTCGCAGGTTGTGGAGGTGAAAAAAACAGCTTACCTTTGACTCTCCAGCAACTGGTTTGGATTAATCCAGATGGTTTTTTGTTTCTTTGTTTGTTTGAAGACAGAGTCTTACTTTGTTGCCCTGGGTAGAGTGCTATGGTGTCATAGCTCACAGCAACCTTAAACTCCTGGGCTCAAGTGATTCTCTTGCCTCAGCCTCCTGTAGGTAGGACTACAGGTGCCCACCATAACACCTGGCTATTTTTAGAGACGGGGTCTCACTCTGGCTCAGGCTGGTCTAGAACTCATAAGCTCAGGTAATCCACCCGCCTCGTCCTCCCAGAGTGCTAGGATTACAGGCATGAGCCATCCACCAGCCCAATCCATATGGTTTTATAACTCCAAAATAAAAGGAGCATCTGTGCCTGAAGTGCAATACTAGGGAGTTATTTTCACTAATGCAGAAAATGGACGACCACTCTAACAAATGAAAAGAGCGGCACTCCTAAACAGATGGAAAGAAAGGATGTTTCTCCACTTTATATAACAAGAGAAAAATTAGCCCATCTGAAGGAAATGCAGACTTTGGATCCCATCAAATATTTACTGGGCTGGCACTAGGTCTGGAGCTGAGACACTGACAATGACTCAGGAAAAACAAGTATTTTATCAGTCATAAGTTTAAGTGAAACTTTAGTGTCATCTACATTTTTAAAGGAGCTAGGTGACAAGTGGCACAACAAAAAGAATTCTATTAATAATTTTTAAAGCAATAATAAGTACATGTGTTCTTATTTAAAAACTGAAAGTAAGTAAAGCTAAAGCCACAAGGTAAAGCTAAGCACTGGGAGTTGTTCAAACAGAATTGTTAGTTCTGGCCACTAGAGTGGCACTTAAAATGCAAAAGCTGCTCTATCCTTCTCTTGTAACTACATGTGAACGTAAGAAGCTATTCTTGGTAATCCTTGACATTTTTGTCAATATGCCATGTACATGGTGACATTTTGGAGGTTTATGATATGGGGAGGGTTGGTTTCTGATGCCTTGGCTTTTAATATTGAGATTAACAAGATGACAATCTTGAGTTAACCTGGGCCAGGTCAATCACAGAATGATTTATCTGGGATGCCTTTTGAATCAATGTATCTACACCAAACAAAACAATGCCATTATACTTCTGAAGAAAATTCACAATGTTCTCTTGGGGTGGGAGGAAAGTGAAAACCTCTATAGAGTTAGCTACCATGAACTTCAGCCCTATCACTTTAGATTTCAAACTGCCCTCACCATGAGAAAGTAATGGATCACCATTTTTTTAAATAATAATACATTCTTGTGTTTAGAAAGTGTTATTTTATTATGTGGGCCTGCTAAAAGCACATATTACGTATAAATCTTCTCTAAAGACACTGCCTTTAAGTATACATCCCAACTGCTAAAATAACGAGAACAGAGTGCATGCACTGCACAGCATCTCCTGTTCCATGGAATTCCTTACAGCCCCAGCAGCAAAGCTGAGAAATAGTACAGGAAAAACATCCAGCTCGGCTCGGCGCCTATAGCTCAACCGGC
>NW_003852460.1:7354314-7361093 GCF_000181295.1 Otolemur garnettii | reverse complement strand
TCCTCTGTGCTGACCCAAGCACAATAGCCATGATATCCACCTTGACAGAAACTTTTACTCCTCAAGCTACCAAGGATTCTGAGGGAGGGCCCCAAGAATTGAGGTGAATCAAAAAGGGGACCAAATGGCAGGGGTCCAGGTCCTTAGGAAGCCACACCTAGGTCTGGGAGTATCCTCACTGCCTCCTCCTTGGCCTGCGCCACCATCAGCCGGCCCCAAGGACCGCCACCCTCTCCACAACAGTCTTCTTGCTTCAGCTCCTGCCCTCCTAGTTCCCCAAAGCAGTCATAGAGACCACAATAAAATGTGAAGTTCTCCCAATAGAATGGCTTCCCTGCTTGCTCAGAGTCACAACCAGAGTCCCTCCAATGGCCTACAAGGCACTTTAAAGAGCTACCCTGTCTCAACTAACCTCCTCCTGCCAGGCCCATGGCTCTCACCTCAGTATCTACAGTTCCTTCTCCCTGAAATCCTCTGCTGCCAGACACCTCAGGCCCCCTTCTCACTCCCGGCAAGCCTTGGCTCAAGGGCTACCTGAATGACAAGGCCTCTCCTGATACCCTCCACAAAATGGCCACCCACACCTAGCCACACACTCCTATCAATCTCACCCTGCCAGCTTTCTTCCCATAAGGTAGTGACATATGCAGTTATTGCTATTTGCCACCACTGCAATGGAAGCCACACACAGGCAAGGGCTAAGAATGGCTTGCTGTTGGAGGTCTAGAGCAGTTTCTTCACCTCAGCACAGATGAAACCAAGCCAGCACATTCTCTGTGGAGGAGACCATTCTTGTGCTCGACTAGATGTTAGGAGGATACATTTCACTCCCTCCCCCAAGTTAGAGCTGCCAGAAATGTCTCCAGACATTTCCAAATGTCCCCTGCGGGGCTAGCTCACCTCTGGCAGAGAACCACTACTATTTCAGTGGAATTAGTGAACCTAAGGATGGGAAGATCTTTTGTAGCTGCAGGCACATGCTGCTAGGAAAATACCTAAGCTAATATTTACAGTTAATTGCTCTCCACTGCTCTCTAACCCTGTTTCACCCACTTTCCCACCTCCTACCACTAGCATGTGAGTCCCACAAGAGCAAGGACTTTCTCAGTGCTCTGCAAGGATCCAAAACCCAAATGGGACAATGACCTGGGCAAACTTCATTTTGCCAAAAGTAAGTTCACCTGCATTTTTAAATGTATATCCAAGAGCTGTTGATACACATATGAAAACTACCTCATTGACATTGTACAAGAATGCAGAGAAGTGGCTGAAGATCTTGATCTTAAATCAACTTCTACAGGCCTATCATAGTGGCTCATGCCTGTAATCCTAGCACTCTGGGAGGTTGAGGCAGGTGGACTGCTAGAGCTCAAGAGCTCGAGACCACTGTGAGCAAGAGTAAGACCCCATCTCTAAAAACAGCCAGTAGCCTGTAGTCACAGCTACCTGGGAGGATGAGGCAAGACATCACTTGAACCCAAGAGTTTCAGGTTGCTGTAAGCTATGACACCATGGTACTCTACCTAGGGTGACAAATTGAGACTCTGTCTCAAAAAAAAAAAAATCTTCCTAGTACTAAGTGACTATTAGTTATGGAATAAGGTTTAATCATATAATACAAATATTTTTTGTTTGTTTGTTTTGCAGTTTTTGGCTGGGGCTGGGTTTGAACCCACCACCTCTGGCATATGGGACCAGCACCCTACCTTTTGAGCCACAGGTGCTGCCCAATATGAATGTTTTTAAAGCCTCTAACATCAATGAGTGCTATAAATTCTAAGTTCTGGAACAGGATGATATCCATACCTAGAAATCAATAATTCTATATATATTCAGGGTATTTGTAAATTTGCAACACAGCTAATGCAACAATGAAAGTTTATGACACAAAAGCACTGATTGTATAGTCAAGTTTTACTTAATGACTGTGATACCTTCTGAGAAATACGTCCTTCAGTGATTCCATCATTGTATGAACACCATAGAGTGAGTGTACTTACACAATCCTAGATGGTAGAGCCTACCACACACCTAAGTCTATATGCTAGAGCCTATCACTCTTAGGCTACAAACCTGTACAGCAGGTGACTGACTATACTGAACACTATAGACAACTGTAACACAATGGTAAGTATTTGTGGATCTAAACACAGAAAAAGTATAGTAAAAATATAGTCTAATCTTATGGGACCATCATAGTATATATAGTCCATTGTTGCAGTGCATGACTGTATCAACATGGTAAACAAGCATGACATCAATGGTGGGGTGACAAACTGCCCTCAGGCCAAATCCAGCCTGGCTCCTGTCTATATAAATAAAGTTTTATTGAAACACAGGCAGGCTCATTCATTTACATATTGTTATGGCTACTTCTGTCCTACAGCAGCAGAGCAAACAGTTGCAACAGATTCCTATGGCCAGCAAAGCCTGAGATATTTACTATCTGGCCCTTAGCAGAAAAATCTGGATGGCTCTGCTCTGTTACATCTCTTTAGTACATTTCATTACCAGCAACTTTTCTTCCCTAGCCACAAAATCAAGAGAATGCAAAGAATTGGTGCAAGCAGAGAGGGAAAATAGTTACAATTCTGAGCACTTGTCTCTACACTAATAAGCCTCCAGTGCTACCTATGAGAAAACTAAGGAAGCAACTCAACAGAAGTAACATAATGGAGGGAGGAAATTTTAAAAAGCAGAAAGGTAAAGACACTGAGGAACCACAGGGGTGAATGACTGTAAAATATAACAAGTAACATATGAGTGCCTGTTCTGAACCAGACACTACCTTAAGTGCTTTACCTAACTTTACCGAATCTTCAAAACAACCTCCAAGACACTTTGACCCCATTCTATGGAAGAAGACATTGAGGATCAGAGAGCCCAAATAACCTGCCTTAGGAGACACAGCAAATGGCAGTGCTAGGAGTCAGACACAAAGCTGTCCATCTCTGAAATCAGAACTGCCCACCCTCGGGTAGTCCTTGCAGCTAGCAGTACAGTAAGTTTTCCCTTAAGGTCATAGGTTCCTAGAAACTACACCTTTAAGAGAAACAATATATTTAAAAAGCCAGTTTTACCATAGCTAACTGATATAAATAGGACTTAAATTCTTATAGCATATATAGAATTTCTAGTCAAAAAATATCACCAAACTTTTAAATAAAGACTGAAACATTTCTAATATTAAACATTGAAATAAATGTGAGCTATTCATACATTTAAGAAAAAGATTAATAAAAACAAGTAAGGTAATGATTTACCCAATTTTTGGTGAATCAGTGAGTGACAAGAGATCACGTTGGTAGTGGGTTAACATTTATCAAAGAATAAATGTTTGCAAAGCAAAATTGTCACGAATACCTCCTACCACTACACAATTCAAAGACAATCACAGGCCAGGTACAGTGGCTCACACCTGAAATCCTAGCACTCTGGAAGGCCAAGGCAGGAGAATCACTTGAGGCCAGGCGCTCAAGACCAGCCTGAGGAAGAGCAAGACCCTGTCTTTACTAAAACCAGAAAAAATAGCCAACATGGGGTGGCGCCTGTGGCTCAAGGAGTAGGGCACCAGCCCCATATACCAGAGGTGGTGGGTTCAAACCCAGCCCCAGCCAAAAACTATAAATAAAACCAAGAAAAAAAAAAAAATAGCCAACATGGTGGTATGCACCTATAGTCCCTGCTACTCAGAAGGCTGAGGCAGGAGAATCGTGAGGCCAGGAGTTTGAGGTTGCAGTGAGCTGTTAATAAGGCCACTCCACTCCAGCCTGGTTAAGAGTTGGACTCTGTCTCAAAAAAGCACAATTATAAATGTGGTGAGTTCACAGAGCTTTCATGCCACATCGTTCATTGTCCTGCACTTGTATGATTATTGTAGACTTTATAAATCATTATTTGACCATTCATTTTTTCCAGCCCACTCATTTCAGTAGGTAGCTGGAGCCTATCTACCTCGGCAGCTCATGGCACAAGGCAGGAATCTGCCCTGGCCAGGACATAATGCCATCACAGAGAGTACTCACACACCCACAGTCACTCACTCACACTAGGGCCACATAAACATACCAATGCACATAATGTGCACATCTTTGGGGTGTGGGAAGAAATCGGAATACCTGAAGAAAACCCACACAGTCATGGGGAGGATGGGCATACTCAACACAGGCAGTGGCCCCAGTCAGGAATTGATTTTTTTTTCCTCGCTAATGTTATAGCAAAATGACATTATTTGTAAAGTATCACAAGAATGGAAAAGCAAGCATCCAATGTACTCAATACTAATATGAAACCAGTAGATGAACAACCACACATCCATGCGAGAGAAAAACACAATTAAATTCAAGAAGGGAGAGAGGGAGAATAGGGGAGGACTGACGTGCTTTCACCTAATTGGCACAATGCAGGAGTACATAGCACATGTCCTGGGTGAAGGGCTCAACTACAACTTGGACTTTACCTAACAAACGCAAACAATGTAACCTAATCATACGTACCCTTATATTAATCTGTAATTTAAAAAAAAATATTCGAGGACCTATTGTATGTTCCAAGATATACCAGCTTCGATGTTCACCTGTACAAACCCCATCAAGAAAATGTCACATCTTAATACAGCTAAGAAGAAACAAAAAGTGTATAATAGAATTTTAAGAGGTTCTTTCAAAACTGTGTGAAAAAAAAGAATGTTGATATTTAAAGGCCCAAGCAGCCTTTACCTACAAAATTCATTTGACTGCAAATACTGCCAAATAACCAGGTATCACTCCAACTTTACTAAAACAGTGGTAGTAGTGAGTCATTCTATAAGATAAATGCCTCTGCACAAAAAAATTAGTTGGGTTAGTGAAAACTAACTATATTTTTAATCTAGTAATAACTACCGGGTTGTTACATGGTGGTATTTATTCTTCCCTTACAGTTGGCAAAACTCCTGGGCAATGTTAACATGTGGCTTCTTGGCAAGTTTCCCTGGCAATTGTGTGGACATTTCAAGAAGCCCAAAAAAGCTTTTAGCTTCGTTAGTGGCTGCCAAGTCTAATCTACGTAGTCTAGTCTCTCCAGCTAGCAAATCAAGGTAACTATCTGAATTTAAAAGTAAGTCCGCTTCAAAATTTATTTGTAAACAATCTTACTGAGGTATAATTTGCATACCCAAAAAACCATCCCATTTTAAATGTAAATTTTAATGATTTGTAGTAAATGTACTGAGTTATGCAACACACAATACAGGTTTAATACATTTCTACATCCCTCGGGCCCATCTACAGTTACCACCCCTTCCTACTCTTAGGCCTAAACAACCACTAATCCACTTTCCATCTCTATAAATTTGCCTTTTCTGGATACCTTGTAGAAATCAAATTGTACAATACATCGTCTTTGCATCTGCTTCTTTTACTTAGCATCACTTTTGAGGTTCATCCATAGCTACTCTTTTCATATGAAACATATCTAGTACTTAGGAATTGTATGTCGTGGCTACACACCCAGTGTAAGGCTGGGTTGGTTGTAAAGCCAGGAAAGAACTGGAGAAAGTATGGAAGGTTTTCCCTGAATCACTGTTGAGTGAATCCTTTATGATTAACCTAGGCCAGTGATGGTAAATACATGAGCATGCATTCATTCAACAATACTTACAAAAGAGAGTGTGTAACAGGCATCTCTGGTGGTGTTTGCTCATTTCAAAGCAAGCCTCCACTACTTTGGGAACCACACCTGGGCTTCCAGAGATCTATAACCCTCCTGAAAGCATATGCAAGCTTCTCTGTGCTTGTGATTCTTTCTGCACAGAATCCTTACTTTGTGTCAGCTTTCCCAGGTTCTATGATTCCCAAATCCTGCAGAACCCCTGTACTCTACTATGAAGCCTTGGAGCAAGTCTAAGAAGGCTGTCAATTGGGGCAGCGCCTGTGGCTCAAAGGAGTAGGGCACCGGCCCCATATGCCAGAGACGGCGGGTTCAAACCCAGTCCCAGCCAAAAACTGCAAAAAAAAAAAAAAAAGAAGGCTGTTAATTGTACAAAAGCATACCCACAAAATAGATATAGGACAAACTTACAAATACAATATTAGGTTGAACATACAAAAAACAATCTAATAGTTTCTTCTTCTTTTTTTTTTTAATAGAGATAGAGTCTCACTTTGTCTCCCTCAGTAGTGGTGGTGGCGTGATAGCTCACGGCAACCTCAAACTCTTGGGCTCAAGTGATTTTCTTGCCTTAGTCTCCCCTAATAGCTGAGACTACAGGTCCTGACACAACATCTGGCTATTTTTTGTTTGTTTGTTTGTCTGTTTTAGTAGGCCTGGGCCAGGTTCAAACCCACCAGTGCTGGTGCATGTGGCCGGTGCCCTGACCACTGAGCTACAGGCACCCACTAATCTAATAGTTTTTAAAACCACTAGAACAGTGGAGACACTGCGGAAATACAAATGTCTAGAGTTTGGTTAACAGTATAATGTATCAAGATTGATGTTTTAGTTTTCACAAATATACCATGGTGAAATGTTAACAACAGGGAAATGGCCCCTTGCAATTTCTCTGTAACTCTAAAACATTCCAAAATATAAGTGCATTAAAACAGACAAAAAACACTAGGATGCATTCATCCCAAGCCTAGAACTATCTCCTAAGGCAAATGTGAAGAAAAAATATACAGAGAAAAGAACTGCACATAAGCAGCATTATAATTATGGTACTTACAGAATCATAAATATCAGGGGGCAATCTAAATGATGAAAAATAGAGAAATATTTAGTAATCAAACATATAGTTTCTC
>NW_003852460.1:7345995-7353532 GCF_000181295.1 Otolemur garnettii | reverse complement strand
TTGTTTGGCGGGTCCGGGCTGGGGATTCGAACCCGCCACCTTAGGTGTATGTGGCTGGCGCCTTAGCCGGTTGAGCTATAGGCGCCGAGCCTCCCTCCTTGTTTTGATGGCTGCTACCTAGCTCCAGGTTTACATGGAGACAGAGCAGCAATTAGGAGTTCCTTCCATGTAGATGAGGACAAGGAGCATTCTCCTCAGCCATGCCCAGCTCATACCTCCCCTCATTGTTCAGTGAACAGGGCTGGGCCATATGTTCCTGCCTTGGTATTTGAGGCTGCATCACTCTTTGTTGTGGTGGGAACTGCCTGTGTATTGTAGGACATTTAACAGCATCCTTGACTTCTATACTAGATACCAGAATTTATCCCCAGTAATAACCAAAAATGTCTCTGTTGTCAAATGCCCCTATAGTCGGGGGAAGGGGATCCTCCTCAATAGAGACCCAATGGCTTAGAGCAATAAGGACTTCTTTAGGAGCTTCAGGGAGGGTCATATCCCCAGAGTCAAGACAAGGAGTGGCCATGGAAAGACTGCTCTTGAGAACTCTAGGAGACTGTATATAAGAAAAACTCAGGGGCGGCGCCTGTGGCTCAACGGAGTAGGGCACCGGCCCCAGATGCCGGAGGTGGTGGGTTCAAACCCAGCCCCGGCCAAAAACTGCAAAAAAAAGAAAGAAAAAAGAAAAAGAAAGAAAGAAAGAAAAACTCAGTGAAATACAGAAATACAAAATGATAATTACAAATAAAACCTGTCTCTACAGGCATAATTACATTCAACAAACATGTATTATGGACCTACTAGATGCTAAGTACTACTATACAAAGCAGAATTAAATCTAAATGAGTTAAAGGAAATGATTTAAAGATTTATTTAACTATAAATAAGTGGACCTCTGCTTGGTTCCTTCATTCTCCAATTTCTTTTATAAACTTTTAAATTTGAAACAATTAACAGATTCACAGGTAGGTGCAAAGAAATATACAGGGAAGCCCCTGTTTAATGTCCATAACAGGTAGTTCTATACAGATGGAAAGCAGATTCCTGGTTGCTAGAGGATGGGGGATGGGGAGCAACTATTAAAAGGGTTTCTTTTAAGAGTAATAAGAATTAGATAGTTGCACAACTTGGTAAATATGCCAAAACCCACTAAACTGTAACTTTTATACTATGTGAATATCTCAATTTTTTTTTTAACTGAGACAAAGTCTCACTTTGTCACACTCAGTAGAGTGCTATGGAGTCACAGCTCATAGCAACCTCAAACTCTTGGGATCAAGTGATTCTCTTGCCTCAGCCTCCCCAGTAGCTGAGACTACAAGCACCGGTCACAATACCCAGATTTTGTTTGTTTGTTTGTTTGTTTAGCAGGCCCAGGGCCAGGTTCAAACCTGCCAGCCCCGGAGCATGTGACCGGCGCCCTAACCATTGTGCTATGGGTGCCCAATATCTCAATTTTTAAAAGAGATAATTTTTAGGGCAAATATAAGGGACCCCACACTCCAAGGTCTCCCCTATGCTGTGGACAGGCACCTACCCCCAGGACAGAACTCTAAATGGCAGAAAGAGTGTGGCTCCTGCAGTGGCTACATGGTTTCCTGGCCAAGCTTCAGGCAGCCTAGAAAGGCTCACCCACAGTAGTAGGTGCTCTCTGCCCAGGTAAGATCCACCCACTAACACTCCATGGCTAGTGGCCTGGGGGTTGGCACAGTCAGCTCCCCATTCTCTCACTACATTCCTCCTTCCTTCCCACTCTCTCCCTCAGCCCCTTCTGCTTTAAAGAAATAAAAAGAATCCTCCAGATGCTGGCGATTCCACAGCTCTATAAGCAGCCTTTCAAAATGTTCTGTATTATCTACATCTTCTGAGCTAAGGCAGAAGCATTCCTTTCACCCCTTCTTCAACCACAGGAGGAGGCATCTAATGGTTCAGGGCATCTTGGGCAGCCTGACCCCTCCCCTGCCAGACAGATATGCATGAGCACACATTGAAAAGGCCAGTCTAGCTCTCTAGGTCACCACAGAACACTGAAGTGTGAACAAATTCATTTTCTCCTGTTCCATTGCATATATGTATACCCTCGACAGTCAGTAAATACCTACCAATTGAGAGTATTCTAAGAATTGAAGAATAAGGCTTGGTGCCTGTAGCTCAGTGGTTAGGGTGCCGGCCACATAAACCAGGACTGGCCAGTTCAAACCCAGCCCAAGCTTGCTAAAAATAACAATGACAACTACAACAAAAAAAATAGCCAGGCATTGTGGCAGGTGCCTGTAGTCCCAGCTACTTGGGAGGCTGAGGCAAAAGAATTGCTTAAGCCCGAGTCTGAGGTTGCTGTGAACTGTGATGCCACAGCACTCTACCAAGGGCAACATAATGAGACTCTGTCTCAAAAAAAAAAAAGAACTGAAGAATAAACTCATATTAACACATTCCCAGTTTTGTATACTGGTTCAGAGTTTTTCATATAAACATATTTCACATCTGTTCATGGAATCACAGAAATCAGGCCTTTGTTTAGCACAGCAGTTCTCAACCTGTGGGTCGCAACCCCTTTGTAACAATGAAAATACATCCTGCATATCAGATATTTACATTACAATTCATAACAGTAGCAAAATTACAGTTATGAAGTAGCAACGAAAATAATTTTATGGTTGGGGGTCACCACCACATGAGGAACTGTATTAAAGGGTTGCAGCATTAGGAAGGCTGGGAACCACTGGTGTTGCATCTCAGGAACTAACAATCTGCTGGAAACAAATTCAGCTGCTAAAGATGAATCACTGTAACCAGGTAAATAGAGAGAGCTCAGCAGTTCTGAACAAGCGAATATTGTCAGGAGGCTGAGGCAAGAGGATTGCTTCAACCGAAGAATTTGAGGTTGCTATGAGCTATAATGCCAGGACACTCTACCCCTGGGGTGACAGAGTGAGACTCTGTCTCAAAAAAAAAAAAAAGTGGGGCTCAGCGCCTGTAGCTCAAATGGCTAAGGAGCCAGCCACATACACCAGAGCTGGTGGGTTCAAATCCAGCCCAGGCCTGCCAAACAATGACAACTGCCACCAAAAAAATAGCCAGCCGTTGTGGCGGGTGCCTGTAATTCCAGCTACTTGGGAGGCTGAGGCAAGAGAATCGCTTAAACCCAGGAGTTGGAGGTTGCTATGAGCTGTGATGCCACGGCACTCTACCCAGGGCAACAGCTTGAAGCTCTGTCCAAAAAAAAAAGTGGATACTGCTCCCCAGGGGACATTTGGTGATGTCTGGGAACATTATTGACTATCAGAACTTTGAGGGGTGGAGGGAAGTTTGCTTCTAGCATCTAGACCTAGTGGGTAGAGGCCAGTGATGCTGCCAAACATCCTATGTTAGACATGACAGTCTCCTGCAACAAGGAATCACCCCTTGCCTCCCCCAAATAACAACAGTGTCAAGGTAACACTTTCTTGCTTTGGATACCTTTTAGGACATTGCCCATCGGCAATACAGTAATTTGAATAGCTCAATGTATTTCTCCATGAAACCAAGTTATTGTACACACAAAACAACAGCAATCAACAATGAAGGCTTCTGAGTGGAGTAGACAGAAGTCAGGTGTTAGCAAGATTCCTATGGCCCCCTTCTGGTTTCACCTGCCTTAGTTCAAGCATTAGCTAAATCCCCTGCATTTCTTGTTTCCATCACAATTTCTCTGACATAATCCCTGCCTTTTCTAGCCCTAGTGTCCGACCTCTCTAGCTCACAACTGTCACCACATAAGAAAACCTCCGGCCAGGCACCATGGCTCAGCCAGTAATCCTAGCACTCTGGGAGGCCAAGGCTGTTGGATTGCCTGAGCTCACAGGTTCAAGAGTGACACCCCGTCTCTAAAAATTGCCAGGCACTGTGGTGGGCACCTGTAGTCCCAAGTACTCGGGAGGCTGAGGCAAGAGAATAACATAAGCCCAGGAGTTTGAGGTTGCTGTGAGTTACGACGCCACAGCACTCTACCAAGGGTGACAAATTGAGACTCTGTCTCAAAAAAAAGATAAAAGAACAACTCCAATGGTTTCCAGAAATCCAGGCTGCTCCCACCCCCATATTTGGCTAGCTAACCATAATAGGAGGAGTTGGTGCATATCATCTGATGTGAGTCCTAGCATGATGAGACTCCATGCTCTGTCCACAAGAAATGAGGACCCACTAAGGGTATTGTGAGGAACCAAAGAGAAAAAATGGATATAAAATGCCTGGCACAGGACCTGCCTAAGCATGTAAGAAATGTCAGCTGTTGTGGTTGTTATCAAAGACACCAAGCTATCCAGATGCTTGCATTCTCACTGGGAAAACAACACACAGTGGTATGTTAATTTCTCATTGATGCTGTAACAAATTGCCACAAACCAATTTACACAACACAAATTTATAACCATACAGTTCTGGAGGTCAGAAGTCCAAAACCAGTTTCACTCAGCTAAAATCAAGATGTCAGCAGGGCTGCCTTCTATTCACATAGGCTCTAGGGAAGAATCCATTTCCTCACCTTTTCCAGCTTCTAGAAGCCGTCTGCATTCTTTGGCTCATGGCCACCTGAGTCCAATCTCTGCTTCTGCTGTCACATCTCTGTCTCTGACTCTGACCTCACACTCCTGCCTCCCTCTTGTAAGGCTCCTTGTGTTTACATAGGCCCACCCAGATAATCCAGGTTCATCTCCCTAGTGCAGGATCCTTACCTTAATCACATCTGCAAAGTCTTTTGCCATAGATGGTAATTTAGTAACAACTGTCAGGAACCAAAACATGGACCCTTTTTTAAGGACCATTAAATATCAAACAATATGAATGCAAGATTAAAATAACCAGAGGGCAGGCAGGCAGTGGCTCACGCCTATAATCCTAGAACTCTGGGAAGCTAAAGTGGGTGGATTACTTGAGCTCAGAAGTTCAAGACCAGCCTACGCAAAATAGCCAGGCATTGTGGCGGGCGCCTGTCATCTTAGCTACTTGGGAGACTGAGGCAAGAGAACTGCTTGAGCCCAGAAATTTGAGGTTGCTGTGAGCTATGATGCCGCAACACTCTACCAAGAGTGACAAAGTGAGACTCTGTCTCAGAAAAAGAAAAAATTAACCAGTGGGGAAGGGGAGGAAAGAAAAAAAAGAATATGAATGTATTTATTACCAGTGATCTGCATACTTAAAAATGGTAAGGACGGTAAATTATATATGAATATTTACCTCAATAAAAAATTACTTTTAACAACCTAACCAGTGAGTGTAACATGGTACAAAGGGCACACAGTTACCCAGCCGAGGGAGGGTCCAGCTCAGACAGGGAACCAGGGCTCAATTCTGGAGCCAAACAGACACTGTCCCTCATTGGCTGTGGGCAATGAGGCCACTAAGTCAAGTGGATAAGGAGAAAGAGCACCCCAGGCTCAAGTGAGCCCTCTCTCCTCTGCTTGGAAATGATCACCACCTGAGGAACTGAATTAATCCTGGGATGCCTGTGACCATTATTGTCTCCATTTTATATGTCTGTCTCCCGTCTCCCAGACAAACTTGGTCTCCACATATGGTCCCAAGCACACAGTAGGCCAAGCATCTCCATATTTCTTTATTTTATTAGATTTAAATGGGGATAAGTAAACTCAGTAGAATTTAACTTAATTTAAAATTAGATTAATTTTACTGAATTTATTGGAATGATAGCCAATTTTAGCTAAAGGATCCAGGCTAGGAGTCAAGAAGCCCATCCCAGGCTTACCAGGTGACTGTGAACATGTCACCTGACCCATAGGCACCTGAAGTAGAACCCAGCAGAGATGGTGATACATGTTATTTCCACTTTCCAAATCAGAGTGAAAGGAAAGAGAAGGAAACTTGGAGATTGCCAAATATCCAGAAGCTATTTTTGGAAATGACATTTCCATTCACTTTTCTTTTAAAAAAAAGTGGCTCAGTGCCTGTAGCTCAAGCAGCTAAGGCGCCACAGCCACATACACCAGAGCTGGCGGGTTCGAATCCAGTCTAGGCCTGCCAAACAGCAATGACAACTACAACCAAAAAATGGCCAGGCGTTGTGGCGGGCGCCTATAGTCCCAGCTACTTGGGAGGCTGAGGCAAGAGAATTGGTTAAGCCCAGGAGTTGGAGGTTGCTGTGAGCTAGGATGTCACAGCACTCTACCTAGGATGATGGCTTGAGGCTCTGACTCAAAAATAAATAAATAAAAGGAAAAAAAAGATATTAGACTAACAGGTAGGTACTGACAATCTAAATGGAAGCAAAAGAAGATTCTTCCAGTGGCTGACCCCTTATGGTTTAAAAATCAGGGTGCTCCCCCATGTTCACACAAACACTACCCATAACCTTAAAAAATGAAAAATGAAGAAATTATTACTTGACTTTCAAAATGCTGGACGAGGACAATTTATATAATCTAGAAATAGATTCTGTGGGATAAATATAGAAAACTTCCTATTAATACTGAATAAAAGTTCCAAGAAGGTAGAAATGTCATGTGGTTCTGTTAAAATGAGGCTCCAACCTGGCAAATTCCGTAGCCACAGATTGTTTTCTCCTTAAAGCAAAAGTTTGTTCAGAGGACTTTTAAGGTACCACAGAATTCCTCCATGTGGCACAAATCAAATCCCATCTAGTGAACAAATGGGTCCCCAAAAACCTTACTCCATGACTTAATCTTGGGCTTCCACCCATCGTCATAATTACTTGCATTCTATTTCAATCTCAAATGTGATTGTTTTCCGCGATTCTTAAGTTGCCAGCAGCTGGCATTTCCTTTTTTTTTTTTTTTTCATTTCCAGTATTATACAACTCCAACTGAGTTATAAGAAATAGAACATTAAGTTTCAACTACTCAGCCCATCTATAGGATAATATTCAAACAATATACACAACTGTCGAAGGCAGTGCAAAAATGTTCTTCCCATATTTTCTGCCCAAATGATAAATACCTTTCTATAGTCATTGTGCTCCAAGTTAAATGCAGAATACATGTATGCCACTAAAGTAAACCACACAAGACTCACACAGGGAAACTACTAGCCATAGATATGGCAAGTTAACTTTGTACTTGTTAACAAAGTTTTTCGGTATGATTCCCAATGAACTATGAAAATCACATGGACAGTATTGATATATAGAAACAATGAATTTAAACATAAGGTAGGTTCATAACCAAACTAAAAAAATTCTGTTTTAAAATACTGAGATTCTTTACACATCACAGCCACATCTGTAAAGATGTTTCCTTAAGTTTATAAATCTTCTTTGTTGTAACTTTAAAAAATAGAGTTACAATAATTCACCAACATGCTCTGAGCTGGCAATATCATACGCTGTTAAACACAGCACTGAATGGACTTACTATAAAACTCTAGAAGAGATTTTGTTTAGAACCCTTGGCCCTCAGTTACTTTTGCTTAGAGCGGTATATTTTATGCTATACAGTTTTTACTAAATTACATAGAAAATGATTTTTAGGCTAGGCGCCTGTGGCTCAATCGGCTAAGGCGCCAGCCACATACACCTAAGATGGCGGGT
>NW_003852460.1:7342879-7345412 GCF_000181295.1 Otolemur garnettii | reverse complement strand
CCTATTTGCCTCTCTCCTGTCAATTCTAGATTCGGAAGCTGTTGGGGAAAGTCCTCATTTCTTGAACACCATTTTCTGGTCGGACTCAAAAAGAGCTTTAACTGTCAGATACAAATGGAGAAAACATTGCAGTCTGACGTACAATTCTTTGCATATAATAAAAGTTAATTACAACTTTAAAGGATAACAGGTCACCTATAGAAATCAGCAACGTTCTGTTCTGAAAGAGAGAGAATGACTATAACAGCCTTCTGCAGACTCCACTTAAATGTCTGTGGCTTGCAGAACATTCCATACATATTTCGGGCAAGGTATTCTGGGAGCTGAAGTTCAAGCTGTCCCCTGCTGAATTTTCACTCACTGTAAAAACAATGTCTCATAAAAGAACACACATTTTTACTTTACAAAAAAAAGTAAAATAGTCACTTTTATTCGCTCAACTGACACTTTTAACATTTGAAACAGGACTTTTATAAAAATCATAACATAAATGATGTCTGAAAAGATTGAAAAAATGCTATTCAATAACAAACAGATTTCTAGAAAAAGGAACATAAGAAATCTGTATGAAATACATGGAAACAAAGATTTTACAAGCTACAAAGATTCCTGTAGGGTCTGCTCACCTACTTGGCAGGTTATACCATTCAAACAAAAATTCTTACATTTGTATCTTTCAGCATGAATCCACACACAAAACTGTTTTATATCACCATCAGAAAATGAGCTTAGCCTTTTCTAAGCAAAACACTATTTTTAATTGGTTCATTTTCCAGTTGTTCGGGACTTTAACACAGACATTGCAGTATAAAAGGGCACTACATTCCAAGCAGTTCTACCAATTCCAGAATCTTCCAAGGCTTGATCAAACAGCTGGGGCTCTAGCCTTTGGTTAAAATTATAATATGATCTCACCTGATTTTCAAAATAACTAAGCATCTTTTTTTTAACCCATGAAATTAGGCTAGGATTTATATAAGTTTCTGAGTTTAAAGGTTTGCAATGGTCAGAGAGAAACTTAGGGAACCATGATCCTTTTGTTTCGTTTTTCCCTATCTGAACCCAGAGAAATCTTCAATCAATTCAGCAGCTTCTCTCCTCAAAAGTTTATTTGCAAATGCCAGTGCCATGCAGGCTGCTTTTCCTGCGTAGGTAGGAGGAAGCAGGCACAATGTCACCACACTGGGCCTTTTCAAGTCTTGAAATCACTGGGAAGCCTCCGGTATTTCCTTTTTGGCACTCAGGCCCTGGGCGGAGAGAAATTGCTCTAGAGAGGACAAGGTATCAGATAACCAGTGGAAACACTCGGTTTCCACAGAATTCCCTATTCCACAAAAAATACATCTCTCTAAAAGCAGTTGAACCATTGGAGCCAGTAGACAATGGAGCAAAAAGTTAAGGAAAAGTTTCATTATATGAAATTAACTAAATGAAATCTGGTGGTGCTTTTTATAAGAATCCGTTTTAACTTGATCGGATTTTTATACATGAATAAGACAGCTTTGTACCCCATGCATATCTTGCAAAAAAAGGAGATGTAAAGTACAACTCTTGTTTTTCGTTTATTCCAAAAGCATATGGGACTAATCATATTCCATGCTGGCCGCAGTACAGAAGGCTATTTCAAACAGAACTTTAAACTCGCTTGATGTTTAAGGCCCTAAAGAGCAACCAAGAGTGTTTGGGAACAGACTCCCCTAACTCCAAAAGGGTTGGGAATCCCTCAAGTGCCTGTCTGGCATCAGGCTTTGGATGAAAACCAGGCTGAGCCCTCCAGACAGGGAACCCACACCCCGAAGCCGGGGCGCACGTTTCAGATCCAAGGTGACAGCTTCATCTTGCCACGACGGGCCAGAACGCCTTTAGAGCTAGAGCCCGTGTGGTGGGCCACCGAGGCCCGAGGCAGGGATGGGCGAGGCTGCCCCAGAGAAAGGAAAAGAGGGCCATCTGTCAGCCCTGGGAGAGGAAATTCCAGGCGCCCAGTTCCCAGGCGTCGGACAGCGGGTGACGTGAGGGAATCGAGTCAGAGCGTCCGCCCTGCGGCTAGGGACCGGGAGGAGGCCCGGCCTCCGAGCTCTGAGGTCTCGAGGCCCAGAGAGGGGACACCTTGATCCTCGGTCAGTGCCGGAGGAGGGGGGTGGGTCTCTTGCCCCAAGAACGCAAGATCTTCACCCAGACCCAGGGGGCTCCCTGCTGTCCTCGATCTTCTCCCTGAGTCCAAGGGTTGGGGGCATCACTTTCGTAGCCTGGACAGGAGGGCTCCAGGCGCATCCCGGCCAGGGGAGTGAAAGCGTCCAGATCCTTGCCAGGGCCCAGGGGCTTTTGGCGGCCCTGCGCTGCGCGGGGCGTGTCGCCAGAGCATCAGCTGAGGAGCCGGCCGGCGGCCCCACTGGTAGCGCCCACGCCCCCCTCTGGCCCCCTTACCGGTCGCGAGGGTCGATCCAAGAAGTCTGACGCGTGTTGTGGTCGATGTAGAAGACGCGGCCATCGTAGTCGCGCGCCTCCTCCCAGCCAGCGGGCAGCGGCAGCTCCG
>NW_003852460.1:7332894-7342325 GCF_000181295.1 Otolemur garnettii | reverse complement strand
GGGGCGGGGCTCCCGCTGCTCCTCCCTAAGTCTTTCTCAGAGGCTCCTTCTCCCCCGCCTCTGCCTC
Organism: Otolemur garnettii; assembly: GCF_000181295.1. Taxonomy (NCBI): domain Eukaryota; kingdom Metazoa; phylum Chordata; class Mammalia; order Primates; family Galagidae; genus Otolemur; species Otolemur garnettii. Next base: position 7,342,258 of record NW_003852460.1, on the reverse strand, counting down.
TCCACCCACGACCGTGGCTCCGCCCCTTCTTACTCCCCCTCCACACACATACACACACGCCCACTCTCGGCTGCTCCTCGACGCCGGCTGCTCCTCCTCCAGTCTCTCTCCGGGTCCCCTCCCCGGCTCTCCGTTACTCCCCAGCCCCTTCCCCCCAACTCCAGCTGCTCCCCTCCTCCTTCATCCTCCTCCTCCGCGTGCTCCTCCCTCTTCCCTCGCGCTGCACCACCTCCTCCGGCCTTGGGAAACCACACCGGGGCCAGGATGGGCGCCGCCGCGTCAGTCCGCCCCCGGGCCACCACGGAGAGGAAGGAGGGCCAAGTGGACTACGCCCCACCCGGGCTGCAGGATCGGCTTGCCTGGGGCTGACTCCTGGGGCCCAACAATTCCCGGGGGAGAGGTCAGTCACCTGGCTTCACCCTCCCCCAGGCCTTGAAGGTCTGAGTTCCTCACCTTTGCGCACCTGGGGCAGAGGCCGCGTCCTAGGTCTCCTGAATACCGAGGCTGGCCCCGTGAAGGTGGATAAAGCCCTTGAGAAGAGGCCTGTACAGCCGGTCCTCTTCTCAAACCTGAAGCGGACAGCTGGGAAGGTGGCCACTTTGCGTCCCTACCAGGAGATCCTCAAAAGGGCTGACCTGGGGTCCCCACACTGTGTGGGGGCTCCTTGACCTTCCCTGAGATTTTTGTCCAGTCTGTAGGATCTGATTGTTTGAGCAGAGCCCCTAGTAGGCCACTGCTGTCAAGGAAGCCTGGGCAACTCCTAAAACTTTAAACCTACGTAGTAATTAATGTTCCACTCGTGGCTCATAGCTAAGGAAACTGAAATCTCCAGAGTTGGTGCTGTGTCTTGCTCCAAATCTCTCACCCTTAAGACATTATGCTAGGAAATGCAGGCAGTATCAGGAAGGTGGTTTAACACCGTTACAGTGATTTTTTAAAATGTAGTAAAAAGTCTAAGTAACTCTAATCCAGATACATAAGGGAAGAGACTCAAGGCAAATGTCCTGGCCGGCGCGGTAGCTCAGGCCTGTAATCCTAGTATTATATAGGAGGCCTAGGCAGGTGGATTGCCTGAGCTCACAGGTAGGAGACCAGAGTGAAACCTCATCTCTAAAAATAGCTGGGCATTGTGGCAGAGCACCTGTAGTCCCAGCTATTTGGGAGGCTGAGGCAAGAGGATCACTTAAGCCCTAGAGTTTGAGGTTGCTGTGAGCTGTGATGCCACAACACTCTACTCAGAGTGACATCTGTTTGAAAAAAAGAAAATGTCCTAAAATGCTTACAATAGTATTTCTTCATTTTGTTTAATTGCTTTTGTGTGTGTGTGAAAGAGGTGAAAGAGAGCCAAAGAGAGAGAGACAGGATCTCCGTCTACTGGCCTGGAGTACAGTGGCATGCATGATCACAGCTCACTGCAACCTGGAACTTCTGGGCTCAAGCAATCCTCTCCCCTCAGTCTCTTGAGTGTCAGAGACTACAGATGTGTGCCACCTGCCTTAGACTAATTTTTTGTTTTCTGTTTTTTGGTTTTTTTGAGACAGAGTCTCACTATGTTGCCCTCGGTAGAGTGCTATGGCATCACAGCTCACAACAACCTCAAACTCTTGGGCTTAAGTGATTCTCTTGCCTTGCCCTCCCAAGTAGCTGAGACTACAGGCGTCCACCACAACACCCAGCTATTTTTTTTTTTGAGACAGAATCTCACTTTTATCACCCTCAGTAGAGTGCTATGGCGTCACAGCTCACAGCAACGTCCAGCTCTTGGGCTTAGGTGATTCTCTCACCTCAGCCTCCTGAGTAGCTGGGACTACAGGCGCCCACCACAACGCCCGGCTATTTTTTGTTATAGTTTGGCTGGGACCGAGTTTGAACCCACCACCCTCAGTATTTGGGGCCAGCGCCCTACTCACTAAGCCACAGGTGCCGCCCCTGGCTATTTTTCTTTTTGTAGTTGTCATTGTTGTTCAGCAAGCCTGGGCTGGGTTCCAACCCACCAGCCCTAGTGTATGTGGCCAGCACCCCAACCACTGAGTTACAGGCGCCAAGCCTGGACTAATTTTTTTTTATTACTTTTTGTAGAGATGCGGGTCTCCCTATTTTCCTCATGCTGGTCTCAAACTCTTGGCCTTAAGCAATCTTCCTGCCTCAGCCTCCCAAAGTGCTGGGATTACAAGTGTAAACCATAGCAGCTGGCCCAAATTTTTTGCAAGATGATAATATTACTTTTGTAAAGATAAAAGTAGTTGTCATTGTCTTTTAACAAGGATATGAGGCTGGGCTCCTGTACTTCAGTGGTTAGGGCGCTGGCCACATGCTCTGGGGCTGATGGGTTCAAACCTGGCTCAGGCCTGCTAAAAAAAAAAAAAAAAAAAATACCCAGGCATTGTGGCAGGTGCCTATAGTCCCAGCTACTAGGGAGGCTAAGGCAAGAGAATTGCTTGAGCCCAAGAGTTTGAGGTTGCTATGAGCTATGACCCCATGGCACTCTACTGAGGGCAACAAAGTGAGACTCTGTCTCAATAAAAAAATAAATAAATAAAATAAAAAGGACATGAAAGTATAGAGACTGCCAGGGAACTATAGAAGGTCTTTCTTCCCCATCTCCCACTACCACGCAGAAACTTCCTTGATCTCCAAGGAGCTAACCCTAAGCCCAAGAGTTCTAGGTTGCTGTGTGCTGTGACACCATGGCACTCTACCAAGGGCAACATAGTGAGACTCTGTCTTCCAAAAAAATAAATAAATAAAAGCAAATACTTTGTGATATCACACATGCCAGGTGTCCTGACACTGACACCTTCCCTTCTGATTAGCAGGATTTATTGCCAATGGACCCGCTACTGCCTTCTTTTCTCCTCCCTACCTGCCCACTGTGCAGTCACCTCACCACTCCACATGGCCATTCTGAAGCTGCATTTCTGCTCTCCTGGGCACTTTGTCACTTCAGAACCTCACAAACTGAGCACAAATTTATCGCTAGAAACGACTCTGAATGGGGCTGGAATGTGTTGGAATGAAACCAACCCCTACAGAGAGAGGTGGAAAGACTGGGTGACACCATTTATCAAAGGACTTGTAGAAGGAAAAGCAAGATGAAAAGAACATCTGATAGAGCAAGTGGTGGGGAAAGCTGCATCCAGTTAGGAGCTCCAGGGGGCCAGTGCTGATGGGCCTTCACAGAAGTGAGAGATCTTGAGTAGTGCCTGTGGCTCAGTGAGTGGGGCGCCAGCCCAATACACCGAGGGTGGCAGTTTCGAACCCAGCCTCAGCCAAACCGGAACAACAACAACAACAACAAAATAGCTGGGCGTTGTCCTGTAGTCCCAGGCTGAGGCAAGAGAATCACCTAAGTCCAAGAGTTGGAGGTTGCTGTGAGCTGTGATGCCAATGGACTCTACTGAGGGCAACAAAGTAAAACTCTGTCTTTAAAAAAAAAAAAGAGAGAGAGGCACCTGTGGCTCAAAGGCGTAGGGCACTGGCCCCATATGCCGGAGGTGGTGGGTTCAAACCCAACCTCTGGCCAAAAACTGCAAAAAAAAAAAAAAAAAGTGAGACATTTTCTCCATCCATTTAGACTGGCAGCAAATACACTGTGTAAATCTACCGTGGGCAAACTTTGTGCTGAGTGTGGAGATGCTGCTGAGAACAGATAGAGTCTATGCTCCAACCACCACCACCCAACCAAACATAGAAATAGGCAATTATAATGCAATTGTGGTTTGTCCAAAAGTGAAGTCTGCGTGCCAATCTCAATTTAAAGACTAAGGAAAGGCTTTGTGAAACCAAAGGGAAGATGGCTTGAATAAGGAAAGTGAGACTCAGGTCTTCCCATTCTCCAGTTCTGAGCTCTCACCCTTTAGGACATGGAGTGATCAAATTGTTGATTTTCATAGTAGATGCTGCAACACCCAACCCAGATCCCCTTGACTGGAGCAGGCTCCCATTGGAGGATAATAAGAATAACACTTCACTGACAGATGTAGAAGAGGTCCATACTCACCCCACCTCTATCCCACCCCAGGAACTGACTGTGAAGTAGAACATCCCAGCCCCCTTGCCTTGGTGGGACAAATGCTAATGCCCTTAACCCTCCAACGCCCCCCCTATGGGACCAGGCTAAGGCTGGACTTCTCCCCAAACCATAGCTTTGCCTGCTCCTCCCCTGCTCTGTCCAACTTCCCTTTCTGGTGTAAGCAGGCCCCTAAGCAGTTGTTCACAGGAGAACCTCCATCTCAGGCACTGCTTCTAAAGTGCTTCACCTAAGAGAGTCTTCTGTATGCTTGCTCTTATCTAAGCACTCAGCAAATATGAGCTCATTTAATCATCATAACAGTACCTAGAGGCATTCTTAATTTTTTTTTTTTTCAGAGACAGAGTCTCACTTTGTCGCCCTCAGTAGAGTGCTGTGGCACAGCAACCTCCAGCTCTTAGGCTTAGGTGATTCTCTTGCCTCAGCCTCCCAAGTAGCTGGGATTACAGGCGCCTGCCACAATGCCTGGCTATTTTTTTTTTTTTTTGAGACAAAGTCTTACTATGTCGCCCTTGGTAGAGTGCTGTGACATCACAGTTCACAGTAACCTCAAATTCCTGGGCTTAAGCGATTCTCTTGCCTCAAGCCTCCCAAGTAGCTGGGACAACAGGTGCCCACCACAGAACCCAGCTATTTTGTTGTTGTTGTTGTAATTGTCATTGTTGTTTGGCAGGCCGCTGAGCTACAGGCACTGAGCTGCATTCTTAATTTCATTTGCACATTAGTAGAGGCGAGACAGGTGTGACTAGGCATGCCAATGAAAAGAGGTTGCAGGGCCTGTCATGGTAGCTCATGCTTGTAATCCCAGCACTCTGGGAGGCTGAGACAGGCAGATCACCTGAGCTCATGAGTTTGAGACCAGCCTGAGCTAGAGCGAATCCCAGTCTCTAGTTGTGGCAGGTGCCTGTCATCACAGCTACTTGGGAGGCTGAGACAAAAGAATCACTTGAGCCCAAGAGTTTGAGGTTGCTGTGAGCTATGACGCCATGGTACCCTACCAGGGGCAACAAAGTGAGATTCTGGTTCAAAGTTTGCACCAGGAGTATGCTCATTGCCCCTGAAGACTAGTGAATGGAGATGGGAAGGAAGAGAAGTTGGTAAGGGAATGGGCTCTTGACTTTCCAGCTTTGCCGTAAATGGGGAAGTTTTGTGTGTGTGTGTGTTAATTGTTAGGAAGAATAAGGCATTTCTGACAGTCAAGTGGGGTTTTCCATGTTGGGCTAGAAACCACATGCACACTCAAAACACTGCAGGGTAAAGGAGTGTGTAGAATGCACAATTATGTATTCTTTCTTTTTTCCACATTAAAACCACAACTATGCCAACAACAAAAGCATGAACATTGTTGTGACCATCCTCCCACCAAGATTTCACATGGAAAAGCAGCTCAGGAAAAATCCACTTAGGCTCTGGGTAAAGGAGATGCAAATACTTTTGTTCTCCTCCTAGGCCCTCTGGGAAATCCCCTTTCTGAAGCTATTAAAATGCACTGATGTATAACTTGCAAAATACTTTCTTTACAATGATTGCTAAGGTGTAACTCCAAGGAAAGAGTTTGAAGATTTTTACTATTAGATTCTGCCTTATCTCCTTTCCCCTTTCCCCAAAGGATAATCTTTATTTCTAAAAGGAAAGTACAAAATTGGATCTAACACCTTCAATACTTGATAAGCCTCTAAAAAAGGAAAATCCGAGAAGGCTCCAATCATCAAGTCTAAAATGAGCAAAATAAATACTGCCAGAGAAGTCTTGCCTACCTTGTATAAATAATCAAGTGTTCTAGGAAGTGACACTTCGGGTAATTCTACACATTGTGCTAAGAGGAAAACGGAAATGGGCCGGATTAGGTCTGAAGAAGAAATGGTTCATTGTTTGGCATTCTTTAAATGTGGGAATAATTTCTCAATTATGGGTGCTTCTCATATATTTAAATAATGCAAATCCAACAAGCTGTGGAGGAGATTAGAAGTTGTTGTTCCTGTTCATTCCTGTCTTCCTGCTTTAAGGACATGGAAGGAAGGGAAATGCAGCGATCTCTATGGAGACCTCTCCCTGGGCTCAGGAATTGGAATAGGGACAGGGTGGGGTTACTCATGCATGTTTTATTTCATGGCTTTATGTAAAGACATAAATTTCTTTTCTTTTCTTTCTTTTTTTTTTTGCCGTTTTTTGGCCGGGGCTGGGTTTGAACCTGCCACCTCCAGCATATGGGGCTGGTGCCCTACTCCATTGAGCCCAGTCATAAATTTCATTTTATGTATTTATTTATTTTGAGACAGAGTCTCAAGCTGTCACCCTGGGTAGAGTGCCGTAGCGTCATAGCTCACAGCAACCTCCAACTCTTGGGCTTAAGCGATTCTCTTGCCTCAGCCTCCCAAGTAGCTGGGACTACAGGCGCCCGCCACAATGCCCACCTATTTTTTGGTTGTAGTTGTCACTGTTGTTTGGCAGGCCCGGACTGGAATCGAACCCGCCAGCTCCAGTGTATGTGCCTGGTGCCCTAGCCACTTGAGCTACAGGTGCTGAGCCAAGACATAAATTTTAGACACTTGGTTTGTAATTTTAAAAGTCACTATTTAGATTTTGTGCGTGGACGAGGATTCTAGGGGGAATTTTCTCAAGTGGGGTGTCCTTGATTTACAAAGATGTGTCTAGTTTTGAAATTAAGGTTTTCCTCATTTCATAATCTTCCACTCCAAAGAGATACAGGGTATTCCCAAAGAGTCAGCTGCGTGGAGAAGCCAGACAGTCTGTGTTTGATTCATTCTGGCGCTTCATTCTGCTTTGTGTCTGAGTGCTTATCACAAAACAACATCTTCCGTAGAATCAGTGAATGCCTGTCATGTTTTAAGGAGACTACATTTGTACCTGGGTTTCTAAAATTTAGATTTCATAAAATTTTAGATCAGTTTTTTCCCCAAACTTAGAAAACTCAGAGTCACCCACTTCCTTCCTCTCCAGATCTCCCCTTACATTAAATGTTATATTTTTACTTCTTTTCCTTCCCTTCCCACAGGTTCTGCTCAACAAAATGCTAAAAAGCCAATTTAAGTTTTATTCCAGGCAAACCATAATTTTAGGAAGACACAGCTGCCATAAACCAGCATATTACAAGATGCTTCCTCCTAGCTGGATTCTCTCCTGGTCCCTTGTGTATTTGGAAAAACAGATTCTTAAAACTTCAGACCTCTGCCCTATGGGCCAAGCAAAGCAATTCAAAAGGCTCAGGCTTGCAGAGACAAGCAGGAAGATGTATCTGACACAGAAATGAGCAATCTATTTTTTTTCATTTGGTGACGGTAGCATTACAAATTAGTCTCTTTTGAACCATTTTTGACCACAGATATCCTCACTGGATCCTGGAATAACAACCCCAAGATGATTATTATGTATCTATCATTGACTCTCAACTTGGGGAATGATTGTGTCCCCCAGAGGACATTTCACAATGTCTACAGACATTTTTCCTGTCACAACTAAGAGAGTAGTACTACTCGCATCTAGGGGGTGGAGACCAGAGATGCTGCTAAACATCCTACAGTGTACACAACAGCCCACTACAACAGAATCATCAGCCTCAAATGCCAAGGATGAGAAACCCTATGATATACATACGATTTATGATGACATTTATACTACCTAGGCTTTATAATGGGAAAACAAATCTCAAAGAAGAAAGTAACTAGCCCAGCCAGTGCTAAAAATCATCAACCCTGAGACTGAAGCCCAGCTACCCTATTTGACCTTTTGTATTAGGCAGGGCTATTCAGAAAAATATGTTCAGGGGCCAGGAGCCAGGTGCTGTGACTCACGCCTGTAATCCCAGCACTCTGGGAGTCTGAGGCAGGTGGATCAGTGGAGCTCAGGAGTACCAGACCAGCCTGAGCAAGAATGAGATCCCATCTCTACTAAAAATAGAAAAATTAGGCTCAGTGCCTGTAGCTCAGTGGCTAGGGTGCTGGCCACATACACCTGGACTGGTGGGTTCAAACCCAGCCCAGGCCCGCCAAACAACCATGACAACTACAACCCAAAAATAACCGGGTGTTGTGGTGGGTGCCTATAGTCTAGCTACTTGGGAGGCTAAGGCAAGAGAATTGCATAAGTCCAAGAGTTTGAGGTTGCTGTGAGCTGTGACGTGACAGTACTCCACCGGGGGTGATGCAGTGAGACTCTGTCTCAAAAAAAAAAAAAAAAAAACTAGCCAGGTGTTGTGGCACACGTATGTAGTCCTACCTATTCATGAGGCTGAGGCAGGAGGATTGCTCTAGCCCAAGAGTTTGAGGTTTCCGTGAGCTATGATGGCACCACAGCACTCTATCCAGGGCAACAAATTAAGACTCTGTCTCAAAAAAAAAAAGTTCCAGTAGGAGACGCATACGTATATAAATACACACACACACACACACACACACGTGTGTGTATATATATAGAGAGATTACTGATTTATTATAAGGACTCGGCTTATGCAATTATGGAAGTTGACAAATCCCAAGGTCTATAGTGGGCAAGCCAGAGAGCCAATGACATGTTTCAGTCTGAGTCTAAAGGCCTGTGAAACAGGAGAGCTCACGGTATAAGTTCCAGTCTGAAAGCCAGTAAGCTTGAGACCCAGGAAAAGCTAATGTTTCAGTTTAAGACCAAAGGCAGGAAAAGACCAACATTCCAGCTCAAGTAGTCATTCAACAGTTCTCTCTTAGCCTTTTTGTTCTATGCAAGCCTTCAACTCAGTGGTTCCCAACCTTCCTAATGCAGTGACCCTTTAATACAGTTCCTCATGTTGTGGTGACCCCCCAACCATAAAATTATTTTTGTTGCTACTTCTTAACTGTAATATTGGTACTGTTATGAATTGTAATGTAAATATCTGATATGTAGGATGTATTTAAGGAACCCCTGTGAAAGGGTCATTTGACCCCCACAGGTTGAGAACTGCTGCTTTAACTGATTGGACAAGGCCCACCCACCCTGGAGAGGGCAATCTGTTTTGCCCAGTCTATAGATTCAAATGCAAATCTGATTCAAAATCACCTTCACATGAGGCGGAGCCTGTGGCTCAAAGGAGTAGGGCATTGGCCCCATATGCCAGAGGTGGCAGATTCAAACCCAGCACTGGCCAAAAACTGCAAAAAAAAAATAATAATAAATAATAAAAGAATAAAACACTTAAAAAAAAAATCACCTCACAGTCACATCTAGAATAATGTTTAACCAAATATCTGGGCATCATGTGGCCCAGTCAACACGTAAACTTAACCATCACATCTTTTTTTTTTTTTTTTTTTTTTTGAGACAGAGCCTCAAGCTGTCCCCCTGGGTAGAGTGCCATGGCAT
>NW_003852460.1:7326702-7332741 GCF_000181295.1 Otolemur garnettii | reverse complement strand
GCCACCTTAGGTGTACGTGGCTGGCGCCTTAGCCGGTTGAGCTAAAGGCGCCGAGCCAACCATCACATCTTTTGACTCTTTGTTTCTATGATTTGCCCACCTAATTAGAATGAAGGAATAAAACTTCCTAGGAATGACTAGATGTCAGCTTTCAGCATCAATGACTTTTAACATCACAAAAAGAGACTTGGCCAGTCTTGATGTGTTTCCATGGATGAATGCACCACCAGTGATATGTCTTACCAGAAAGTCAAACCTGAGTGGGATCAAAGCCTGTGGACGTGCTTGCTAGCTTTCAGGAAATACAGACATCAGTAGAACATTAAATACTGCAGAAATGCAATTAACAAAATCCCAACTGGGAAAACCATATCCAAAAAATGACCTTATGGCCAGGTGCAGTGGCTCACACTTGTAATCCTAGCACTCTGGGAGACCAAGCAGGTAGACTACTGCTTAAGGTCAGGAATTCTAAACCAGCCTAAGCAACAGCAAGACCCCATCTCTACTAAAAATAAAAAAACTAGCTGGGCGTTGTGGCGGGTACCTGTAGTCCCAGATACTCAGGAGGTTGAAGCAAGAGGATCTCTTGAGACCAAGAGTTTGAGGCTGCTGTGAGCTGTGATGATGCCATGGCACTCAACCCAGGGCAACATAGTGAGATTCTGTCTCAAAAAGAAAAAAAAAAAAAGACCATATTTACTCAACAAATAAACCCCAAGAGGAAACAGAGAGATGGGAAAGTGGAGACTATAGATGAAAAAGAGAATAAAGATACAGAACAACCAGTAGCAGAGTGAGGGCTGTATTTTAATCCCAATTTGTAAAAATAAACTGGAAAAAGCATCTGTGATATTCATGAGACAACCGGAAATGGGAATACTCCATGGGAGTATGGGAATAATGGATATTAATTTTTTTTTTTTTTTGAGACAGAGCCTCAAGCTGTTGCCCTGGGTAGAGTGCTGTGGTGTCACAGCTCACAACAACCTCCAACTCCTGGGCTTAGGTGATTCTCTTGCCTCAGCCTCCCAAGTAGCTGAGACTACAGGCGCCCACCACAATGGCTGGCTATTTGTTGTTGTTGTTGTTGTTGTCATTGTTCTTTGGCAGGCCTGGGTCAGGTTCCAACCTGGCAGCCCTGGTGTATGTGGCTGTCACCCTAACCACTGAGCAACAGGCGCCGAGTCCTAGTTATTTTTTTTTAAGTCCCTATCTTTTAGAGATACATTGAGGGTCTCCAGTCATACCTGTCAGAACACACCCAATCTCATCTGATCTTGGAAGCTAAGCAAGGTTGGTTCTAGTTAGTAATACTTGGATGGGAGATACATTGGGAAATAATGATAAGAGTTGTGATATGCTATTTGTTTAAAAATAATATGAGTAGGGAGAAGTAGGAGTGAGTAGATATGTAACAAGGTCATATGCCTTGGTCGATGTTGGAGTTGATGATGGGTTATGAGGATCATACTATTCTTTCTAATTTGTATATACTTAAAATTTTCCATAATCATAAAAAAAGTTAAATTCCTTTGAAACTTCATAAAAAGCTGAGCTGATAGAATCTGATTTTTGGATTTTATACTAGTTTCTTATGGTTGCTATAACAAATTACCACAAACATGATGGCATGAACCAACAGGAATGTATGATCTTATAGTGTGGAGGTCACAAGTCTAAAATGGGTCTCAGTAGGCTAAAATTAAGGGGTCAGAGGACTGTGCTCTTCCTGGAGACTCTAGGGGAGATTCTGCTTCTTTGTCATTTCCAGCTTCAAGAGGCTGCCTGCGTTCCTGGACTGGCGTCCCCTTCTAGCAATCACATCTCTCCTTCAGCCTCTGCCTCCATCTCCCATCTCCTTCTCTGACTCTACCCTCCTGCTTCCCTTTTATGAAGACATTTGTGTTGTGATGACCCTGATCATCCAGGAGCCTCTCCTTATCTCAAGATCATTAACATCATTATGTCTACAAAGTCCCTTTTGCCATGTGATCTAACATATTCATAAATTTTGGGGACTTAGATATGTCCAGATATCTTGGGGGCTATTATTCTGCCCACCACAGATGTGATTCAGACCAGATGTGTCAGATTGGCAAACATTTATCAAAAATTTATCAATACTTGGCTCGGTGCCTGTGGCTCAAGCGGCTAAGGCGACAGCCACATATACCTAAGGTGGCGGGTTCGAATCCCCAGCCCAGGCCCGCCAAACAACAGTGATGGCTGCAACCAAAAAATGGCCAGGCGTTGTGATGGGCGCCTGTAGTCCCAGCTACTTGGGAGGCTGAGGCAGGAGACTCGCTTGAGCCCAGGAGTTGGAGGTTGCTGTGAGCGTGATGCCATGGCACTCTACCCAGGGGGATAGCTTGAGGCTCCATCTCAAAAAAAAAAAAAATTTATCAATACTTAAAAAAAGACACACTCTGTTATGATTTCCATGTGATGTTAAAACAAAGGGGAAAATTCTCAGCTATCATCTGCCCACCATGTGTGAAACATTTCACATATATTATTCCATTTTTTTTTTTTTTTTTTTAGAGACAGAGTCTCACTTATCACCTTAGGTAGAGTGCCATGGCATCACACAGCTCACAGCAACCTCCAACTCCTGGGCTTAGGCGATTCTCTTGCCTCAGCCTCCCGAGTAGCTGGGACTGTAGGTGCCTGCCACAACGCCTGGCTATTTTTTTGTTGCAGTTTGACTGGGGCTGGGCTTGAGCCCACCACACTAGGTACATGGGGCTGGCGCCCTACCCACTGAGCCACAGATGCTGCCCCTCATTTGATTTCTTTTCCTTAGTGTATTCAGGCTGCTTTAACAAAATACCATAAAGTGGGTGGCATATATTTATTTCTTACAGTTCTGGAGGCTATAAAGTCCAAGATCAAGGCTCAGATAGATTTGATGTCTAGTGAGAGCCCATTTTCTCATAGTGGGTACTTTTTCACTATGTCCTTACATAACAGGCGTCCTCAAACTACGGCCTACAGGCCACATGCAGCCCACCTAGGACATTTATCTGGCCCGCTGGGTGTTTTTGCCGCTGCTGCTGACACTGCTTAGCAGCCGACTCATCCTGGGGCCGCAGTCCGGCCCTCCAACAGTCTGAGGGACAGTGAACTGGCCTCCTGTTTAAAAAGTTTGAGGACCCCTGTGCTAGAAAGACCAAGTAAGCTTTCCAGGATCTCCTGTATGGGCATTAATCTCATTCATAAGAGTGAAGCCCTTGTGACCTCATCACTTTGCAAAAACCGCACCTCCTAAGACCATACCATCACCTTGGGGTTAGGGTTTCAACATATGAAGCTGGGGGAGACACGAACATTCAGACTGTAGCGCTCTTCACTAGGCAGATGGGAAACTCAGATTAGAGAAGTAAAGTGCTTCACAAGGATTAACTGCACAGCAGCATGGATGGGTGCTAGTGTGTGCTATTCCTTGACCTGGATAGGGTTAACAGTACGTATATGTATAAACATTAGTCTATCTGTATTCTGAAGATTGTGCATGTGTGCCGTGAGCTCTGGCCACTCTGTTTCCAATGGCTCACCTCAGCTCCAGCTGCCTGATTCTCCTAGAGCACTATTTTGTACCTTCAGGGAGCCACCACAGAATTGATATTAGAATAAGATTCTATACCTGGCTCATTGGATGCTGCAGGTGTGTGAACTGGGGCCACACAGCTCTAGGCTTATGTTATTCTACAAAAGAACAGAAGTGACTTTTCCACACTAAACTTTGTATGTAAAAACATGGGGAAGGACTCTGGTTTACAGTATTAGGCCATGGGTCCAGTCCACAATGTTCTAGCCATGTGCCCACTCCCTAGCAGAAGTGAGGGTGCTGGTTCACTGATGAAACTGAGAGAGGATACCCGGGAAGGGTGAGGTCTAGGAGAATAGGTCTTCTCAAGGAGACCCCAAGGATACACCTGCAGGGTCCTCTCCATGGTGACTCAGCTTCGAACCCACCATCTTAGGTGTATGTGGCTGGTGCCTTAGCCGCTTGAGCCACAGGCGCCAAGCTGAAATCCTGTAGTTCTGTGGGGGCTGGAACAGCATCTCCCACTTGATTCAAACTGACCAATGAGAAAGGCACCTTTGGGTTGGAACTACTCCTCCACCAAGACAGAGTCTCAAGCTGTTACCTTTGGTAGAGTGCTACGGTGTCACAGCTCACAGCAACCTCAATCTCTTGGGCTTAAGTGATTCTCTTGCCTCAGCCTCCCAAGTAGCTGGGACTACAAGCACCCACCACAACACCTGGCTACTTTTTTTGTTGCAGTTGTCATTGTTGTTTAGCTGGCCCAGGCCTGATTTAAACTTGCCAGCTTTGGTGTATGTGGCTGGCACTGTAACTGCTGTGCTATGGGTGCTGAGCCTGTGGTTGGAACTTTCTGACTGGAGATAAAAAGGGGAAAACCAAGCCAGTCGGGGAGCATGGCCATTTCAAATTCTATGCCATAAGCTCCACCAGCTGAAATAAAGCCCTTCCTCTTATAAACATGGTGTTTGGGTGCTCTTTCTCTCTGCTGGGCCTCGTCTTCCTGCAACAAAACCAGTGGGAATCACACAAACCCATACAGGGCTCTCCATAGGAAGGGAGACAGATGTCATATCAGAAAAATATGGGGGATGTATGATAGATAAAAGTTTCAGTTGACCATGCAATAAAACATGTAAAAATTTCCTTGGTGTCTATAACACACCAAATAGGTATAAAGCATCACATTCCCCTTTGTCTAGCTTACTTCTGTTGACCTTTTAGACCAAGATGGCCTGCAGGCCAAATCTTACATGTTGCCTGTTTTTATAAATAAAGCTTTATTGGAACACACATACCCACTCATTTGTGTATTATCTATGACTGTTTTTGAGCTATAATGGCAAAATTGACTAGTTTTGACAGAAACGCCAAAGCTGACAATAATTACTATCTGATATATATATATTTTTTTTTTGAGCTCACTTTTTCCCTTGGTAGAGTGCTGTGGCATCATAGCTCACAGCAACTTCCAGCTCTTGGGCTAGGGTGATTCTCTTGCCTTAGCCTCCCGAGTTGCTGGGACTACAGGCACCTGCCACAACGCCCTGCTATTTTTAGCTGGCTGGGGCCGAGTTCGAACCCATCACCCTTGGTATATAGGTTTGGTGCCCTACCCACTGAACCACAGGGCCGCCCAACTATCTGATGTTTTGCAGAAAACGTATACTGCCTCCTAGGCTAGATCAGAACTTGAAGACCATTTCCTTAGATATGCTTTTCTTCACCAGGTGTTCCTACCTTAATGTTTGTGTACCCCTAAAATTCATATGTCAAGAGCAGTGCCTGTGGCTCAGTGAGTAGGGCACTGGCCCCATATACCAAAGGTGGTGGGTTCAAACCCAGCCCCAGCCAAATTGCAACAAAGAATTAGCCGGGCACTGTGGCTGGCGCCTACAGTCCCAGCTACTCGGGAGGATGAGGCAAGAGAATTGCCTAAGCCCAAGAGCTGGATGTGGCTATGATCTGTGATGCCATGGCACTCTACCATGGGCGATAAAGTGAGATTCTGTCTCTAAAAAATAAAAAAAAAAATAGAAAAAAATTCATATGTCAAAATCTTAACCCATAATGTGATATTATAAGAAAGTAAGGTCTTGGCTGGGTGCCTGTGGCTCAAGTGGCTAAGGCGCAAGTCATGTACACCCAAGGTGGTGGGTTCAAATCCAGCCCGGACCTGCCAAACAACAATGACGGCTGCAACCAAAAAGATAGGCAGGTGTTGTGGCGGGCACCTGTGGTCCCAGCTACCTGGGAGGCTGAGGCAGAAGATTCACTTAAGCCCAGGAGTTGGAGGTTGCTGTGAGCTGTGATGGCACAGTACTCTACCCAGGGGGACAGCTTGAGGCTTCTGTATAAAAAAAAAAAAAAAAAAAAAAGTAGGCATTGATGAGGATTATCAATGCAGGGTGGTGTACTTACAGGAGGTTTCCTTCAGAAGGCCTAAAATATGTTGCTAAGGTATTAAGCATACCTTAATCCATAGTCTT
>NW_003852460.1:7320587-7326682 GCF_000181295.1 Otolemur garnettii | reverse complement strand
AAAAAAAAAAAAAAAGAAAGTGAGGTCTTTGGAAATAATTTTTTTAGGGGAGTGGAGCCCTCTGTGAAGGGGATTAGTGCCCTTATAAGAAGGGGACAGAGAGCTAGTTTGCTTTTTTTCTGCCATGTGAGGATACAGTTAGAAGTCAGCAACCCAGAAGAGGGACTTACCAAAACCCAAACATGCTGCCACCCTGATCTCAGACTTCCAGCCTCCAGAACAATGAGAATAGAAAAATTAGCCAGCATGGTGGCCCATGACTATAATCCCAGCTAATCAAGAGGCTGAGGCAAGAGGATTGCTCGACCCTAGGAGTTAGAAGTTGCTGTGAATGTTGCCACAGCACTCTACCCAGGGCAACAGAGTGAGACTCTGTCTCAAAAAGGAAAATACATAAAAATAAATAATGAATAAACTATTATCTTGTTAGACATCCATATGACACTGTCTTGTCAATAAAATGACCTAGGCTAGGTATGGTGGCTCATGCCTGTAATCCCAGCACTCTGGGAGGCTGACATGGGTGGATTGCTTGAGATAAGACCCCTGTCTCTATCAAAAATAGAAAAACTAGATGGGCGGTGTGGCAGGTGCCTGTAGTCCCAGCTACTTGGGAGGCTGAAGCAAGAGGATCGTTTGAATCCAAGAGTTTGAGGTTGCTGTAAGCTATGATGCCACAGTACTCTACCCAGGGCAACAGAGTGAGACTCTTGTCTCAAAAAAAAAAAAAAGAAAAAGAAAAAGAAAAAACCTTAAAATTGATGACCACATCTCAGACAAAGCCATGAGAGATGTACAAAATTGAATCGTATTTGGAATATTCAAAAAATATATATGTTCTTGCTGGCATCACAAAAAATGAAAAAGCAGATGTGATGTGCCTCCAAGGAAAAAAAAATCACCATCTAAGAAGAAATTCTAGCCTAAAACCCAAATTTGATCAAAGCTTCAAGAAAGATTCCATAGATTCCAAAAGTCTTTATTAGTGGATAGAAAGGAGATTTCCCTATCTTAGGATTCCTTTAAATGCAAAGGGTTTTTTTTTTTTTTTTTTTTTTTGAGACAGAGTCTCACTCTGTTGCCCTGGGCTAGAGTACCTTTGTGTCATAGCTCACAGCAACCTCTAACTCCTGGTTTCAAAGGACCCTCTTGCTTCAGCCTCCCAAATAGCTGGGACCACAGGCATGCACCACCACTCCCGGCTAATTTTTTCTATTTTTAGTAGAGATGGGATCTCACTCTTGCTCAGGCTGGTCTCAAACTCCTGAGCTCAAGCAATCCACCTGCCTCCGCCCTCCAGAATGCTAGGATTACAAGCATGAGCCACAGTATTTGGCCAAAGTGCAAAGGTCTTTAGAGCCAGAGGGAAAGCATATATCTTGAGAACCAAATAAATACAAAATCCAATTGGGTGATCAATGCTATCAGCCCTACAAATATCTATGGATTCAAAGAAGATTGAAATTATTGATTCTTCTTTCAAAGAGGAATCAATAATGTGTACAACTTCAAACTAAGGGTAAGGGGCCTGGAGACCACTTCCAATGATTATGGTGTCATGGGCATAGCAATTATTAGTAGGGTTCAAGCACTCTATTAAAATTTACACTTACAAAATTTGTCAGGGTCCAGACTAAATCTTGGGTGTCTATGCAGACTCAGTTATTGGGATGGTATCTATTGGGTGTAAGAGGGAGTGAATCTTTCAGCTCCAGGAGGATTTGGGGAAAGTACAGAAAATTTTAACAGAATCAAAAGTATAAGATCCAGCTCAGTGCCTGTGGCTCAAGCAGCTAGGGTGCCAGCCACATACACCTGAGCTGGGTGTATGAGCTGGTGGGTCTGAATCCAGCTCGGGCCCGCCAAACAAAGACAGCAGATGTCACAGCACCCTACCCAGGGCGACAGCTTGAGGCTCTGTATAAGATCCATATTTAGGGAGCAAAAGGCATCTGTGCATACTTGACATTAAGAGTTTAAACTTGTAATTTTCATTGAACACTAATTTTATATGTGGTATTGGAACATTTTAAGAGAATTTAAATTTCACTGGGTAAATTTTTTTTTTTTTTTAGAGACAGAGTCTTAACTATGTCACATTTGATAGAGTACTATAGCTCACAGCAACCTCCAACTCCTGGGCTTAGGCAATTCTCTTGCCTCAGTCTCCCAAGTAGCTGGGACTACAGGTGTCTGCCACAACGTCTGGCTATTTTTTTGTTGCAGTTTGGCAGGGGCCAAGTTGGAACCTGCCACCCTCGGTATATGGGGCTGGCACCCAAATCACTGAGCCACAGGCGCCACCCATCACTGGGTAAATTTAATTCATTAGATTTAAAAGAGTTATTTCTGTACTTAGGAATGTATTTGTTCATGAGACTACTGAATTAATTAAAAAGGGAACTGACTGCAGTGTACTAAAAGTTTTAAATTATTTAAAAATGCATGGATGTGGCTCAGCACCTGTAGCTCAAGCAGCTAAGGTGCCAGCCACATATACCAGAGCTGGTGGGTTCGAATCCAGTCAGAGCCTGCCAAACAACAATGACAACTACAACCAAAAAATGACTGGGCACTGTGGCAGGCACCTGTAGTCCCAGCTACATGGGAGGCTGAGGCAAGAGAATCCCCTTAAGCCCAGGAGTTGGAGTTGCTGTGAGCTGTGATGCTACAGCACTCTACCCAGGACGACAGCTTGAGGCTCTGTCTCCAAAAAATAAAATAAAATAAAATAAATTGCATGGATGTGTTTAATTAGCTTAATTTGCAAATAGGGCCACGTGTTTTCCAAAGCCCCCTTAAAAATGGTTGCTATTATTTGCTAGACTTAAAATAGGATTTAAAACGAAAAGAATATATAAGGTTTTTAGGCCAAACTTAAAAGGTTAAGAAAAAACTAGGCTGGCCAGATGCAGTGGCTCACACCTGTAATCCTAGCACTCTGGGAGGCCGAGATGGATAGATTGCCTGAGCTCACAAGATCGAAACTAGCCTGAGCCAGAGCAAGACCTCGTCTCTAAAAATAGCCGGGCATTGTGGTGGGCACCTGTAGTCCTTGGAAGGCTAAGGCAAGAGCATTGCTTGAGCCCAAGAGTTTGAGGTTGCTGTGAGCTGTGGATGCCACCACAACTCTACCAAGGGCAACAAAGTGAGACTCTGCCTCAGAAAAAAAAAAGAAAAAGAAAAAACTAGGCATTTGAACTTGTAACTTAAATAAATTGGGTATCAAATTTATAAAACTGGGGCAGTGCCTGTGGCTCAGTGAGTAGGGCGCCAGCCCCATATACTGAGGGTGGCGGGTTCAAACCTGGCCCTGGCCAAACTGCAACCAAAAAATAGCCGGGTGTTGTGGCGGGCGCCTGTAGTCCCAGCTACTCGGGAGGCTGAGACAAGAGAATCGCTTAAGCCCAGGAGTTGGAGGTTGCTGTGAGCTGTGTGACACCACAGCACTTTACCAAGGGCAACAAAGTGAGACTCTGTCTCTACAAAAAAAAAAGTTTTGTAAAACTGAAGAAATATTTTTTATACACACACATGAAACTCTTGAAGGCTATAATCAACCCTTCTAAAGGGCTGTACAATGTCCAAATTAATATACTTACATGAAAAAAATCACAAATCTATATTTGCAACCCCATTAATAATATGGTCAAATACCAATATTGTTTACCAGATAAATTCCACCCAAACTCAAAAGCCTTGCTCAACTCTCTAGAGCCTGCTTAGAGGCGATAAAATCTGACATGATGCAAGTTGCATTCCTCCTAAGGTGTTTGTGTTTCTGTTTTTCCATAATCTGAGTCTAATTTTCTGCCCTTGTTACATTCTGTTTGCATGTGTGTGTGTTGTTTTATTATTAACCAATTGATTCATGTTCCTTATAAAAGATCATCTTAACTCTAAGCCACTTTAACTAGGATGTATCCATGAGAGGTCTAAAGTTTGGAATTAACTGAGCTCTGCTTGGTTGAATTGCATTGTGATCTGATTACGCTCAACAATAGTGTGAGAAGCACGTCCACTGTGGTCCACAGAGAAGCACCATCAGCTTCTGCATTAGAAATTGGGCGGGGGAGGGGGGTGGCGCCTATGGTTCAGTGAGTTGGGCACCGGCCCCATATACCAAGGGTGGCAGGTTTGAACCTGGCCCTGGCCAAACTGCAACAACAACAAAAAAATAGCCGGGTGTTGTGGTGGGTGCCTGTAGTTCCAGCTACTTGGGAGGCTGAGGCAAGAGAATTGCCTGGGCTCAAGAGCTGGAGGTTGCTGTGAGCTCTGACATGACACTCTACTGAGGGTGACAAAGTGAGAGTCTGTCTCAAAAAAAAAAGGAGAAATTGGTCAGGGAAACTCAGGCCAAAACCCAGAAATACAGAATCAGATCTGCCTTTTTTTTTTTCAAGATAGATTCTCTGTCACCTGGGATAGATTGTCATGGCATCATAGCTCACAGCAACCTCAGTTTCTTGAGCTCAAGCAATCCCCTTGCCTCAGCCTCCCCAGTGGATGAGACTACAGGCTCCTGCCAGGACACCTGGCTAGTTTTTCTATTTTTATTTTTTGAGACAGAGTCTCACTTTGTTGCCCTCAGTAGCGTACCGTAGCCTCATAGCTCACAGCAACCTCAAACTCTTGGGCTTAAGCGAGTCTCTTGCCTCAGCCTCCCAAGTAACTGGGACTACAGGCATAGTTTTTCTATTTTTAGTAGAGATAGGAGTCTCACTCTTGCCCAGGCTGGTCTCAAACGTATGAGCTCAAACAATTTACCTGCCTTGCCCTCCCTGAGTGCTAGAGTTACAGGCATGAGCCACCATGCCCAGACAAAAATTGACACATAATTGTATATATTTATGAGGTGCCTAGTGATGTTTCAAGATATTCAACATATAGTGGTCAGTGTAACTAGCATACCCATCACCTCAGATGTATATTATTTCTTTGTGTTGGGAACATTCAAAATCCCCTCATAGTTATTTGTAAATGTACAGGGTAGACATAAAGTTCATGTGCAATCGTTTACCATTTTAAATTGCCCGGGAACTTTATGGATGTATAATAAATTATTGTTAACTATAGTGATCCTACACTATAGGTTATGCCATAGAATAGTAGAACTCACTCCTCCCATCTAGCTGTAATTTTGTATCTGTTAATCAACCTCTGGCTATACCCTCTACCTCCCTGCCACTCCCCCTCCCCAGCCTATGGTAACAATTATTCTCTATTTCGTTTTTTTTTTTTGTGAGTCAGAGTCTCACTATGTTGCCTTCAGTAGAGTGTGTAGTGTCACAGCTCACAGCAACCTCAAACTCCTGGACTTAAGTGATTCTCTTGCCTTAGCCTCCCAAATAGCTGGGACTATGGGCACCCACCACAATGCCTGGCTGCTTTTTGTTGTAGTTATCATTGTTGTTTACCTGGCCCAGGCCCGGTTCTAACCCGCCAGCCTGGGGGTATGTGGTTGGCGCCCTACCCACTGAGCTGTGGGCGCTGCCCTATTCTCTACTTCTATAAGATCAACTATTTTAGCTTCCACATATGAGTGAAGACATGTAGCATTTATCTTTCTGTTCCTGGGTTATTTCACTTAACATAATGTCCTCCAGACTCATCCATGTTGCCTTGAAATTACTATTGTAGTTTGAAAGCTGCCTTAGACAATATGTAAACCAAATGGATATGTTAGTGCCCCAATAAAACTGTCTCTATCAATGATGAAATTTGAATTTCATATAATTGTCACATGTCCTAACATTTTTAAAAATTTTTTTAGGAGATGTGGGGAGTCTCACTATGTTGCCCAAGTTGGACACTCCTGGGTCCAAGTAATCCTTAGCCTCAGGAGTAGCTGGGACTACGGTCATATACCATCTCACCTGGTTCTTTTTCGTTTGCAGTTTTTGGCCAGAGGTTGGGTTTGAACCCGCCACCTCTGGCATATGGGGCCGGTGCCCTACTCCTTTGAGCCACAGGTGCCGCCCCTCACCTGGTTCTTGATTTTCTTCTAGCCAGTTAAAAATATGAGAAATATTGTTTCCACACTGCATATTTCCTCACCCTATATTTTTTATCTAACTAAATGGCAATTTTTTTTT
>NW_003852460.1:7315477-7319903 GCF_000181295.1 Otolemur garnettii | reverse complement strand
GCACTCTACCCAGGGGGACAGCTTGAGGCTCTGTCTCAAAAAAAAAAAAAAAAAATGTTCATACTCTTTAACCATTTCTAGGCATTTATCCAAAGAAAATAACCAAAGATGTGCATAAAAATTAATGGTCAAGGATATTCATCATAGCATTATTTATAGTATTAAAAAATTGGAAACAGACTCCAACTTGTAGTTCTGGCAGTTGGACAGATTGAGGTAAGGCATCCCATGCTCTCCATATTTCTCCAAATATACAGACATGCTATATAAAATATAATACAAATACAAACTTTGTGTTAGCTAGAAAGAAACATTGCTTTCCTGAGTCAGAAGGGGGTCATATCCTAACACAGACACTCACTGTTAGGGCCTGAGCTTTTAAGACCAGCGCAGGAATTCAAAGACATGATGTTGATCCCTCAAGACAGTAACCTGAGTAGAACGGATACCCCTGCATAAAGCTGGGATGTGGACCATCGACCTTCTTCATGAAATGGAGAACTAGGTAAACTTCTCATCTTCCCAGGAAAGTTTCAAGGAAGCTAGTTTCTTGTAGACATGCCAAGGGAAGGAGAGGGGAACAATCCTATGAGAAAACAAAGTCTTAAGCCTATTCACCATAGTTGTGGAGTCCGCATGCACATTGTCCTTGTGGTATGGAAATCCCTGGAGCAATCGTCCCGCCTCAGCCCCCGGAAGTGCTGGGATTACAGACATGAGCCACTGCACTGGGTGAAGCTAGCATAATTTCAAAAGCACATTATTGGAGCTTTAATAAGCAGATAGACTAATGGAGAAATGGATTAAAATTAGTGCATAGTATAAGAAATTATGCTATGATAAAGCAGGAGTGCAAATGCATATGGAAAATTGTACTCTTTAATAAGTAGCATCAACCAGTTCCTCACCCACCTGGGGGGAAATTGCACTGGATCTTGAAGCAGGGATTGGTAGTTGTCACCAGAATCATTTTCTCCTAGAGCACATGGTTACAGTTAGTAGCCCCATTTGGGCTTGGGGGTGGCCACATCAAAGTTGTTGATGGAATGTGGGGGCTCGGCGCCTGTAACACAGTGGTTACGGTGCCAGCCACATACACTGAGTCTGGCAGGTTTGAACCCAGCCCAGCCCAGCTAAACAACAATGACAACTGTAGCAGAAAATAGCCGAGCATTGTGGTGGGCACCTGTAGCTCCAGCTACTTGAGAGGCTGAGGCAAGAGAATCGCTTAAGCCTGAGAGTTGGAGGTTGCTGTGAGCTATGCTGTCACAGCACTCAACCCAGGGCAACATAGTGAGTCTCTATCTCAAAAAAAAAAAAAAAAAAAAAAAAGAATGTGGGTAGAAGAGGTATGGATTCTGGGCTAGGACTTAGGACACTAGGCATGCTTCCTCCATGTTCTCTGTCACTTTGTGACATTTGTATTTTATTTAAGCCACTGAATCCTTTTGGCATTTATTTATCTCTTTTGAGATAGAGTCTCACGGTTATCCTGGGTAGAGAGAGTGCTCTGATATCATAGCTCACAACAACCTCAAACTTTCAGGCTCAAAGTTATCCTCTGGCTTCAGTCTCCTCAATAGCTGGGACTACAGGTGCCTGCCACCACACTGGTACAGTTTTTCTATTATTTATTTATTTTGAGACAGAGTCTCACTTTGTCACCCTCGGTAGAGTGCCATGGCATCAGCTCGTAGCAACCTCAAACTCCTGGGCTCAAGTGATCCTCTTGCCTCAGCCTCCCAAGTAGCTGGGACTACAGGTGCCGCTGCAGCGCCTGGCTAGTTTTTTAGAGATGGGGGCCTTGAACTTGCTCAGAAAGGTGTTGAACCTGTGAACTCAGGCAATCCACCCACCTTGGCCTTGCAGAGTGCTAGGATTACAGGTGTGAGCCACCGTGCTCAGCAGTTTTTCTGTTTTTAGTAGAGATGGGGTCTTACACTTGCTCAGGCTGGTCTTGAACTCCTGAGCTCAAGCAGTCCACCCACCTCCAGCCTCCCAGAGTGCTAGGATTACAGGTGTGAGCCACTGGACTCAGGTCACTGAATTTGTTTGAATCTCACTTCTAAAACAGGTTGGCCTTTACTTTATCTCCTATAGGTCCTTAAGTCACTTCTCAACTAAATAAACTTCAGGTAGATCAAAATTTAAATGCAAGCTTGGCACCTGTAGCACAGTGGTTATGGCATCAGCCACATACACCGAGGCTGGCAGGTTCAAACCTGCTTAGCCTGGGTCAGCTAAGCAACAATGACAACTGCAACAGAAAAATAGCCAGGCATTGTGGTGGATGCCTATAGTCCTAGCTACTTGAGAGGCTGAGGCAAGATAATTCCTTAAGCCCAAGAGTTTGAGGTTGCTGTGAGCTGTGATGCTACAGCACTCTACCGAGGGTGACATAGTGAGACTTTGTCTCAAAAAAAGAGAAAGATTAAATGCAAAAAATAATATGAGGGTGATTTTTAAAAACCTTTTTAATTAAAAAAAATTTATTGTGTATATTTAAGGTATACAACCTGATGATTTGATACATGTATCCATTGTGAAAAAAATCACCACAATTAAGCTAATTTAATATCCATCATCACCTCATCTCAAAGAAAAAATAAGGTACCTTTTTTCCTTTGGGGTGACAATGCAGGATCTACCCTCTTAGTGCATTTCAAGTATATGGTACAGTATTGTTACCTACACTCACTGTGCTTTAAGAGAGATCACCAGAATGTGTTCATCTTGAAAAACTGGAATTTGTGCCCCATGATTAACATCTCTCCCTTTCCTGTTACCCAGGCCCTAGCAACCACAATTTTTGTTATTATCATGGTAATGCTGGCCTCACAGATGAACTCAGTGGTGTCCCTCTGCCAGAGCCCAGCTCCTACAAGTGGTCATTTCCCTGGCTCTACTCATTCTTGTGAGGTCACACTCTGTAAAGGAGCTGAGATTTTCTTTTTTCTTTCTTTTTTTTGTTCAGGGACAGGGTCTAACTCTATTACCCTGTTAGAGTGTGGTGGAGTCATCATAGCTCACTGCAATATCGAACTCCCAGGCTCAAGGGATTCTCCTGGCACAGTCCTCCCTGAATGGCTGCGACACAGGCAGAGGCCACCACACCAAGCTGAGTTTTGCACTTTTTGTCAAGATGGGATCTCATTATGCCGCTCAGGCTGATCTCCAACTTCTGGGCTCAAAGAAACCCTCACCCATGTCACCCTCTTTTGGGCCTCCCAAATGTTGAGATTATAGGCATGAGTCACCACAATGGCTGGGGATAAGATTTTACTCACTTGTTGGCTAACCAGGCAGCCAGGCAGCCTGCCTCACTTTCAGGTACATATCCTGACCCCAAACTCCAGAGCCCTGATCAGCAGACTGCTTATTTATTTATTTATTGAGACGGAGTCTCAAGCTGTTGCCCTGGGTAGAGTACCGTGGTGTCATAGCTCACAACTTCCAACTTTGGGCTCAAGCAATCCTCTTGGCTTGTTTTTTCTATTTTTAGTAGAGACAGGGTCTTGCTTTTTCTCAAGCTGGTCTCAAACCCGTGAGCTCAAGCAATCCACCACCTCGTTAGTTCTCCCAGAGTGCTAGGATTACAGGCCTGAGCCACAGAACCTGGCTTTGACTGCTTATTTTTCATAACAAAAAAAGTAGCAGCCTGAGCAATCCCTTGGGCAGAAACCCAACATACCATACCATGAAGGCCAGGTGTTCCCTTGCCCCTGGGCAGGTTCTGACTCAGGAGGGGAGCCCTGAGTTAGGAGATAGAGCTGTTATCAGGGCTGAGAGTAACCTACCAGTCCTCCCCTGCACAGAAATGACCCAGGACCTGATGAGCCACCAACAACCTCAGGCACTGAGGGAAAGGCTCTCTAGGGCCACAGCACTGGCAGGTGAACCACCGCCCCAGGGAGCAATCACGAAGCTTCAGGGTCCTGGAAGCCCTCTGAGGAGGGAGAGGTGCCCTGTTCTTTACTGGGTGTGCTACCCCTTCTGCCAAGGTTGGTGGCTGCCACCAATCATCTCCCCAAAAGAGCTTCTCAGTTCTATCTGCTGGCAACACCCCCACCCCGCAGTAATGCTGAGAAATCCCAGGCAGAACTGTCACCTAACACTTCCCTTGCCCTGTCAAACCTGAGGTGGTAGGCACTGCCCACTGTTGCTGGCCTTGGGGACAGATGGACCAACACTCGTTGGATTCCCCAACATGCCCATGCTTTTTATCAATACAGTTGCTGCCCAGCAGCCTTGGCAAATGTATCCCAGGACACCCCGCAGACACCCCAATCCCCAGATGCTCAAGTCCCTCAACATAAAATGGTATAGTATTTGCATCTCACCCAGGGAGGCACGTCCTCTTTTTTTTTTTTTTGAGGCCTCAAGCTCTCCCCCTGGGTAGAGTGCCATGGCATCACGCTCACAGCAA
>NW_003852460.1:7307107-7314027 GCF_000181295.1 Otolemur garnettii | reverse complement strand
GAGCCCAGGAGTTGGAGGTTACTGTGAGCTATGATGCCACAGCACTCTACCCAGGGCAACAGCTTGAGGCTCTGTTCCCCCCTCCAAAAATTATATACATAAATTATATAACAGAACAGTTAGAATTATCTAGGTTTCTATCATTCAGTAAATTTTGAAGTCATAATATTAAGTGACTAATGCATATAAAAATGTACATCCATTACTTTAAACACAGAGCATAGCTGTTTATGTAAAATGCTTTGGTAGTCAAGGCCTGAGATGAAGAACAAGAAGGAAAAACACAAACGAGATTAGAAGTTACTGTGGCATCACAGTTCACAGCAACCTCCAGCTTTGGGGTTTAGGTGATTCTCTTGCCTTAGCCTCCGGAGTAGCTGGGACTATGGGCGCTTGCCATAACACCTGGCTTTTTTTTTTTTTTTTTTTTTTTTTTTTTCAGTTTTTGGCCAGGGCTAGGTTTGAACCCGCCACCTCTGGCATATGGGGCCAGTGCCCTACTCCTTTGAGCCACAGGTGCTGACCATGCCCGGCTATTTTTTCTTGCAGTTTGGCTGGGCTGGGTTCAAACCTGCCACCCTTGGTATATGGGGCTGGCACCTTACTCACTGAGACACAGGCTCTGCCCAAGAAGTTACTTTTAGGACAGAAGGATAGGAATTAATTGGATGGAAGGACCTGTCACCTCTACCTGTAAATTACTATTTCTTAAAACTATCTGAAGCAGGGCAGCACCTATGACTCAAAGGAGTAGGGTACTGGCCCCATATGCTAGAGGTGGCAGGTTCAAACGCAGCCTCAGCCAAAAAAGCAAAAAAAAAAAACAAAAAAACTATCTGAAGCAAAGATAGCAAACAATGAATATCTAACAATCTAATGAATAATTCATTCAAATGACATGTCAAAGTAAACTGAGCAATTAAGAACAGTAGTGTTCTATTTCACTCCACATACTGTGCTGTCCAACTGTTTTCTGCTATTTGATGTGCTTATGCTGCCACCTGGTGGAGAAATTTGAATGGTAATTAATTAGGTCACTGTAATGTTTCTCACTATATTTTGTATACGGGTAATTTTTTTTTCCTTTTGAAACCGAACCTCATTCTGTTGCCCAGGCTTGCCTGTTATGGCGTCAGCCTAGCTCACAGCAACCTCAGACTCCTGGACCCAAGTGATCCTCCTGCCTCAGCCTCATGAATAGCTGGGATTACAGGCGCCTACCAGGACTCTCAGCTGATTTTCTAGTTTTAGTACAGACCAGTCTTTGCCTTCTTACTCAGGCTGGTTCCAAACTCCTGAGCTCAAGGGACTTCCTGCTTCAGTCTTCCAGAGTATTAGGATTACAGTTATGAGCCACTATGAGAAGCCTGTACATGGGAAATCTCTTATAATTGAAAGACAGTTGAAACAGCCTAAATACTCATTTCAATCAGTTAAAAGAAGTTGCAATGCATCCACAGGATGGAATACAGTGCCTTTTAAGAATTACCATATCAAAGAATGCAGGGACATAAGGAAAAAGCTAAAGATACATTTAATGGGAAACGAAAGAAAGATTAGAAAACAATTGTGTGGGGAATAAGAACACATTTCTGTCTTACTGGTTTTTGTTTTTTGAGACAGAGCCTCAAGCTGTGCCCCTGGGTAGGGTGCTGTGGCATCACAGCTCACAGCAACCTCCAACTCCTGGGCCCAACCAAGTCTCCTGCCTCTGCCTCCCAAGTAGCTGGGACCACAGGTGCCCGCCACAACGCCTGGTTATTTTTTGGTTGCAGCCATCATTGTTGTTTGGTGGGCTGGGCTGGATTCGAACCTGCCACCTTAGGTGTATGTGGCTGGCGCCTTAGCCACTTGAGCCACAGGCGCCGATCACGCTGTCATGTTGTTAACTTCAGCCATACAGGAGTAATGGCACCAGAGTTAACTTCTGGTTTTCTGCTGTAGTGGACACAAATTAAAAAAAAATACGTAGTCATTTTTATCACAAAAGTAAACAATCTAATGAATAATTCGTTCAAGTGACATGTCAAAATACACTGAGCAGTAGTGTTTGATTTCGCAATACTGCGCTGTCAAAGTTTTCGGCTATTTGATGTACTCATGCTGCCACCTGGTGGAGAAAAGAATGCTTTCTGAGTGTAATTGGTAAGCTACAGATGTGCTCCTTACATAGTGATAAAGATATTATTTATAACTTCTCTTACTAAGAATTTATTCATAATCATCCTAGAAAATTTAGAGAATTCATAGAAGTACAGAAAATAAAAAAGCATCCACAAATTCACTTTACCCTTGCCTCAAGGTTCTGCGTACTGGGCAGGAGAGATACAAACAGCAGGTGCTGCTGTGCTCTCAGGATAACGTTAGTTCTTCTGCTAGTGAAATGCTAAGCTTGGACTTGGTGCTGACATTTGATTCCAGCTTTGTTTAATTTTAATCAAGCTTCTTTATTCATACAAACACCCAATAGTTTGTTCCAATATTTTGGTTGCTTTAAGTTCTTTCTTAATAAGACAAAAAATGTCACAATGAATATAATACTGAATATATGTGTGTACATATAGATATATGTGTAGACATGTATATATTTATACACATAGACCTCAGAGTTATTGTGGGTTCTATCCAGACCACAGAAATAAAGCAAATATTACAATAACATCACATATATATTTTTTTGTTTTCTGGTACATATAAAAGTTATATTTATACTATACTGTATCTTATTAAGAGGGAAATAGCATGATGCCTAAGAAAATGTACCTAAATTAAAAGTACCTTATTGAAAACTAAAAGTAGAATTACCACTTAGCCCAGCAATCTCAGCAAGGAATATCCAACGCAAAAAGAAAGAATTCCTCATAACAAGGACACCTGCACGTGTCTGTTTCAGGCAGTGCTATTCACAGTAGCGAAGACATGGAATCAACATACGTGTCCATCAACTGATGACTGGATACAGAAAATGTAGGCTACAGACACCAGGGAATACATCTCAGCCATCAAAAAGAATGGAATCACGTGTCTCCATTAGAGATGGAACTGGAGGCTCTTATCTTAAGGGAGACAATGAGACACACAAGGACACAGGGGGCACGTCCTCACCTGCCAGTGGGAGTCAAATCACTGCCCATGTAGACACAGTGCAGAGTGATAGACAATGGAGACTGGGAGGGGTAGGAAGGTGAGAGGGGTGTGGATGAGGAGAAATTACCTGACGGGCACAATGCACGTTCTTCAGGTGATTGAGATACCAGCAGCCCTGACTTCAGCACTAGGCAATGTATCCATACCACATAAATTTAAACAAAAAAATACTTTACTGTATCAACCAGCAAGTCTCTTCCTACCTATACACTGAACAGAAACTCATGCACGTGTGCACTAGGATCAATGGGAAATCATCAGGTATACTAGCTTCTTATAAAGTTCCATAAAGAGGCAAAGCTGAACTGTACTGTTTAGCAATATTTAGGTTCTAGAAACTATTGAGCAAGAAAAAAACTTATGATGACAAAAGACAGGATAATGGTTACTGATGGAGAAGAGAGATGAGGTTATCAGTGTAGAAGATACTTAGGAGACTGCCATGGGGTTGTCAATGCTCTTTTCCTTGATCTCGGTTGGAGTCAGTGCACCAGTCAGGGTTCTTCAGTGAAACAGAACCAATAAAAGATATCGAGATGTAGAAATATGAAGAGAGAGACGCAGGTTATGAGGAATTGACTCATGTGATTATGGAGGCTGAGAGTCCCACAATATGCCATCTACAAGCTGGAGACCCAGGAAAGCCACGGGTGTAATTCCGGTTCTAGTCAGAAGGCCTGAGACCCAGGGGATCTGGGTCTAAGTGGCAGTCATGGTATTTCCGCTCAGGCCAGTCTCATCTGAAGCATGCTGGCAGGAAGCAAAAGGAGGAACTTCCTCTTTCCTCTGCTTTCATCCTTCTACTAAAGCCCTCAACAGATTGGATGATGCCCACTCATGTTGTGGAGGGCGATTTGCTTCCCTGAGCCCGCTGATACAAATGGTAATCTCATCTGGAAACACTCTCACAGATACACCCAGAAATAATGTTTAATCTGGGCGCCCTGTGGCACAGCCAAGTTGCCACATAAAATTTACCATCACAGTCAGCCTCTCAAGAAGCTGGGACCACAGGCACCTGCCACAATGCCCAGCTATTTTTTTTGGTTGCAGCCGTCATTGTTGTTTTGTTGGGCCCAGGTGGATTCGACCCCGCCACCTTAGGTGTATGTGGCTGGCGCCTTAGCCGCTTGAGCCACAGGTGCCAAGCCTCACCCAGGCTTTATAGTTCCAGTCGTAGAACTCAGGCAGGCAGATGTAGTCTAATTCTTAAGGGATCTAGGGTTTTTGGAATGGAAAATGAGCATTGGCTTGATCTTCAAGTCACCAGCTGCATTAGTCCCTATGAAGCAAATCAGCCTGTCCTGTGAAGCTTGGAATCCAGGCACTGCCTTCTCTATAGTTATGAACACCCTAGATAACATCTTCTTCTACTAGAAGGCTGTTTTATGTACACAAAAAGATGGTCGTTTAGTGCAGTCACCTTCATCAGTGATCTCAGATCTTCCCAACAACTTGCTGCAGCTTCCCGGTCAGTACCGGCTACTTCACCTTGTATTTTTTTTATGTCCTGGACATGGCTTCTTTCCTTAAACCTCATGATCTAACTTCTGCTAGCTTCCAACTTTTCTTCTGTGGCTTCCTCACCTCCCTCAGTTGTTATGAAATGGAAGAAAGTTAGGGCTTTGCCCAGGATTAGGCTTTCACTTAAAGAAATGTGTCTGGTTTGGTCTTGTATTCAGACTTCTATAACTTTCTCCATAAGCTCTTTTTTTTTTTTTTTTTTTTGAGACAGAACCTAAAGCTGTTTCCCTGGGTAGTGTCCTGGCAT
The DNA here is from genome assembly GCF_000181295.1 of Otolemur garnettii. Lineage (NCBI taxonomy): Eukaryota > Metazoa > Chordata > Mammalia > Primates > Galagidae > Otolemur > Otolemur garnettii. The sequence goes on along the minus strand of NW_003852460.1, from coordinate 7,309,109 downwards.
CACAGCTCACAGCAACCTCCATCTCCTTGGCTTAAGCGATTCTCCTGCCTCAGCATCCAAGTAGCTGGGACTACAGGGGCCCGGAACAACGCCTGGCTACTTTTTGGTTGCAGCTGTCATTGCCGTTTGGCGGGCCAGGCTGGATTCGAACCCGCCAGCTCAGGTGTATGTGGCTGGCGTCTTAGCTACTTGAGTCACAGATGCTGAGCCTCTCCATAAGCTCTTTTTGTTTTCTTATTCATGTGTTCACTGGCATAGCACGTTTAAGTTTTGTTAACTTTTTCCTTGCATTCAAAGCTTGGCTAAGTGGGGCTGGGGTGTAGCTTTCAGATTATTTCAGCTTTGTTTGTTTGTTTGTTTGTTTTGTTTTGCCTTATTTATTTATTTTGTATTTTATTTATTTATTCATTTATTTTTTAGCTACAGAGTCTTACTCTGTCACTGTCAGTAGAGTTCTATGGCGTCACAGCTCATAGCAACCTCCAGCTCTTGGGCTTAGATGATTCTCTTGCCTCAGCCTCCCAAGTCGCTGGGACTACAGGTGCCCGCCACAATGCCCAGCTATATTTTTGTTGTAGTTTGGCCAGGGCTAGTTTTGAACCCACCACCCTTGGTATATGGGGCTGGCGCCCTACTTACTGAGCCACAGGTGTGGTCCTTTGTTTTTTTTAATTGAGACAGAGTCTCACTTTTTTGCCCTCAGTAGGGTGCTGTGGCATCGTAGCTCACAGCAACCTCAAACTCCTGGGCTCAAGAGATTCTCTTGCCTCAGACTCCCCCAAGTAGCTGGCACTACAGGCGCCCACCACAATGCCCAGCTATTGACTATTTCAGCTTTCACCCTGCCTTAATCATTTCTTGCTTTCAATTTCAAGTGCTATTTGTGTGACTCTTCCCATCACCTGGATACTTAGAGGCTACTGTAGGATTATTAATTGCCTTAATTTCAATATTGTTGTGTCTAACGGAATGAGAGGGGGGCTAAGGATAGGGACAGAGAAGGGAGAATGGCTGATCTGTGGAGCAGTCAGAGCACACACAACATTTATGAATTAAGTTTGCTGCCTTTGTTTTTTTTTGAGACAGAGTCTCTCTCTATCCCCATTGGTAGCATGTGGTGGTGTCATAGCTCACAGTAACCTCAAACTCTTGGGCTGAAGCAATTCTCTTCCCTTAGCCTCCCAAGTAGCTGGGACTACAAGTGCCCGCCACAATGCCTGGCTATTTTTAGAGACGGAGTTTCACTCTTGCTCAGGCTGGTCTCGAACTCTTGAGCTCAGGCAATCCACTTGCCTCAGCCTCCCAGAGTTCTAGGATTATAGGCGTGAGCCGCATGCCTGGCCCAGGAATGTAAAATTTTATGGAAATTTATTAAAAAATCTTACAATATTCAGAGCCCACAGAGAGGGAGGGCCATAATCTCATTATTAACCTGTCCATCAATGAATGGGTTTGGACATGTTACGTGCATCCATCTCTGAATAAATAATATAGAAATAATTTTACAAATCAATACGCCAAGCAGAACCCAAGGGAATGAGGAGCAGATTATCCACACAGGAAATCCATAGAGACATAACCCTGCAGATCAGTAAGCATGAAAAGGAAGGTATAACCTTGGCTCTACCTGAGTAGTGGCACCACAGGTCACTTGTGTTTTTCTCGAATTTACAGTGACTATATGGCCATTTTAATAAGAAAAGTAAGCATTCTAATGAATAATCTGTGCAAGTAACAATTCAAAGGAAACTGAGTAATTAACAGCAGTAGTGTTCAACTTCAGATCAAATATTAAATACTCTCAATGTATTTTCTGCTATTTAATGTGTTTATGCTGCCATCTGGTGAGCAAATGGAAGAATGCACAATGAAAGAGTGATAGGCTTGGAGCCTGTGGCTCAAAGAGCTAAGGCGCCAGCCACATACACCTAAGGTAGCAGGTTGGAATCCAGCCCAGGCCCGCCAAACAACAATGAGGGCTGCAACCAAAAAATAGCTGGGC
>NW_003852460.1:7301464-7305951 GCF_000181295.1 Otolemur garnettii | reverse complement strand
GTGAGACTCTGTCTCAAAAAAAAAAAAAAAAAATTAAGAACAGTAGTGTTATATTTCACTGCACATACTGTGCTGTCCAACTGTTTCCTGCTATTTGATGTGCTTATGCTGCCACCTGGTGGAGAAATTTGAATGGTAATTAATTAGGTCACTGTAATGTTTCTCACTATATTTTGTATATGGGTATTTTTTTATTTCCTTTTGAAACGGAGTCTCAGCCTAAGGCGCCAGCCGCAGACACCTAAGGTGGAGGGTTCGAATCCAGCCCAAGCCCGCCAAAACAACAATGATGGTTGCAACCAAAAAATAGCTGGGCGTTGTGGTGGGTGCCTGTGGTCCCAGCTATTTGAGAGGCTGAGGCAAGAGAATCTCTAAAGCCTAAGAGTTTTTAGGTGGCTATGAGCTGTGGTGCTACGGCACTCTATGGAGAGCGACACAGTGAGACTCTGTCTCAAAAAAAAAAAAAATTCTGTGTACCTGGGCAGACCAGATATAAACACCAAAGTGCTGTAGTTTCCTCAATATACAGCCAGATTTTCTGCTATTCAAATGATAACCATGGACTTGATTCTGATGCTTCATCCCTGCTCTATTTACCTGTAACTGAGATGCCTTCTTTACAAAAATATCCAATAGGTTTTTCCCCACAATCTTGGTTGCTTTATTATTATTTTTTTTTTTGGTTGTAGCCGTCATTGTTGCAGCGGGCCCAGGTTGGATTTGAATCCGCCACCTTAGGTGTATGTGGCTGGCGCCCTAGCCACTTGAGCCACAGGTGCCAAATCTTGGTTGCTTGAAGATTTTTCTTACTATAACAAAATATGTGACAATGATTATCATATATATTTGGGTGTTTATCTACATATGTATGGAAGTATATTCAGACTGTGGGTTGGGCGCCTGAGCACCAAAAACAAGCAAATATTTGCAATAACACGAGTTATACAATATTTTAGATTCCAGCTGTGTATAAAAGTTAATGGTCAAGGCAATGATAATTCATGCCTGCAATTCTATCCCTTTTGGAGGCTGAGGTGGGACAATCAATTTAGCCCAAGAATTAGAAGCCAGTCTGAGCAACGTAGAGACTTTAAATTCTGTACAATGTAGCTGTAGTTTCAGCTAAGAGAGGCTGAGGCAGAAGGATAGCTTGAGCCTAGGAACTGAAGGCTGAGGTGAGCTGCGGTAGGGCCACTGCACTCTAGTCTCAGAAACAGAGGGGAGTCTGCTTAAAAAAGCAAAGTTAACACTAAACTGTCAAATACTAAGTGTGCCATAATTATGTCTAAAAAAATGCACATACGACTGGGCGTGGTAGCTCACGCCTGTAATCCTAGCACTTTGGGAGGCCAAGGCAGATGGACTGCCTGAGATCAAAAGTTCAAGACCAGCCTGAGACAAAAGGAGACCCCGCTTCTGAAACTAGCTCAGCATTGTGGCTGTGCCTATAGTCCCAGCTACTTAGGAGGCTGAGGCAAGAAAATCTCTTGAGCCCAAGACTTTGAGGTTGCTGTGACCTATGACACCATAGCAATCTACCAAGGGCAACAAAGTGAGAATCTGCCTTAAAAAAAGGCACAGAACTCAATGAAAAACATATCCTGACAAACTGAAATTATTATAAAACAACCACAGAAGTCAGAATTTCTACCACAGGCTATTTATGTAAAGCAAAAGAAATCACGTTCTAAGAAATACATGCAGGCTCGGCAACTGTAGCTCTGCGGCTAGGGAGGCGGTCACATATACTGGGGCTGGCGCGTTTGAACCTGGCCAAACGACAATCACAAGTACAACGACAAAATGGCCAGGCGTCGTGGCGGGCACATGTAGTCCCAGCTACCTGGAAGGGTGAGGCAAGAGAATCTCTCAAGCCCAAGAGTTTGAGGTTGCTGTGAGCTGTGACCCCACAGCACTCTATGGAGGGCAATGTAGTGATACCTGGTATCAAAAAACAAATGTATATATGAGGAATTTGATGTTTATTGCAGCATTATGCACAATAGAAAAGACACGGAATAACACTAAGTGCTCACAACCAAAGATTAGACAACCAAAATAGTGTATAAAAACAAGAAATCCTACACAGAGGTCAGAAACAGTGGAATTCTGTGCTTTCCATTATGGAAGAACTGGAGACAATTATCTTTAAGGGAAACAACTCAGACACCAAAGGACAGATAGGGCATGTGCTCAGCAACCAGCGTGAGCTAAACCACGCACCCACAAGGACACGAGTGTGCAGTGACAGACAATGGAGACTGCGGAGGCAGGGAGGAAGGAAATGAGGGAGAGAGGGAGAGAGGAAGGGAGGGGTGTGTGTGCAGGCCGAGAAACTGCCTGATGGGTCAAGGGTACGTTGTTCGCTTGTTAGGGTCGTGCAGACACTGAAAGCCCTGAGCTCAGCCCTCAGCACGCAATACACCCAGGGGGCAACATGACGCCTGGACCCCAGAGATGTACAGCACAAACAGCTTGTTGCTCAAACCCGCTGACCGCCTGAGCCTTGAGCGAGTGTTTCATCATCTCAGTGCTGGTGCGGGGTCTGGCTTCTAGGCGGATGGGTGCAGACTCGTCAGGGTGGCGGATGCCGACGGCTGGGGCTGGCTGGGGCCGTTTCTTGGAGAGGCTGCCTGCATCCACGACGCTGGCAGGCGAGCCGCCGCTCCCGGGGTGGGGGGCGATGGCCTGGATTTAGGGTCCTGGAAGGCCTCTGGGGAGGTAGAGGTGCCCTGTTGTTATCAGGTAGGCTATGCCCCTTTTTCAAAGGTTGGTGGCTGCCATCAGTCAGCTCCCAAGAAAAGCTCCTCAGTGCCCCCCTCCACCCTGTCCCCCGCTGCCAACACCCACACCCTGCAGGAACGTTGAGAAATCCGGGCAGAAATGTGACTCAACACTTCCTTTGCCACGTCAGGCCTGAGGTGCTGGGCCCTGCACACCGTTCCCGGCCTTGGGGATGGACGCACCAGCCCACTTTGCATGTCCTCAATATGCCCATTCTTTCATCAACACAGTGATCCCCTGGTATCCCCAGGAGATTGGTCGCAGGACACTGCTCACGTCTCTAAATACCCAGATGCTCAAGTCCCTCGTGTAAAATGGCAAAGCATTTGCATCTCACCCAGGGAGGCATGTCATCCTTCAGTCACCTCTCCATGACTTAGACGACGGAAAGCACCGTCAATGCCATGGAAATAGTGCTAATATTGCCTTGCTGACACAATGATAATCAAAATCAAATCCAACCAGAGCAGAGCAGAGCAAAGTAATTAAAACCATAGCCCCTACCTGTTGTCTCCAGACGAGCCATCACCATAGGCCTAAGTATGCCATATAACTCTACTCCACCTTTTTATTTTTTGGAGAAATCCAACTATTGTAAGCACCTGCAGCCGAGAGGGCCGACAGTTGTTTGTAGGCCAGTCTCAGAGTCGAGTAGTGATTCATTAGGGGACTGCGATGTTTGTCCCTCTGTGCTCTGTTCAGTAGATGGAGAATATTTGGAGTGGAAAGGCAGTGAAAACGGCCTAAACGACTCAGACAAATGAGAAAGAAAGTTACACTGCATCCGCAGGAGGGAACACAGTACGCCATTCACAAACTCACATCCCTAAGGATGCAAGGATACGGAGAAAAGGCTGGAGACACATTGGACGAGATGGGATAGGTGGGCAAATGATCTATGGCTGGCGGTGGGGAGGACACACTTCGGTCCAATACTTCACCGTGTATTGCCACCAGCCCTGAGTTGTGTTTTCCTCCTGTAGCGGACACCAGTCTGAAAATGACTAGTCTTTCGACCAGAAAAGCAAACAACATAAGAATACTTAGTGCAAGGCTCGTGTCAAAAACGACACTGAGTAATGAACAGCAGCGGTGTTCAATGCGAGATCCAGAACTGTCCTGGGTTTTTCTGCTATTGGATGTGCTTGTGCTGCCACCTGGCGGACAAATTGTAGAATGCATTAGCAACGGCGAGTAATGGATAAAATGCAGATGTGCTAGTTTCCTAGGGATAAGTTCCATCATCAACAACTTTTACTGTGAAAAATGAACTCACACGCCATAGAGAAACTGTAGAGAATCCACACAAGTGCAAAGAAGGGAAAACACATTAATAATTAGACCTTCCCAGGGGAGGAGCTAGAAGGCGGCTGAGTAACAGCTTCCTGTGAGTGTATATTAGGTAAAAAAAAAAAACAAGAAAAAGAAAAAGGAAAAATACTTTATTGCTAAAACATCCTAATGATCATCCAAGACTTCAATGAGCCTCTTGCCATTTTTTGCTGGTGGAAGGTGTTGCCTCGATGCTGATGGCTGTAGACTGATCAGGGTGGCAGATGTTGAAGGCTGGGTTAGTTATGGCTATTTATTAAAATACGAAAACAGTGAAATTTGCCACCTTCACTGGCTCTTCCTTTCATGAAAGATTTCTCTGCAGCATGTCATGCTGTTTGGTAGCACTTCAGCCACATTAGAAAAATTGG
>NW_003852460.1:7297225-7299810 GCF_000181295.1 Otolemur garnettii | reverse complement strand
TGGCGCCTGTGGACCCAGCTACTTGGGAGGCTGAGGCAGGAGACTCGCTTGAGCCCAGGAGTTCGAGGTTGCTGTGAGCTGTGATGCAATGGCATTCTACTCAGGGTGATAGCTTGAAGGCTCTGTCTCAAAAAAAAAAAAAAAGAAGGAAAGAAAGAAAAGAAACCGAGCCTCACTCTGTTTCCCAGGCTTGCGTGTTATGGCGTCAGCCTAGCTCACAGCAACCTCAGACTCCTGGACCCAAGTGATCCTTCTGCCTTAGCCTCATGAATAGCTGGGATTACAGGCGCCTACATGGACTCTCAGCTAATTTTCTAGTTTTCTTTTCTTTTCCTTTCTTTCTTTCTTTTTTTTTTTTCCCCCCTGGGTAGTGCCGTGGCATCACAGCTCATAGGGATCCGGATCTGTCCTGGGGTTTTCTGCTATTGGAAGTGCCTGTGCTGCCACCTGGCGGACAAATTGTAGAATGCATTAGCAACGGCGAGTAATGGATAAAATGCAGATGTGCTAGTTTCCTAGGGATAAGTTCCATCATCAACAACTTTTATTATGAACAATGAACTCATATGCCATAGAGAAACTGTAGGGAATCCAGACAAGTGCAAAGATAGGAAAACACATTAATAATTTGACCTTGTCAGGGGAGGAGCTAAAAGGCGGCTGAGTAACAGCTTCATTGCAACTGGGCATGGTCAGACTGGGGAGACAAGACTCCAGGCATCTCTGGTTGGTGGGCTCTGCCCAGAAACATCCCTTTGGGGGCACCTGGACTCAGCCAGGGACTTATGGACCCCATGAGGAGGACAAAAGCAGTGGAGAACTGGCAAGTGTTTACATGTGTTTGTTTGGTCTTATCCTGCGGGCACCTGACTCTTTGAAACCCTAGGCTAGACGCACGGTGACTTAAAGAGCAAGAGGAAGTGAAAGGAAAATTAAGGCAAGAAAACAAACACTCATGAGGAAGAATCAGCAGAAAAATCCTGGCAATGTGACAATCCAGTCCAGAGCAAGCCCCCTCCCCCAAGGGTCTGTGAGGTAGCTACTGCAGAGGATTCCACCTATAAGGAAATATTGGAGATGACAGAAAGGGAATTTAGAATACAGATGATGAAAACAATGAAGGAAACTGCTGCTAAAGTGGAAAATAACCAAAAGGAAACCCAAAACCAGAATCAAATAGGAGATGAATGATATGAAGACTATAGGAAGGATATAGTAGAGCTGAAGGAACTGAAGCAGTCAATTAGGGAACTTAAAGATGTGATAGAAACCATCAACAACAGATTAGACTATGCAGAAGAAAGAATCTCAGAGGTAGAAAACAAAGCTCTCAAGATAACTCAGATATCGTGTTTCCCCGAAAATAAGACCTACCCCAAAAATAAGCCCCAGCAGGATTTCTATGCATTTGTTAAATATTAGCCCTACCCTGATAATAAGACCTAGTGATGGGCGTGGCTATGCAGCATATTAGCACAGCCACGCTATGGATTTTGGCACGGAGAGGAAGACATCCCCAGAAAATAAGCCCTAGTGTGTCTTCTTGAGAAAAAATAAATATAAGACAGTGTCTTATTTTCGGGGAAACATGGTAGTTAAAGAGGCAGAAAAGAAGAGACAGATGCAGAACATTCACTGACAGAATTATGGGACTTTATGAATTATTCAAGCATACGAGTTATAGTTATCCCAGAAGGACATGAAGAATGCCCCGGGGGAATGGAAGCCATACTAGAGAATATTATGAATGAAAATTCCTGGCTCAGCACCTGTGGCTCAAGCGGCTAAGGTGCCAGCCACATACATCTGATCTGGCAGGTTCAAATACAGCCTGGACCCGTCAAACAACAATGACAACTGCAACCAAAAAATAGCCGGGCATTGTGGCAGGAGCCTGTAGTCCCACTTACTTGGGAGGTGGAGGCAGGAGAATTGCTTAAAGCCCAGGAGTTGGAAGTTGCTGTGAGCTGCGATGCCATGGCACCCTACCCAGGGCAACAGCTTGAGGCTCTGTCTCAAAAAAAGAAAAATTCCCAAATATCACCAAAGATTCTGACACACTCCTTTCAGAGGGATATTGGACCCCAGGTTGCCTCAACTCTAACAGACCTTTTCCAGGACACATTGTGATGAAACTGTCCAAAGTCAAGACAAAAGAAAAGATTCTTCAAGCTGCCAGGAGTAAGCACCAGTTGACCCACAGGGGCAAATCCATCAGGGTGACTGCAGACTTCTCTAATGAAACTTTTCAAGTAAGAAGACAATCGTCACCTACCTTTCATCTACTTAAACAGGACAATTTCCAGCCCAGAATTCTATATCCTGATAAGCTAAGCCTTAAAATTGACAGAGAAATCAAATCATTTACTGATATGCAAACACTGAGGAAATTCACCACAACAAGACCAGCTCTACAGGAAATACTTCAACCTGCTCTACACACTGACCATCACAATGGATCAACAGCAAAGTAAGAACTCTGAAATTATATGACAGAACCTAACTTCCACAATGACGCAAAACATAAAACTAAGCAATGGACTCTCACAAAATAAGATGAATAGAACTCTACCACACTTATCAAT
>NW_003852460.1:7292604-7295917 GCF_000181295.1 Otolemur garnettii | reverse complement strand
TCATTGTTGTTTGGCAGGCCCGGGGTGGGGATTCGAACCCGCCACCTTAGGTGTATATAGCTGGCGCCTTAGCTGGTTGAGCTACAGGCGTTGAGCCTGCAAAAGCAGTTCTGAGAGGAAAATTTACCGCTTTCGATGCCTATATTTGGAAAATAGAAAGCGAGCGCATCAACAAACTCACAAGCCATCTTATGGAATTGGAAAAAGAGGAGCAATCTAAGCCTAAACCCAGCAGAAGAAAAGAAATATCCAAATTTAATCAGAGATCAGTGAAATTGAAAACAAAAGAATCATTGAGAAAATCAATGAAAGAAGGAGTTGGCTTTTTGAAAAAATAAATAAAATAGATAAATCTTTGGCCAGACTAACTAGAAATAGAAAAGTAAAATCTCTAGTAACCTGAATCAGAAATTGATACCACAGAGATACAAGAGATCATCTCTGACTATACCAGAAACTCTATGCCCCGAAATTTGACAAAGTGAAGGAAATGGATCAATATTTGGAATCACACCTTCTCCCTAGACTTAGCCTGGAAGAAATAGATCTTGTGAACAGACCAATTTCAAGCACTGAGATCAAAGAAACAAAAACTCTTCTAACAAAAAAATGCCCTGGTCCGGATGGCTTCACACCAAAATTCTATCAAACCTTCGAGGAAGAGGTTATTCCCGTACTGCAGAAATTATTCCAAAAAATTGAGGAGGAAGAATCTTCCCCAACACGTTCCATGAAGCAAACATCACCCTGGTACCCAAACCAGGAAAAGACCCAACTAAAACCGAGAACTTCAGTCCTATTTCACTAGTGAATATAGACGCAAAAATTCTCAATAAAATCCTATAGATTACAGGTTATCATCAAAAAAGCTTATCATCATCATGACCAAGTAGGTTTCATCCCAGGGATGCGAGGCTGGTTTAATATACACATGTCCATTAACATTATTCACCATATTAACAGAAGCAAAAACAAACACCATATGATTCTCTCAATAGATGCAGAAAAAGCATTCAATAAAATCCAGCATCCTTTTCTAATTAGCACACTGAAGACCATAGGCATAGGTGGCACATTTCCTAAAGTCATTGAAGCTATCAATGACAAACACAGCTAATATTTTACTGAATGGAGTAAAACTGAAAGCCTTTCCTCTTAGAACTCGAACCAGACAAAGTTGTCCTCTGTCACCATTATTATTCAACACAGTGCTGGGAGTTCTAGCCAATACAATTAGGCAAGACAAGGAAATAATGGGTATCCAGATGGGAACAGAGGAGGTCATACTCTCCCTCTTTGCTGACGATACGATCTTATACTTAGAGAACCCCAAAGACTCAACCACGAGACTCCTGGAAGTCATCAAAAAATACAGTCATGGCTCGGCACCTGTGGCTCAAGGAGCTAAGGCGTCAGCCACGTACACCTGAGCTGGTGGGTTCGAATCCAGCCCGAGCCCACCAAACAACAATGAAACAGCCTAAATGCCCACCAACCCAGGAATGGATTAACCAGCTGTGGTATATGTACACCATGGAGTACTATTTAGCCATTAATAAAATGGAGACTTTACAGCCTTGTATTAACCTGGATGGAAGTGGAACATATTATTCTTAGTAAAGCATCACAAGAACGGAGAAGCATGAATCCTATGTGCTCAATTTTGATATGAGGACGATTAATGACAATTAATGACACAGTGGGGGTGGGGGAAGGGGAGAGCAGAGAGAGAGAGAAGGAGGGAGGGGTGGGGGAGAGGAAGAGCAGAGAGAGGGAAGGAGCGAGGGGGTGGGGTCTCGGTGTGGGTCACACCTTTTGGGGGCAAGACACGACTATAAAGGGTCTTTACCTAACAAACGCAATCAGTGTAACCTGGTTTCTTGTACCCTTAATGAACCCAACTATATATATGTATATATGACTTAAAAAATAATTTGACCTTACCACTGCCTCAGGGTTCTGAGGACATGGGCAGGAGAGGTAGAAAGAGCAGGGTGTGGCCATGCTATTGGGATAAAGTCATTCCCCCTGGTAGGGGAATGCTAAGATTGGACATGGTTCTAATGCTTGATTCCGGCATTCTTTTTTTTTTTTTTTTTTGCAGTTTTTGGCTGGGCTGGGTTTGAACCCGCCACCTCCAGCATATGGGGCTGGCACCGTACTCCTTTGAGCTACCGGCGCTGCCCGATTCCTGTATTCTTTACTTACAAACAATATTCTTACTTTACACAAAGATCTAGTACTTTGTTCCAGAAACTCGGTAGGTTTAACTCCTTTTTCCTGGCTCGGTGGCCGTAGCAGAGTGGTTACAGTGCAAACCATATACGCTGAGGGTGGCTGGTTCGAACCTGGCCTGGGCCAGCTAAACAGCAATGACAACTGCAACAAAAAATAGCGGGGCATTGTGCCGGGTGCCTGAAGACCAGGCTACCTGGGAGGCTGAGGCAAGAGAATCGCTTAAGGCCTAGGGTTAGAGGTTGCTGTGAGCAGTGATGTCATGGCACTCCACCAAAGGTGACATAGTGACACTCTGTCTCAAAAGAAAAAACAAGAAACAAAAAACTCCTTTCTCCCTTGTTTCCACTATTACAAAATACATTGCAAGAAAAATGCCTTCTACGTGTGTGCTCATACATGTGTGTATGCACATTTGTACATAGGGGCCTCCGTCAGAGAGATTGTAGGTTTGGTTCAGGACCAGCCACAGAAGGAAAATAAGAAAACCCAAGCACAGCAAGCCAAAGCCTCTGCGTGTTTGCCTGGGACCTGCCATCACCCTAGGCCTAACTCGACCATACACCTCAACTCCACCTGGAAAAGATTATTTTCTTTTATCTTTTTTGTTTTTTTTTTTTTGTTTTGTTTTGGTTAATTTATATCCAACATTTATTTTTGTAAAGGATCAATTTAAGACTACGTGAAGCCCAGTGGGCAAACAGTTGTCAGCATGTCTGCCTCAAAGTGGAGCAGTGATTCACTGGGGGAGTGTGATGTCTGTCCCCTGGATGAGGAGTCTTTTCCAGTGGAAAGACACTGCACACAGGCTCCAGGACTCCCAAGTTACACTGCATCCGGAGGATGGAACACAGTGCGCCCTTGACCAACTGCCACTTCCAACGGTCTCCAGATGCATCGGACGTGACAGGATCGGTGGGCAGACGATGGATCCATCGATCGTAGGGCGCGTGGTGGTGGTGGTGATGGTGGGGGATGGGGGTAACACACTGGCGTCCGAGTTTGAACCTTGGCAACACGGGCCGAGTGCCAACCAGAGGTGACTTGGGTTTTCCTCCCCCAGCGCATACCAATCTGA
>NW_003852460.1:7291592-7292401 GCF_000181295.1 Otolemur garnettii | reverse complement strand
TGTGCTCAGGAACCGCTTTCTGCTCTTGGACCTGCTTGTGCTGCCGCCTGGCGGACGCATCGTAGAATGCAATAGCAGCGGGGAGGAAGGCAGAAAGTGCAGGCGTGCTGCTGGGGTCCCTAGGGGTAAGTCACATTACCTACCACGTTATGATGGCCACTTAACACACACTCCCCAGAGAAGGTGTAGAGAATCCACACAAGTGCCAAGGAGGGAAAGGAAAGCGCACCCAGAATCTGCCCTCACCATTGCCTCAGGTTTCTGGGTCCCTGGACAGGAGAGATACAAAGAGCAGGGTGCTGCCGGGCCCTGGGGATCAGGTCAGTTCTTGTGCTAGTGAAATGCCAAGCTTGCCCATGGTTCTGACAGTTGCCCCCTGCTCTCCCTACCGACAACCGAGACTCTTTGTTTGCACAAGGATCTGGTAGATTGGTCCACACGCTTGGTAGCCTCTACATGTTTGCTTGGGACCTGCCATTTCCTGTTTCTCTGCTAGGACTGAATACGCGGCAATAAATATCTCCTCTATTTGCGTGTTCACGTAGGCGGGGCCCTAACCTAGCTCAGGGAGATGGCGGCTTGGGTTTCGGACCACCCTATTCCAGGAAATCTTTCAGTCACTGCAAGATATGGCAGTTGAAATTATTCTTTCATCCAAGGGCTTCAGAATGGATGTGGCCTTAGCAAGCACGAGAACCACATCTGCCTCTTAGGATATCTCCCTTGGAGCTCTTGGGTGACCAACTATATGGCATTGTCAATGAGCTGTAATATTTTGAAAGGCACTGTATTGTTTTTTCTGACAGTAA
>NW_003852460.1:7288988-7290821 GCF_000181295.1 Otolemur garnettii | reverse complement strand
AATTACTATTTCTTAAAACTATCTGAAGCAGGGCAGCACCTGTGGCTCAAAGGAGTAGGGTGCTGGCCCCATATGCTGGAGGTGGCAGGTTCAAACCCAGCCTCAGCCAAAAACAGCAAAAGAAAAAAAACCTATCTGAAGCAAAGATAGCAAACAATTAATATCTAACAATCTAATGAATAATTCATTCAAGTGACATGTCAAAGTAAACTGAGCAATTAAGAACAGTAATGTTCTATTTCACTCCACATACTGGGCTGTCCATCTGTTTTCTGCTATTTGATGTGCTTATGCTGCCACCTGGTGGAGAAATTTGAATCGTAATTAATTAGGTCACTGTAATGTTTCTCACTATGTTTTGTATATGGGTAATTTTTTTTTTCCCCTTTTGAAACCGAGCCTCAGGCTCGGCGCCTGTGGCTCAAGTGGCTAAGGCGCCAGGCACATATACCTAAGGTGGCGGGTTCGAATCCAGCCCAGGTCCGCAAAAAAAACAATGATGGCTGAAACCAAAAATTAGCCAGGCATTGTGGCAGGCGCCTGCGGTCCCAGCTACTTGGGAAGCTGAGGCAGGAGACTGGCTTGAGCCCCGGAATTGGAGGTTGCCCTGAGCTGTGATGCAATGGCATTCTACCCAGGGGGATAGCTTGAAGGCTCTGTCTTAAGAAAAAAAGAAGGAAAGAAAGAAAAGAAACCGAGCCTCACTCTGTTGCCCAGGCTTGCGTGTTATGGCGTCAGACTAGCTCACAGCAACCTCAGACTCCTGGACCCAAGTGATCCTTCTGCCTCAGCCTCATGAATAGCTGGGATTACAGGCACCTACCAGGACTCTCAGCTAATTTTCTTGTTTTCTTTTCTTTTCTTTTCTTTTTTATTTCGAGACAGAGCCTCAAGCTGTCCCCCTGGGTAGTGCCGTGGCATTACAGCTCATAGGGATCCGGCCGGAACTGTCCTGGGGTTTTCTGCTTTTGGAAGTGTTTGTGCTGCCACCTGGCGGACAAATTGTAGAATGCATTAGTAACGGCGAGTAATGGATAAAATGCAGATGTGCTAGTTTCCTAGGGATAAGTTCCATCATCAACAACTTTTATTATGAAAAATGAACTCACACGCCATAGAGAAACTGTAGAGAATCCATACAAGTGCAAAGAAGGGAAAACACATTAATAATTTGACCTTGCCAGGGGAGGAGCTAGAAGGCGGCTGAGTAACAGTTTCTTTGCAAATGGGCATGGTGAGGCTGGGGAGACAAGAATCCAGGCATCTCTGGTTGGTGGGTTCTGCCCAGAAACATCCCTTTGGGGGCACCAGGACTCAGCCAGGGATCTCTGTAACCCTTCAGGAGGACAAAAGCAGTGGAGAACTCGCAAGTGGTTGCATGTGTTTGTTTGGTCTAATCCTGAGGGCACCTGACTCTTTGAAAGCCTAGGCTAGACAGACGGTAACTTAAAGAGCAAGAGGAAGTCAAAGGAAAATTAGGGCAAGAAAACAAACACTCATGAGGAAGAATCAGCAGAGAAATCCTAGCAACGTGAAAATCCAGTCCAGAGCAAGCCCCCTCCCCCAAGGGACTGTGAGGTAGCTACTGCAGAGGATTCCACCTATAAGGAAATGGTGGAGATGACAGAAAGGGAATTTAGAATACAGATGATGAAAACAATGAAGGAAACTGCTGCTAAAGTGGAAAATAACCAAAAGGAAGCCCAAAACCAGAATGAAATAGGAGATGAATGATATGAAGACTATAGAAAGGATATAGTAGAGCTGAAGGAACTGAAGCAGTCAATTAGGGAACTTAAAGATGTGATAGAAACCATCAACAACAGATTAGAC
>NW_003852460.1:7273646-7274395 GCF_000181295.1 Otolemur garnettii | reverse complement strand
GCCTCCCTCCAGACACTGCCCACCCCCACCTCTAGCTGACCATGGCATCTGAAGCACAGAAAACATTCCGGCGATATGCTGTCCTTGGAGACTCCACAAGCACAGGTGATGAAATAAACAACAGGAACTTCTCCAAGCTGTGCCAGGAGTGTGGCATCATGGATGGCAAGACAGTCACCTCTGAAGCTGTGGACACTGTGTTCTACAAAGTCAAGGCCAAGAATGCCGGCACCATCACGTTTGAGCAGTTTACAGAAGCAATGAAGGAACTGGGCCAGAAGCGCTTCAAGGAAAAGAACCCAGACCAAGCACTACAGGACATTTATAAACTCATGGAGGGCAAGAATCCAGGCACCGCTAGTGGTCACTGAATGAGGTCCTCTCACGGCAGCATGGTCAGAGTAAGTCCCCTGGAAAAAGAAAAATCCACCGTCCCTCTGTGCCCTGGACTCCCACCCCTTGGAGTGTATGGCTCTGGCTAGAGCACCTACCCACAGGTGGCTCTGGCCCTGGGAGAAGCAGCCCCACGCCTGAGAAAGAGTAAGAGCTCCGCGGACTTGTTCCATCGATCTCAGAGCCATCTTGGGGAAGAAGGAGGAACCCGGCTCAGATTCGTTCTTTAGCCTCAACCAAGCCCGGAGGGCGGGTGCCGTTGGCCGTCTCACCGACATCAGCAAGTACGCCGGCAGCCACTAGGAGCGCTTGGATGACATTCGCAAGGGCAAGGGCACAGGACGGGAAGAAACCAC
>NW_003852460.1:7270690-7273005 GCF_000181295.1 Otolemur garnettii | reverse complement strand
CACAAAAACAAAAACAGGAAGAATGGGATCCTGTGTTTTCCATTATGGATGGAACTGGAGGCCCTTCTCTTAAGGGAAACCACGCAGACACACAGAGACAGATAGGGCACGTCCTCGCCTACCAGGGGGAGCGCAATCCTGTGCCCCCGGGGACACAGAGTGTGGAGTGATAGACGCTGGAGGCGGGGGAGGCAGGGAGGGAGAAAGGGTGGGGGTGTGTGGTGGAGGTTGAGAAACTGCCTGATGGGTCAGGGTTAGGTCCTTCCGGTCGCCAAGACCCTGAAAGCCCCGAGCTCAGTCCTCAGCACACAACACACCCAGGGAGCCAAAGACATACACCTGGACCCCAGAGACGTTTACCTCAAACAGCTTGTTGCTCAAACACGCTGATGATCACCTGAGCCTTGAGCGAGTCTTTCACCATCTCGGTGCTGGTGCAGGGTCTGGCCGCCAGTCTGAGGGGTCGGGCTCATCAGGGTGGCGGATGCTGAAGGCTGGGGGTGGCTGTGGCCGCGTCTTGGAAAGGCTGTCTAGGGCCTCAGCACTGGCAGGCCAGACCCCGCCGTCCTGGGGCTGAGGGCCAGGCTTTGGGGTCCAGGAAGGCCTCTGAGGAGGGAGAGGTGCCCTGCGTTTACCGGGTCTGCGACCCCTTCTCCCAAGGCTGGTGGCTGTCACCAGTCAGCTCCCACCGAGAGCTCCTCAGTGTAGTCTGCCACCAACACCCTCGGCCTGCAGGAATGCTGAGAAATCCAGGCAGAACCGCCAACCCACACTTCCCTTGCCATGTCAGGCCTGAGGTGCTGGACACTGGCCCACCGATGCTGGCCTTGTGGACGCACTGACCAGCCCTCCCTCGGTGTCCACGGCGTGCCCATGCTCCCATCAACACAGTGGTCCCCGGTATCCCCGTGGGGGGGTGTTTCCCAGGATACCCCTCACCCACCCAAGTGCCCAGATGCTCACGTCCCTCCCAGGAAATCACATGCAATTTGTGTCTCACCGACGGAGACGCCCCTCCTTGTATCCCCCCTCCCTGACTTAGCCCACCTGAAGCAACTTCAATGCCATTGACATAGTTCTCAGACTGCACTGCTTCCGCCATGATGACAAAAACCAAAGCACAGCAAGCCAAAGCCTCTGCGTGTTTGCCTGGAACCTGCCATCACCCTAGGCCTAACTCGACCATACACCTCAACTCCACCTGTAAAAGATTATTTCCTTGTATCTTTTTTGGGTTATTTTTGGGGGGGGTTAATTTATATCCAACATTTATTTTTGCAAAGGATCATTTTAAGACTATGCGAAGCCCAGTGAGCAAACAGTTGTCAGCATGTCTGCCTCAAAGTGGAGCAGTGATTCACTGGGGGAGTGTGATGTCTGTCCCCTGGATGAGGAGTCTTTTCCAGTGTCTGTCCCCTGGATGAGGAGTCTTTTCCAGTGGAAAGACACTGCACACAGGCTCCAGGACTCCCAAGTTACACTGCATCCGGAGGATGGAACACAGTGCGCCCTTGACCAACTGCCACTTCCAACGGTCTCCAGATGCATCGGAGGTGACAGGATCGGTGGGCAGACGATGGATCGATCGATCGTAGGGCGCGTGGTGGTGGTGGTGATGATTGGGGGTGGGGGGAAACACACTGGCGTCCGAGTTTTAACCTTGGCTGCACGGGCCGAGTGCCAACCAGAGGTGACTTGGGTTTTCCTCCCCCAGCGCATACCAATCTGACAAGGACTATCTAGGCGTTTGGGCCAGAAAAGCAAACAGCCTAATGAATCCTCTGTGGGAGGAACGGGTCAGAAACTCCACTGAGGACTTCACAGCAGCAGAGTTCAATTGCAGGTCGGGAACTGTGCTCAGGAACCGCTTTCTGCTCTTGGACCTGCTTGTGCTGCCGCCTGGCGGACGCATCGTAGAATGCAATAGCAGCGGGGAGGAAGGCGAAAGTGCAGGCGTGCTGCTGGGGTCCCTAGGGGTAAGTCACATTACCTACCACTTTATGATGGCCACTTAACACACACTCCCCAGAGAAGGTGTAGAGAATCCACACAAGTGTCAAGGAGGGAAAGGAAAGCGCACCCAGAATCTGCCCTCACCGTTGCCTCAGGTTTCTTGGTTCCTGGGCAGGAGAGATACAAAGAGCAGGGTGCTGCCGGGCCCTGGGGATCAGGTCAGTTCTTGTGCTAGTGAAATGTCAAGCTTGCCCGTGGTTCTGACAATTGCCCCCTGCTCTCCCTACCGACAACCGAGACTCTTTGTTTGCACAAGGATCTGGTAGATTGGGCCACACGCTTGGTAGCCTCTACATGTTTGC
>NW_003852460.1:7262473-7270549 GCF_000181295.1 Otolemur garnettii | reverse complement strand
ACCTAGCTCAGGGAGATGGCGGCTTGGGTTGCGGACCACCCAAATGGAGGAAATCTTGCAGTCACTGCTGTGGGGTTTGCCCAGTGCGCGGAACAGTTTATGTGTACCAGCCGCTGCAGCCTGGTCAGAGTGCAGTAGCGTTCCGTCTACAGCAATGCCCAGAGCGGAATGGGAAAGATCTGACTGCAGGCTCAGGAGAGAAGTGCCATTCATGCTGGCACTCCCAGGCCTGCCTACCTACCCAGGGGAAAAGATGGTTCTATCAGCACGATTCCTGCACTGGCAAGTCTATCACAGCCCTATCCACAACAGCAAGGCTAAGGGCACAATAGCTGAGTGTCCGTCAAGCGTTGAATGCATAGGCCAAATGTGGGATCGAGACACCATCCAGAATGGAATCCCCCTGTAGCGGGGGACACAGCAGGAATGCAGCCCTGTGTGCCAGAAAGCAAGCCCTCACTAGACACTGAGTCTACCAGCAGCTTGACCCGAGACTGTCTCTGGAACAGGAGAAATCATTTTCGGGTGTTTGCCAGCCACATAGTTTCATGCTGTCTTGTGCTGGCAGCCCCCATGGGCTAAAGCGCCTTCCCTGGGCTTGCCTCAGCTTTGCTTGTGGGGGAGAGCACAAGGCAGATGGAGCAGGGCCCAGAGGATTGAGAAGCTGGGCTGAAATGACGGAAGTTGGGTCATTGGAAAAGGTCAGAAGGTTGGCAGCTGCTTTAGTTCACTAGGCAAGGTAGGGAGAGCCTAAGCCCTCCTCCCAAGGCTGCAGTTGTAGCTAAGGCCAGGAATGCTTATTAAAATCTTTTTTTTTTTGTCAGACAGAGTCAGAGTTATGTCACCCTCGGTAGAGTGCTGTGGGTTCACAGCTCACAGCAATCTGAATCTCTTGGTCCTAAGCGGTTCTCTTGCCTTAGCCTCATGTGTAGCTGGGACTACAGGTGCCCACCACAATACCCAGCTATTTTTTGGTTACAGTTGTAACTATTCTTTAGCAGTCCTGGGACATGGTTTAACCCACAGCCTTGGTGTATGTGGCTCACATCCTACTTACTGAGCTATGGGCACTGAGCCGCTGATTAAAATCTGATGTTAGTCAATGACCCAGAATAAGCATAGACATCAAAATTCCTGAGCCCTAATATTCCCTTCCCTAGTTCGCATATTATCTGCAAAGTTATACTATAGCCTTTTGAAAATCATAATCAGTGCCGATGTACATTTATTCACGTTTACCAATTTCTTTGTTCAGCTGGGTCCAATTGCTTTTTTCTTATAGTGTCTTTTTTTCCTAAGTTCTTTATCTGAGATGTTGTTTAGTTTGCCCTCATTCTCTTTCTCTCTTCTTCTTCTTTTTTTTGAGACTAGGTCTCAGTAGGTAATAGCCCCAGCTTGGAGAGCAGGCATCATTATTAGCTACATGTAGCTCAGTGGCTCTTAATGGGGGCAATTTGGCTCCTCAGAAGACGTTTGGAAATGTCTGAACGTTTTGGTTGTCACAAGCAGAAGAAAAGGGAAGTGCCTTTGGCCATCTAGTGGGCAGAAAGCACAGGCAATGCTCAGTACCCTACAGGCCATGGTACAGCCTCCCTACCCCCAAAAGAACCCAGCCCAGGCTGAGCATGGTGGCTCATACCTACCTATAATCCTAACACTCTGGGAGGCTGAGACGGGAGGATCCCTTGAGCCCAGAAGTGCCAGACAAGCCTGAGCAAAGTGTTTCCCCATCTTTGCTAAAAATAGAAAAACTTGCCAGGTGCAGTGGCAGGTGCCTGTAGTCCCAGGTCCTCGGGGGGCTGAAGGAAGAGGACTGCTGAAACCCAAGAGTTTGAGGTTGCTGTGTGGTACAAAGACTCCATGACACTCTGCCTGGGGCAACAGAGTGAGACTTTGTCCTTCTCCCTCAAAAAAAAAAGAAGAAGAAAAAGAAGAAGCCAGGCCAAAATGGCAGCTGTGTCCAGATTGAGAAATCCTGCTCTACCCTCACCAATTATAAAGCCTTCAGGATCTGTAGGCTCTGAATGTGGTTATTTTCCTATGTATATATGTGAGCTTATTTACTCAACTTATAAACTCAACTGTTATTCAGCTTGGAGTTGTTTGTGTTCATTGATGCATGCTTGCATTACACAAGTACTTTTCCCACTTTTGATTTTTGGCAGTGTATGTACAGAAGAAGGTATTTGCTTACAGATCTCAAAATGTGAAAAACTTCAAAGACAATGAATAGGTGAATAGAATAGAGCAGAGTGGAGAATAAGCTTCAGACACGCTCTGAAGAATCCAGTTAGGTATATTTTATTTTATATGAGTAGATGATTACAATGTTACATGTATGTAGGAAATGTCTTCAAGAAAACTATTGGCAGCTTTTCCAAAATGTAAAAGCACTCAGTTCCAGCATTTTCTTTTGATCATTTGGCTATACTTGAGTGTTTCACTCTATTCTGCTGTTTTAAAAGTAGTGACTCAGAGAAGAATAGGCTACCACTGACTACTGAAAGGACGGAAGTTAAGATTCCTAGTGGGAGCACATAGGAAACATGTTTCTTTATCAGCATTTCTTTATCAACAGGAAAGTTAACTGGGAAGTCAAAGCTTGTTTGGCCATAAAAATCCACAACGTAGTTCCAGCATACTGCAAGCAGAGTACAGAAACTGCTGAGAAAAAGAAAAAAGGTAGAGATTTGGTAGCACGATTGGAGAAATTCAGGGTATGGCGCTTTGATCCAGCTGACCAAAATGGCCAGTGAACTGAAAATCACGACGACTGACTTCATAAAATTAGCAAACAATATCAAGTCTTGTCCATACTCCATTTCATTTGGAATGGTCCAGCTTTCATTCAAATGGCTGTGTATAGGCAAAGGCACCACTGAATCAGAGATATTAAATTTTTGAATATAAAAAGCTTCCCAAAGTCCAATGAACACAATGGGAACAATCTGGCTGTCGAATTCCCACACACGCCAAGATTTGCTGAATGCGAGGATTAATCCAAAAGTCCAGACCAAATAACTAATACAGAGGCCTGAAAGTCTGTAGATCCACTGCTTCATTTCAGGCTTACTGAAGACAATGCAGAGGGACATGAAATCAAGCAGGAACACCAAAGAGAAAAAAAATAAACAGACTGCATGAGCCATGCTAGAGAGAGCGCTAAGTAGTCACATCTCATCCTTGTTTGAAAGTTGTATTTAAGAGTTCTATGTGTGAACTGGTCTTCAGTTAGCATTCTAAGTGTTTCGGATTAGAATAAGAAACCTAGCAATCCATGACCATGGTCCTAATTTGTATGGCATTTTTGGAACACAATTGGACACTATCTTTCAAAAGCTAAAATGTTTATACTTCCTGTTCAGTAACTCTGATTACAGGAATAAAGACTAAAATATTTATGAGTTTACAAAAATACATGTAAAAAGATGTTTCAGCACTGTTCGCAATATATGTAGAGAAGAAGCAAAAAATAACCTAAATGTCTACATGTAGTGTTTAATTAAGTTATAGTACATTCAAGATTATAGTGAAATATTACATGTTCATTGCCAAGAAAACCTTACTCTACATGAACTGTCTGAAGAAGCGTCTGGTGTCATACCAAAAAAGCCAAATGAGTAATAATACATAGGGTATGACCATTTGTGTCAAAAGAAAAACATCTGATTTTCTTTATATATAGTCATGTGCCACTTAGCAATGGTGATAGTCTTGAGAAATGCAGCCTTAGGCAATTTCATCTTTGTATAAACACCATAGAGTGTCCTTACATAAATCTAAACGGTGTAGCCACTACACACCTGGGCTGTATGGGAGAGCCAGGCCACATACCTGTACAGCTGGTTACTATACTGAATACTGTAAGCAATTGTAACACAAGGGTAAGTATTTATATCTTAAATATTTCCAAATATTGAAAAAGTGTAGTAAAAATATGTTATAAAGGATAAAAAATGGTCGCCTGTATGGAACACTTACCATGAATAAAGCTTGCAGTACTGGAAATTGTTCTGGATGAGTCAGTGAGTGAGAGGTGAGTCATTGTGAAGGCCTAGGGCATTTCTATGTACCACTGCAGGCTTTATAAACACTGTACTCTGAGGCTACACTAAATTTATAAACAAATTCTTTCCTTCAATAATAAACTAACCTTAGCTTACTATAACATTTTTACTTTTAAACTATTTAATGTTTTCTTTAACTTTTTAATATTCTCTTTAACTTTTTGACTCCTTTTTTCTTTTTGAGACAGAGTCTCACTTTGTTGCCCTTGGTAGAGTGCTGTGGCATCATAGCTCACAGCAACCTCCAGCTCTTGGGCTCAGGCAATTCTCTTGCCTTAGCCTCCTGAGTAGCTGGGACTACAGGCGCCCACCACAATACCCGGCTATTTTTTTTTCTTGTTGCAGTTTGGCCGGGGCCAGGTTCAAACCTGACGCCCTCGGTATATGCAGCCGGCGCCCTACTCACTGAGCCACAGGCACCACCCAACTTTTTGACTCTTTTGTTAATAACACTTAGCCTAAAACGTACATTGTATAGCTGTACGATTTTTTTTCTATCTTTCTAGGCCTTTTTGTTTACTTTTTAAACATTTTTGTTAAAAACCAAGAAATAAACACTCACATTAGCCTACGCCTACACACAATCAGCGTCATCAATATCATTGTCTTCCACTTCCACATCTTGTCTCACTGGCAGGTATTCAGGGGAAATGGCGCACATGGAGCTGTCATCTCCTGTGATAACAAGGTCTGGAAGACCTTCCTCTAGAAGACCTCCTGAGGTACCTGAGGCTGATCTACAGATAAAAGTTTTTTAAAAGGCAGAAAGAGTACACTCTAAAATAATGACAAAAAGTATATTATAGTAAATGCATAAACCAGTAAGATAGCAGTTTATCATCATCAAGTATTATGCACCGTACATAATCATATGTGCTATATGTTTATACCATTGGTGGTTCAAGTTTGTTTACACCAGCATCACCACAAACATATACAACAGCTACCCCATGAGATGAGAGGAATTTTTCAGCTCCATTATAAACTTACAGGCCCACCATCATGTACGTGTATGCCACTGACTGAAATATGATTTGGTGCATGACTGTATACCAATAGATATGCACATACATTTTTTTAAGTTTAAAAGATGCATGTAAGAGTAATTATAGGGAAATCAACTGAGCAGTGCGAAGACTTTCATTCTTACTTTCATGTTTTTCTTTAATTTTTATGTTTGTTAATGAAAAGCATACATTCTTTCATAGTTAAAAACAGAATGAGCATGAACTTGAAGAATCTATATGTTAAACATGACAAATCATGCCATTTACCTTTCTTACCCTTTACTGGCTCAAAATTTCACCTTTAGATATTGGTTTCTGTTGGGCACAACTTAAAAATATCTTGATGTATTTTACATGAAGCAAATATCCTCAATGAAGCAAAATTTACATTATGAACCAATTTATTTAAGTCTTTTGTCAGTTTGAATCCTTGGGAGTATGTGGCAGGAATGATCAGAAACTTGTAATCCTGGGGCAGCCCCCTCCTGCTGTTTAGCGGAACAGAAGGAGGTAGGGTTCACTTGGTCACTAGGTGTGTGGATAATGTAGGCAACTGCCCATGCAGAAGATTTTAGGGGCCTCCAAACTATACCTCCTTGCTGTCAAACCTGATATTTCTAACACTGTATTTGCTGTTCTGCAATATTCTGTAGAATATGCTTTCTAATTGCATGAAGGCAGCAGTTTTTCTACTTGGGAAGTTACATTGCCAAGATGGGTTTGGCATTTTGCCATTTTGATTAAGTCCCTATCCGTGAGTACTTTATTGCCAATGGAGGCGTGAGGGGGGTGGACCATAGGGTTAATGAGCTTTGATGCAGAGAGGAAATGAGGAAGGAGACTGTTGTAATTGTCAGGAAAATGTGTCAGCCAGGGGAAGCCTTGGCACCATCCATGGCTGAAAGCAGTGGGGTAGATGGTAAGCAAGGGGGGCACATATTTTTTCTGAAGACCAAATTTGAAGGGCTTTATATATCTAGTTAAAAATTTTTACCAATCAATCGTGTTGAAGACTTTCCACGTTGGGAAGATTGGAAGATGGCAATTATTTGTCACAGCAGAAAATGTTGAACAGGGAGGGGAAATTTCCAGCCACAGAAGAGATGAGTCACCTTATGCATTAAAAGAGACATCATTAGTAGAGTTTGCCACCCTGAGCCAACCTGAGCAAATCCCTGGCTCTCACAAAATGCTTACTAAACACCCCATACTTCATATAGGTCAGGCCCTATTCTAAATACCTTATAAATATGAATACATTCAGTCCTCATGACAGCCCAGTGATAGATGGACAGGTACAAATCTCAATTAATAGATGAGGGGAGTAACTGCAGAGAGGTTTAATGACTTAGGCTAAATAACGTTCGTAGACAGAAGTGGCAATGCTGGGCTCCAGAGTCCTATTAGACACAGCTTCCTGCCTCTCTTGATACCAGATGGTATTTATTCACCTCAAAAGAGTATTGACAAATAGATAAATTCAATATCAATTGTAGTAATTGTTATCTGTCCTTCTCTGTGTCCTAGAAAATAGGAAAGTGAATCTTGAGTGGTAGCAAAACACAGGGAAAAATGAATTCACCTGCCTCCTCACATCCTTATCTGGGTATGACCAAAGACCTTTTAAAGGCTGACACTTTTATCAAAATCAGTGGCAAAGGTTAGTGACGTGGAGAAATTAGAATGCCTGTGAATTGCTGATGGGAATGTAAACTAAGGCAGCCACTGTAAAAAACAGTAGAGCAATTTCTCAAAAACTTAAAAAAAGAATTACCATCTGATCCAGCAAATTTCTTTCTGGGTATACAAGAATTGAAAGAATTAAAAGCAAGTTCTCAAAGAGCTATTTGCACACCAATGTTCATAGCATTGTTCACAATAGTCAAAAGGTGGAAACAACCTTACTGTCCATTGATAGATGACATATCTATGGATATACAGTGCAACAGAATAGCATTCAGCCTTAAAAAGAAAAATAATTATGACATATGCTACAACACAGAGGAACCCTTAAAGACATTATACTGAGTAAATAAATCAGTCAGTATATGATTTCACTTATATGAGGTCACTGGAGGGGTCATGGAGACTCTCACGGAGACAGAAAATAGAATGGTGGTTGTCAGGAACTGGGGGAGAGGGGTAAGTTAGTGTTTCATAGGGACACAGTTTCAGTTGGGGGACATGAAAAAGTTCCAGAGATGAATGAGGTGATGTTTGTCCAATAATTAAAGTTAATGCCATTGAACTATACAATTAAAACTGATTAAGATGGTAAAGTTTGTTACATATACTTTAACCACAACAAAAAAGTACCACAAAAAAGCAGATACTTTATAAAGACCAAAGATGTGTTTGAAAGGAATAATACTCTGTGGTTTGGTGACACCATCACATCTGTTTCCAAGTCACAAGCTAACCATCTACTTTCCCATGCTCACACCCAATCGCAGAACTGTTTTCATGTAAAAGGAGACATACTGGTGAAGAAGACATTGCTCGATGCCATGAGCTATCACTTACATTCAAGGAGACACTTAAATAGCCTCCATTAAAAATGCCAACAGCATGATCTAGCAGATCATGCCAAAAATGTGACTATGCTTGTTTAAGTCAAAATATACTTATCCTGGGCTCACCTCTTTTGTGGGACCACCCAATGATATTCAGCCTCTTCTGAAAATGGTGAGATGATTAAACTAAAGTGACCCCTAGGAAATCTCAAGGATCTCTTTAACTAGGGCAAAATAATTAGCCACAATGGTTCCCACCAACAATTTTTTAAAAAGGTAGAAGGAGGATTTCTCAGATGTATAAGGTCACCACTGAGTTGTGGGGGGAATAAGGATATCAAAACATTCTTATGTTTCCATGACTACTAGGGCTGGTTGGAGAATTCTGAATATTGGCCATGATACAAGAAATATACATATGAAGTACCAGAGTAATCAAGTACCTCCATGAAGAGTTGAGGAGTCTTTCTAGAATATAATTTTTTTTTT
>NW_003852460.1:7260181-7262254 GCF_000181295.1 Otolemur garnettii | reverse complement strand
TTTTTTTTTTTGCAGTTGTCAATGTTTTAGCTGGTCCATGTCGGGTTTGAACCCACTGGTCCTGGTGTATATGGCCAGTGCCCTACCTACTGAGCTGCAGGTGCCGCCCTGCATTTGTTAGGTAGAGTCCCTCTTGTAGTTGTGTCCTGCTAGAATAGAAATTTCTTTTTTGAGGTCCTGGATGAAATAATCACTGTCATTCATGAGTTGTAAAAAGAGGAGTATAAGGAGAACCACAACAGATTGAAAGAAAGATGTTCCATGATAGATGTAGTCACCTGAAAGTGCTTCCTTATGTTTCCTCAGAGAAGGAACCATGGTTAGATATTTGTAGTCTGAAAATCATAAGGCCTCATCTGCTATTTTGTTTTGCTTTGGTTGCAAAGGTCAACCCCATTCTCTTTATTCTGTATTTTACTTTAGACATGGGTATCATGTGATTATGCTTTAGGTTGTAAATGTATACACTTTTATTTATTTATTTATTTACTTATTTGCTGAGTTGGGGTCTTGCTTTGTCACTCACACTGGAAAGCAGTGGCATGATCACAGAGCACAGAAACCTCAAGCTCCTGGGATCAACTGATCCTCCTGCTTCAGTCTCCTGAGTAGCTGGGACTACAGGTGCACACTACCATACCTGGCTAATTTCATTTTAAATTATGGTTTGTAGAGATTAAGTCTTGCTATGTTGCCCAGATTGGTCTGGAACTCCTGGCTCAAGGGACCATCCCTATGCCTCAGCCTCCCAAAGTGCTTGTATTATAGGCATGAGCCACAGCACCCAGCCTACAGTTTTAATTTAATACTTAGTCTCGTCAAAATTAAGCATCCAGTCAAAGTGAACCAGGGATAAAAGTGGGCAGAGCGAGAGAAAAGACCAGATGGAGGATGACAAAGATAGAGAAATTTATGGCTTCTGTTTTTATTTTTAAATTCTTTTATTTCATGTTTTACTTGAAGTATAAAAAGAATAAAATATACAGATATAAAGTGTGCCACTCAACTCAATAGATTTTCACATTGGTATATACCTCTGTAACCTATTCTCAGATCAAGATACAGAATATTCTTTTCTCCCGAAGAGTCTGGCATATTTCTCACCAGTTGATAGCCCTCCCCCAGATGGAACCACTATTCTGATGTCTTTCACCACAGATTACTTTTGTGTATTCTTGAACTTCATATAAACAGCATAGGTCTTTGGTTTATTGATATTTTTAAAATAATCCATATTTTCCCCTATAATTTAGTGTTTATATTCAAGCAACAGGAGGAAGATTGTGTTTTACAGAATTTGGTTTCTAATGAAAGTATAGCCACGCAGAAGTCTAGATGGGGCTTTGACATGTCATACAGAAACCACATGCACCATTGCTACTTCTCCTGATTCACCCTCTTAGAAGTAAAGGAGACAAGAGAACTCAAGGAAAGGCAGAGAGAATTTTCTAGACTCCAAAAGTCTTCTCCTAGGGTAGGGAACCTGCAGCCTTATGGCCACATGTGTCCTTCTAAGTCCTTAAGAGCAGCCTTTCAACTGAATCCAAATCTTACAGAACAAATCCTTTTATTTATATTAATACATTTTGTTCTTCTTTTATATCTTATCTTATTTTTAAAATGAATGTATTTAAAATACCAAAAAACAAAATAAGTTTCAGCAAAATGACCCTCCCAGATAGACCACCATAATTAGAACATTAGTAACCCATAAGGGCTAAATTGATGGCTGCTACACTCATGATTTATTTCTAGCTTTCCCCACCTGATTGGGACCACTACCCCTTGAGGGTGAAAGTTTTTACAGGGGTCTAGTACAACTGTCTGTTATCAGCTTTTGACAACAGTGCAATGTGTTTCTGTTTGAAATTGGAATTTATGAATAGTTGCACACCTTCACGGTACTTTTTAATTCTGTGTGCTTACCAGGCCATCATGTCAAAGAAAACCAAGAGAATGTTAAAGGAAGAAAACACATTTTTAAATGAGAATTGGGAATTGCAATATTATCTTGTTTCTGCTAAAGATAAGATGATTTGGCTCGGCGCCTATAGCTCAACCGGCTAAGGCGCC
>NW_003852460.1:7258384-7259665 GCF_000181295.1 Otolemur garnettii | reverse complement strand
CTTGAGCCCAGGAGTTGGAGGTTGCTATGAGCTGTGATGCCAATGCTCATCATCATTATAACAATCATAGAGATCACAAATATTTTAAATTAGAAGGAGAGGAATGAAAGGTTGTACATGGCATTATAGAACTTAAAAGATGAAGAGCAAAAGCAAAGACAATTCTTTTAAATAGCAATAAGAACGAGAAATAATGTCACCGAAACAACTTATAAAATACCCTATATACTTGGGAAAAAAGGGAAGCCATTCAGTGATGTAGAAATTGTGAAAAGAGGAATTGTGAAGTCAAAGTTGTAGGACATTTAGATTCTGATAACATTCCAAGGTACAAACAACTGTCTCTTTCAAGAAGAACCATAAATGATCAGCTCTGTGACTTAGCCTTCAACTTAATAGAACAACTTCATGCAATATTTTGAAAGGAAAATTCAATCACTTTGGATGAATTAACTGATACTACTGACTCGGCACAAGTTTTACATTTCATTCAGGTCTAACAGAAGATTTTCTTTGCTAGGTAGAGTTACTTGCTTTGGCATTCCTGGGAACAGAATACAAGAAATATCTTCTACAACTTTCAAGATAAATGTCATGAAGTTGGACTGAATTGGTAAATGTAGTGAGTATATATACAGACAGTGCACCTTCCATGACAGAAAAACATGAGAGGTTTATCTCATAAATTAAAAATAGTTAACAGATCCAGATGTTCTTATTTCTTTTCATTGTATTTTGCATCAGCAAAATCTCCGTACCAAAGCTCTTATTTTAAGTGACATTTTGCAACAAGTATTATTAACTATATTCATGCAAATGTAACACAGCACTGTCAGTTTTGCAAGATGCTAAAGTTGAATGATATGCTATATCATTATGCTAAAGTGCATTAGCTATTGCAGGGACAGGTGTTAGCCCAAATTTTATGTCTGTGAGAACAGAAAGTTAAAATTTATGAAGAACATAATCAGCAATGTGAATTACTGAAGGATTTCTACAGGAATGCAGCATTTTGGTGTGATATCATGTCAAATCAAAATGACTTGAATATTTCTTTGCAAGGTAAAACACTATGTATAACATGTGGCAAAAAATCCAAGCAGTTCAACAAAAGCTATCTCTTTTCAAAACACTTCTTCAAAAGGAAATATTAGATGAATATTTTCCCCAGTTAGCAAACTTCATGGATAAGCAGGATGATATATGCAAATCATCTGAAGACTATGCAGCTATTACAGACCTATTAATTGGAGAATACAATGAAAGTTTCACTGACTTTGG
>NW_003852460.1:7253701-7258173 GCF_000181295.1 Otolemur garnettii | reverse complement strand
TGTGATGCCATGGCACTCTACCCAGGGGGATAGCTTGAGGCTCTGTCTCAAAAAAAAAAAAAGTTTCACTGACTTTGAGAATCATGACATCTTACTCAAATTAGCATTTCCACCTCACCTAGTTGATTTCACCAAGGCACCCAAAAACTACAGATGGAATTGATTGAGTTCTCAGTAAATGACATTAAACTCATTGACGCTAAGAAAGAACCAACTGAAATATGGAAAAATGCCGTAGAATACCCACACCTTTGGCAACATGCCTGAAAAATGCTTTCTTGCTTTTCAATTGCTTATTGCTATGAATCTACATTTTCCTACCTAACTCAAATCAAGATGCCCTTAAGGTCACAAATGACCCACCCAAAGGATCAATTAAAACTGCAGACCTCCATGCTACAACCACATATTCAAATGCTTTCCAACAAAAAGCAGACACAACAAAGTCATTAGAAAGGTAGTTAATTTTAAAATTAACAGGGGGCAGAGGCAAGATGGCTGATTGGAGCCAGCTTTCCACCAGGCTCCTGTATACAAGGAGAGTTAAAAGACAGAAGTTAGCAAGTAATCTGATGGTTTGGAGCTGAGCCAAGAGACAAGGTTGAAGAATGCACATCAACCCTGCTGAGACAAGCTGCGACCTCAAGGATACAAACAATAGGTACAAAATCCATCGCCAAGTGGACAGGAGTCTCCTCTCCCCATGACAGCTCACAATATACTTCCTATAAACAAGTAAGTAGAGTTCAAATGTCCTCCCATTTTATCCCACAGGAGAGACCCTCTGAAAACCAGACCTCCTTCTCCTACTAGGGTGCCATGGCACTCTCCTGCCAGACATAAAACTGTATAAAACTATATATATTCTCTACCTGCAATTCTGAACGCCCAGTACTACCCTCAGCTCTCACCTTGAGGTCTGGAAGCCTGTCCCCGATGGAGTCCAGATTCTTGGGCATTTTCTCGAGAAGTGTGGACAGAATGTGGGCTGTTGCAGGCCTGTGCTGATTCTGTGGCATGGGGGTAAGGAGAAAATGGTAGACTGAAGGAACCATACAGGAAAGGGAGAGGCAGTGACCCCCTGGCACAGAACAGCAGCGGCAGCAGTGGGAACAATAGGGCTCACACCCCTGGGGATATTTTGGAAAGACACTCCCTGTCTCTCTGGGCAACTAAAGAAACCCAGGCATCTTCTGTGGTGGCAGCCACTGGTGGAACAGATCTGGGATGGTAAGGCAGGCCCTGTGAGTAAAGGGTATGCTTGAGGCAGTACTGGCCTGGGCAGAGAGTAGGGTGGAGGAGAGGGGGGACAGGGAATAGAAGATGCCTGTGCAGAGACGGCATACTCCCAGGGTAGGGCTGAGCCAGGACTGCTTTAGTGAGCCTAAGAAACACCCAGCCCTCAGGGGATCATAGCTGAGACAAAGGCAGGTGGGCCAAGGCTGGAACTTTGAGCCGAGTGTGAGCTCTAATCACACCCGTCCCAACATAGACTGCAGGGGAGACAGAAACACCAGCTCTGGGCAGTGGCACAGACTGGGACTGAGTCACAGTTTCTGTGAACTCAAACAGCACCTGGTCTGCAGAGGAATATAGCCAGAACAGAGTCACAAATTCTGTGAAAATATAAGTGTCAGCAACATCAATCAGGGGCAGGGCTGGAACTGAGTGAACCGCCCCAGCTTCCATTAACCAACCAACGTTGTCAGGCCTCAGCTTCCCCCGCTGGCTGGTGGCAGAGTGTGGAAGCCTGTCTGAGGAGACATAGATCTCTCTGTGACTCAGGCAGGCTCAAACCCCTGGAGCATCTGCTCATTGGAAGGAATTGGGTCATAGCCCTGTGGGGTTACCAGTGACTGGGTGTGCAGAGGTGCAAGGTGGGGAAGGAGGCATCAAACTTCCCAGACTAATTTATTTGCTAGGGGTTCCTTCTGACTCCATGGAGCACCAGAACGAGTCTTACTCGAACTGCCAGCAGATCCCTGCTATCTAGTTGCTGGAGACCATTTGAAATCCCTCACTTGAGACCGGGTGCTAACTGGGACTATTGATTTGGATCTCTTGGAATGGACCAATCACCTGAGGACTATCCAAAGTGGTACCTTGAGTGTGTGGTTGTGGGAAGGTTTGATTTTCCTTTTCCAGTTGTTGCCCATGGGGGGCGGAGTGACTTAATTGCTGGTATTTCTCCACGGCTGAGACTTCAACCTCAGAATCAGAATAACTGATTCACTAGGGTAGGACTGAGACCAGCTGAAAACAAGACAGAGCCACTTAGCCCCACAACACCAAGCAAGTCCCCAGTGTCTCAGGCCGAAGCACTGTCTGGGTCCTTTGCAAAGCTCTAGGGGAAAGGTACAGTCACCAGTCACAGCTCTTGGGAAAAGGGCTGGTTAATCATTACTCTAGGAGCCCCCAATCCAACTTCACCTTATCTGCTCAGCTAGCCGAACAGTGTAAAATAATCATGGAGTGGAATCAGCAGAAAAACTCCAGTAACATGAATAACCAGAGTAGATCAAGTCCCCCAAGGAATGATACGGTGGACACAACTGAAGATCCCATTCATACACAAATGGCTGAGATGTCAGAAATCAAATTCAGAGTTTGGATTGCAAATAAGATTAATAGAATGTAGGTAAAGTTGGACTTAGAGATTCAAAGAGCATTTCAAAAGTTGTCTCAAGAATTCAATGAATTCAAAGACAAAATCACCAAAGATTTTGACACATTGAGACAAGAATTTGCAGCCTTCAAAGATCTGAGAAATACAGTAGAATCCCTCAGTAACAGGATGGAGCAAGCAGAAGAAGGGATTTCTGACATCAAGGACAAAGCTTTTGAACACTCCCAAGCACTCAAAGAGGAAGAGAAATGGAGACCAAAAATGGATCATTCTCTCAGAGAACTCTGGGATAATTCAAAGAAAACTAATATTTGCCTTATAGGAATTCCTGAAGGTGACAAAGTTGCTTCCCAAAGCACAGAAGCTCTTCTTCATGAGATTATGAAGGAGAACATTCCAGACATGCCAAGAGATTCTGAAATTCATATAGCAGACAGTTTCAGAACCCCAGCATCACTCAACCCAAATAAGACATCTCCCAGGGACATCATAATTAACTTTGCTAAAGTTAATATGAAGGAGAAAATTCTGAAAGCAGCCAGACGTAAGAAAACCATAACCTACAAGGGGAAGAATATTAGAATGACTACAGATCTCTCTGCTGAAACCTTTCAAGCTAGAGAAAAGTGGTCATCAATTTTTAATCTCCTAAAACAAAATAACTTTCAACCCAGGATCCTGTATCCAGCTAAACTGAGTTTCATTTATGATGGAGAAATTAAATACTTTAATGACATTCACATGTTGAAGAAATTTGCCATAACTAAACAAGCTCTGCAAGAAATTCTCAAACCTATCCTCCACAATGACCAGTGCAATCCTCCACCACAAAAGTAAACTTACCCAGAAACTTTTGATCAAATTCCAACTTCCACAGTGGCAAAAGGATTAAAAATGTCTACTGGACTTTCGAGCAACTCAAGGACCAATATTTCACCAGGCTTATCAATAATTTCAATCAATGTGAATGGCTTAAATTGTCTTTTAAAGAGGCACAGATTGGCTGATTGGATACAGAAACTTAGACCAGACATCTATTGTATTCAAGAATCGCATCTTACTTTAAAAGATAAATATAGACTCAGGGTGAAGGGATGGTCATCTATATTCCAGGCAAATAGAAAGCAGAAAAAAGCAGGTGTTGCAATTTTACTCGTAGATACATTAGGGTTTAAACCAACAAAAATAAGCAAGGATAAGGGTGGCCATTTTATATTTGTTAAGGGTAATACTCAATATGATGAGATTTGAATTATCAATATCTTTGCACCCAACCAGAATGCACCTCAATTTATAAGAGATACTCTAACAGGCATGAGCAACTTGATCTCTCCCAGTTCCATCATAGTCAGATATTTTAACACTCCTTTGGCAGTGTTAGATAGATACTCCAATCTATCTAGATCCTCCAATAAGATAGATCCTCCAATAAGAAGCTCCAATAAGAAGCTCAATCTATCTAGATCCTCCAATAAGATAGATCCTCCAATAAGAAGCTTAGCAAAGAAATTTTAGATTTAAATATAACTATTCAACTTTTGGACCTAACAGACATCTATAGAACATTTCATTCTAACACAATTGAATACACATTTTACTCATCAGTCCATGGAACATACTCCAAAATTGATCACATCTTAGGTCATAAGGCTAACCTAAGTAAATTTAAAAGAATAGGAATTATTCCATGCATCTTCTAAGACCATCATGGAATAAAAGTTGAACTCAGTAACAACGGGAATCTGCAGTCTCATACAAAAACATGGAAGCTAAATAACCTTATGCTGGATGATAGATGGGTCAGAGACAAAATCAAGAAGGAAATTACCAAATTTTTAGAACAAAA
>NW_003852460.1:7244701-7246238 GCF_000181295.1 Otolemur garnettii | reverse complement strand
AAAAAAAAAGAATGACTGCTCTAGTAAGGGCACTCCAACAAATGAGCACCTTTTAGAGGTAGAGGGAAGCCAGAGGAGCTAAGAACAACTGCTGCCAATGTGGTCAGGCTGGCCACTTCAGGAAGCACTGCCCCTAGCAGCAACACTGGCTGGCAAGCCTCCTGGCCCCTGTCCCGAATGCAAGGGTGATCACTGGAGGGTGGCCAAACTAGACTGAGGGTGCCTGGGGAAGATTCTCATGACTCCAGCTTGTGTCATCACCCCTCAAGAGCCCCAGATTTGCCTTATAGGGAGGGCCAGGAGATAGAATTTCTTCTGGACACTGGAGCAACCTTTTCTGTACTTCTCGCTAACCCTGGCCTTTTATCCCCCAAATCCGTAACTATACAGGGGGTGTCTGGAAAGCCGGACCAAATTTTTCTCTCAGCCTTTAAGCTGCCATTGGGATGACTGGCTGTTCTCTCACACCTTCCTAATCATCCCTGAAAGTCCTGCTCCCTTTGTGGGGAGGGACATACTCCAACACCCAGTTCACATGGACTGTGTTACCCCAGGGATTTAGGGACAGCCCTCACTTGTTTGGACAAGCCCTAGCCAAAGACTTGAGTCTTTTTTCATATCCTACAGTGACTCTTATTCAGTATGTAGATGAAATTCTTTTGGGAGCACCAGATGCAGAAAAATGCCACAAAGCTACACAAATTCTATTAAACTTTCTAGCTGATTGTGGGTACAAAATTTCCAAGGCAAAAGCCCAATTATGTGTCCCAGAAGTTCACTATTTGGGTTCCCAGCTTTCACAGGGGAAGAGAGCCTTGGGCAAAGAAAGAATAGAACCAATATTGGTTCACCCTGAACCTCGAACTCTCAGACAACTTCGAGGTTTCTTAGGAATTACAGGCTTTTGCAGACTCTGGATTCCTGGATATAGTGAAATAGCTAGACCCTTCTATTCTTTAATGAAAAATGCCCCCAAAGAGGGCCTAGTCACCCTAGAATGGAAACCACAAAACAGATGATAAGGACTTGTGATGTATGTCAGAGAAACAGTCCTTCAAATCACCATCTAGCTCTCGCAGGTATACAGAGACAAGGTAAATATCCAGGTGAAGATTGGCAAATAGATTTCACTCATCTCCCAAAAGTACATAGTACACAATATTTACTGGTATTTGTGGATACTGTTACTAATTGGGTTGAAGCATTCCCTTGTAGAACAGAAAAGGCCCAGGAAGTTGTAAAGGCTTTAGTACATGAGATTATCCCCAGGTTTGGACTCCCTCGAAGTTTGCAAAGTGATAATGGGCCAGCCTTTAAGGCAGCTGTTATACAGGGACTATCTAAAGCCCTAAGCATAAAATATCATCTACATTGCTCTTGGAGGCCCCAATCCTCCGGGAAAGTAGAAAAAATGAAAGATAAAATCAAAGGATAGTTACAAAAGCTAACTCAAGAAACTCATCTCCCTTGGACTAAATTGCCCTCCATTGTTCTCCTTAGAATAAGAAATTTACCTCAGAAATGGCTGTAGCGGCTC
>NW_003852460.1:7242352-7244088 GCF_000181295.1 Otolemur garnettii | reverse complement strand
CTGTTAAAGTTATAGGAAGAGAATGCTGGATACCTCATTCACGAGTAAAATCCTGGAACCCATCACCTTCTACAGAAGCAGACCATGAAGAGAATCAACCACAGTCCACCTACACTGGTGAGCCTAAAGAAAATTTTAAAGTTATTGTTTAGGAGACAGCAAGTAAAGTGTTTTGAAACATCACTGACTTTGTTCTTCTAACCTGACACTGTAATTAACCCCCTCCTCTCACTGTTCTACCCTTGCCTTTTAATGTGCTAATCAGATTTGTGTCTTCCAGAAATGACAACAAACCACACACAGTAAAGATAGTTCCAGAACAAGACCTGATTCTATCATGGACCACTGACTGGATTGCTTTCCCTCCAGAGAAACCCTAATCGCCCCTCCTATCATTGCTGGACTCAGCAGGAAGCAGTTAGATCGAGGCTTCGTCCCTTTTCTCTAACAGCAGTTAGAGTTTTTACTCAGAGAGGGAGAGATGATACAGGACAAATAGCATACAAGCCAGCTCATGGAACTGGGGAGCGCGGACCTGCTGCCTCCACCTTGGCGACATTGGTGCGGTGGCAGCAAGCAGCGGAACCAGCAGGCTGCAGGGTGGAGGGGTGGCCCATTTCCTAGGCCTGGGAATGAAAGGGATTGTAGCCATTCATCTGCGACTCCGACAAGACTCAGACAGGTCCCAGACACGATGTCCCAGACACGCTAAATGTAACTACCAAACCTCGCTAAATCTAACTACCGAGGGCCTCATGCGACTATATATACTCCTAGACAAAGAGCAGACAGACAGACAGACAGACAGAGCTTTTCTCTCCCGACTTCAGTATTCTCTCTCTGCCAGGAGCTCTGGCACTTCTGTATTATTTTCTGTAAATAAATCCTGTCTTACCACTGATTTGTGGTCTGCGGATTGATTCCTGGAATCACTGAGACAAAAACATAGAGAAGAGCGAAACTCTGGTAACAGAAAGACAGTGTAAACAGGCTCCAGGGCTCCCAAGTTACACTGCATCCAGAGGATGGAACACAGTGCGCCCTTGACCAACTGCCACTTTCAACGGTCTCCAGATGCATCGGACGTGACAGGATCGGTGGGCAGACGATGGATCCATCGATCCTAGGGCGCGTGGTGGTGGTGGTGATGGTGGGGGATGGGGACACACTGGCGTCCGAGTTTTAACCTTGGCTGTACTGGCTGAGTACCAATCAGAGGTGACTTGGGTTTTCCTCCCCCAGCGCATACCAATCTGACAAGGACTATCTAGCCGTTTGGGCCAGAAAAGCGAACAGCCTAATGAATCCTCTGTGGGAGGAACGGGTCAGAAACTCCACTGAGGACTTCACAGCAGCAGAGTTCAATTGCAGGTCGGGAATTGTGCTCAGGAACCGCTTTCTGCTCTTGGACCTGCTTGTGCTGCCGCCTGGCGGACGCATCGTAGAATGCAATAGCAGCGGGGAGGAAGGCAGAAAGTGCAGGCGTGCTGCTGGGGTCCCTAGGGGTAAGTCACATTACCGACCACTTTATGATGGCCACTTAACTCACACTCCCCAGAGAAGGTGTAGAGAATCCACACAAGTGTCAAGGAGGGAAAGGAAAGCGCACCCAGAATCTGCCCTCACCATTGCCTCAGGTTTCTGGGTCCCTGGACAGGAGAGATACAAAGAGCAGGGTGCTCCCGGGCCCTGGGGATCAGGTCAGTTCTTGTGCTAGTGAAATGTCAAGCTTGCCC
>NW_003852460.1:7240851-7241726 GCF_000181295.1 Otolemur garnettii | reverse complement strand
CACAACAGCAAGGATAGGGAATCAAGCTAAGTGCTCATGAAGCGTTGAATGCATAGGCCAAATGTGGGATAGAGACACCAGGGAATACACCTCAGCCATCCAGAATGGAATCTCCCTGTAGCAGGGGACACAGCAGGAAGGCATCCCCTGTGCACCAGAAAGCAAGCCCTCACCAGACACTGAATCTACCAGTAGCTTGACCCGAGACCTGTCAGCCTATCTCTTGAACAGGGAGAAATCATTTTTGGGTGTTTGCAAGCCACATAGTTTCATGCTGTCTTGTGCTGGCAGCCCCCATGGGCTAAAGCGCCTTCCCTGGGCTTGCCTCAGCTTTGTTTGTGGGGGAGAGCACAAGGCAGATGGAGCAGGGCCCAGAGGATTGAGAAGCTGGGCTGAAATGATGGAAGTTGGGTCATTGGAAAAGGTCAGAAGGTTGGCAGCTGCTTCAGTTCACTAAGCGAGGTAGGGCAAGCCTAAGCCCTCCCCTCAAGGCAAGGGCTGAAGCTAAGGCCAGGAATGATGTCACTGAAGTATTGCTGAGGTCACAGAAGGTTGCCTAGCCTCTGCTCCCTGTCCTTGACTGCCACCCAGTCACCCCAGCCAGCTGCCTCCTGCCCATATCTGCACACACAGGCAGGAGAGGAAGGGTCAGAGACCATCCGGCCGCTCTTAGGTATACAAAAGTGGCGGGGGAATGGGGGATGAGTCAATATCTGGGATCCACCCGGGCATTCCCAGTGCTGGGAAGGGGAGGCTTATGTTGTGGCTGTGGCAGGTGGCAGGGGGGTGACGGCCACAGGGGAGGGAGCAGCAGGGACAAGGGGATTTGTTTCTCTTGCCCACTGATTTAATCTTAACCTTCATCCTCCTTCCTC
>NW_003852460.1:7237340-7239177 GCF_000181295.1 Otolemur garnettii | reverse complement strand
GGACCCCAGAGACGTTTACCTCAAACAGCTTGTTGCTCAAACACGCTGATGATCACCTGAGCCTTGAGCGAGTCTTTCACCATCTCGGTGCTGGTGCAGGGTCTGGCCGCCAGTTTGAGGGGTCGGGCTCATCAGGGTGGCGGATGCTGAAGGCTGGGGGTGGCTGTGGCCGTGTCTTGGAAAGGCTGTCTAGGGCCTTGGCACTGGCAGGCCAGACCCTGCCGTCCTGGGACCCAAGGCCAGGCTTTGGGGTCCGGGAAGGCCTCTGAGGAGGGAGAGGTGCCCTGCGTTTACCCGGTGCATAACTCCTTCTCCCAAGGCTGGTGGCTGTCACCAATCAGCTCCCACTGAGAGCTCCTCAGTGCCGTCTGCTATTAGACTATAAAATATGGCACTGATTAATACAATCACTACATATTTATGGGAGGTAATATGAAATATGTTAATTTTGGCCATCAGAACAATCCTAGGAGATAGACACAGACAGTATTGTTACTCCAATTCCAACAATGAGGACCCTGAGCCTCTGACACTGTCTGTCACAGGCTGTATGGCCTGCAACATGGCAAATACTCCACTGAAGATGGTCTGTTCATCATGATGGCTTCTTCCCCAAAAAGTCTTCCCTGTCTGTAAGGCATAGAGGTCTCTCTTGGTTCTAAATCCCCACCCACAGTTCTCTTTTCTTGCATCTTGGGAGCACCTCTTTCTTTTTCCAGTATCAGAGTGATTCACATCCAAGTCTTATTTATTCTGCTACAATGAACTTACCTCCTTACCTATGCATTCCGCACTGTGTGTGTATTCAGTAAATATTTTCTGAGTAAGTGAATGAAAAATTGTGATTGTGGGCACTTAGAGGTTCAATTTTTTGAAGGATTCAAAATTGAAATCTATAAATTACTCTACAACACATGGACGTATGCAAAGATGTTCTTGTACAACAAGAAATGAGAGACAGCATAAATGTCCAATTATAGGGGATTGACAAATAAATTATGAGACATCAGTTTGCTGGAATACTATATAGTCATTTGAAATAAGTTCACAGAAAGTATTTAATGATATGGAGAAATGTTCATGATACATCACATAGGCAAAAAAGCAGGTTACTGAAGCATTTTGTTTAACATGGTCTCATTTTGTTTGTTTTTAGTAAACATTACACACATAAACAGTAAAAAGACTAGGAAGGATGAGGAAATGTTAACTGGGAAGATTTCTTGCTGGTGGAATCATCCCAATATTAATTTTCCTTCATATATTTCTTGCAGTGTTAAACATGTCTTTTGGAAATGGAAAATACTCCCAATAAATGTTATTGATAGTGAAAAAAATTGAATTAACAAATAG
Source organism: Otolemur garnettii (assembly GCF_000181295.1). NCBI lineage: Eukaryota > Metazoa > Chordata > Mammalia > Primates > Galagidae > Otolemur > Otolemur garnettii. The sequence goes on along the minus strand of NW_003852460.1, from coordinate 7,237,824 downwards.
TTTTTATTTTTAGAAAATAATAAAATAAGAATAGATAAAGAAAACTGAAATACAGTTGTATCAAATAAAGGTGAGAGAAAGAGAAAAGGAAAAAGGAAAGAAAGAAGAAAGCCCCCCAAAGGGAGGTGATATCTTAGCTGTTGCATAAGTGATTTATGTGGGAAAGATGAGAAAAGTAAAAGAGTCCCTACTAAGAGAGAGAATGAAGAGGAGTGAAATAAAGAGAGAATAAATGAAGCTTATATACCATGACCAAAAATACAGGAGTCCTTGCTCTTGATGAAAGCAAAAATGGAAGTTAAGAATAGAACCACCGACTCGGCGCCTATAGCTCAACTGGCTAAGGTGCCAGCCACGTACACCTAAGGTGGCGGGTTCGAATCCCCAGCCCGGACACGCCAAACAACAATGACAGCTGCAACCAAAAAATAGCCGGGCGTTGTGGCGGGCGCCTGTGGTCCCAGCTACTTGGGAGGCGGAGGCA
>NW_003852460.1:7235370-7236575 GCF_000181295.1 Otolemur garnettii | reverse complement strand
GTCCCAGCTACTTGGGAGGCTGAGGCAGGAGACTCGCTTGTGCCCAGGAGTTGGAGGTTGCTGTGAGCGTGATGCCATGGCACTCTACCCAGGGGGATAGCTTCAGGCTCTGTCTCAAAAAAACAAAAACAAACAAAAAACCCCTCATATTCTGGCGAAATAGCCATATGGCAGCCGAAAACTGTATATTCCCTTCTTGTTCTCCAGCCCGTTCATGCATTCTTTCCAAACATCGGGACTTTTTTACAACGCCGCAGGACGAGGAACAAACTGTTGAAAATCGGGACATCTGGTCACCCTATTCTTGTTCCTAACTTAGTTGCCCTTGGTGATTGCCTGATTGTTTCCTCACCATTCAGACTCCACTGGGTTGGGATCTTAAAGCTCTCCAGAATCCTTCAAGGGCAGAAGGATTGCACAGTATCCCCTGACACCAGTTCGCATGGGGTGCAGGAGTCCCTCAGCCTGTCCTAAGAATGGAGTTCTAATCCTAGCAGGCAGAATTAAGATAGCTGTGCTTTAGGCACCTGCTAAGACTGTCCCACTACCTTCCCCCAATGGTAGCCCTGTGGTCCCTGAGACCTTCACAGTATGGCTGTCTTGCCAGCCAACAAATCCATGGCAAATCCAGGTAGGAGGGAGGGGGATGGGTGTGCTTTGACCTAATGGGCACAATGGTATGGTGCATTGGGGTTGGGACACCATTATAAGAGGTACTCTACCTAACAAGTGCAAACGTTGTAACCTATTTCTTTGTACCCTCAAAGTAACCTAAAATTTAAATTAAATTAAATTTAATGTAATTATTTAGTTTAATGTAATTATTTAATTTAATTTTTAAAAAGAAGCCATTCTTGTAGTTGCATGGAGAACACATGGGAATCAATGGAAGACCAGCCCTGATGGCCTGGATGGGATCCAAACACACCATCTAGTTCCTTTCAAAGACATAGAAAACAAGCTAGGAACTCTTCCACTAACAAATGCAAAAGAGTGTGATTCCCTTCCACTTCCCAAAGTTTGAGAGATGAGGATGTTATACAAATCATAGTCAGCAAGAAAAGGACATTTACTAAACAGTGCTATCAAAATTTCACAAAATTAGGCTCGGCGCCTATAGCTCAACCAGCTAAGGTGCCAGCCACGTACACCTAAGGTGGCGGGTTCGAATCCCCAGCCCGGACCCGCCAAACAACAATGACGGC
>NW_003852460.1:7229979-7233818 GCF_000181295.1 Otolemur garnettii | reverse complement strand
AAAAAAAAAAAAAAAAAAAAGAAAGAAAGTACCCTGGGAGCTGGTTACACAACCCATCAAGTTTGAGAGAAAGGCCTTCCACAGTCCATGAAAGGCATATGCTTGCTGTATAAGGAAGACCTGCCCACTCCATCCAATCAGCTGGGGGCGCAGATAGAACAAAAAGGTAGAGAAAAGGCAAATAATTTTTTTCTCTCTCTCTCCTGGAGCTGAGACACCGTTCTCCTAGTCTTAAACATCAGAACTGTGGCTATCCAGCTTTCAGACTCTGGAGCTTACAACAGCACTCACCACTCAGCTGGTTCTTAGGCTTTTGGCCAAAGACTGATGGTCACTGCCAGCTAGTTCTCAGGCTTTCAGACTTAGACAGCCACACTGCGGGCATCTCAGTATCTCTAGACTGCAGACAGCCTGCTGTGGGACTACTGAGCCTCCATAATCACGTGAGCCAATTCCCCTAATAAATTCTCTCTCCTATATCTTTGTAACTATATTTACATCTCCTATTGGTTCTCTCTCTCTAGAGAATGCTGACTACTACAGTCTCTAAAACTTAAAACAGTATAATATTGGCCCAGGTGTAGTGGCTCATGCCTGTAATCCTAGCACTCTGGGAGGCCGAGGCAGGTAGATTGCTTGAGCTCATGAGTTTGAGACCAGCCTGAGACCCCTCCACCCCGTCCTACTAAAAATAGAAAAACTGAGGCAAGAGGATTGCTTGATTCCAAGAGTTTGAGGTTGCTGTGGGCTATGATACCATGGCACTCTACCCAGGGCAGCAGCTTGAGACACTCTCTCAAAAAAATAATAATAAAAATAATGATAAATAAAATAAATAAATAAATAAATAAAACAGTATAATATTGGTACACAAATACACTAAAGGAGTCAAATAGAATGTCCAGAAATTATCCCAGTATCTGTGGAAGTCTAGTATATAGAAAGGATAGCATCTCAAATCCATAGAGAAAATATGAATTTTTTTTATCAAGGGGTACTTTTACAAAAGGGCAGTTATTTGGAAAAAGAAAAACTTGGCTCAATACAGCAAAAAAAAAAAAAAAAAAATCCATTCAAGTACTAGGAAAAAAAATGAACAAATGCCTTTATCATATGCGAATGGGGAAAAGACAGTCATTCTTTGGTATCTGTAGGATACCAAAATCAGCATCCATTTTGGCATGGATACCAAAATCAGCAGTTGCTCAACTCCTTGATATAAAATGGTGTAGTATTTGCATACAACCTATGCATATTCTCATATGTTCTTTAAATCATCTCTAGATTACTGACAAAACCCAACATATTGTAAATGCTATGTAAGTAGTTGTTACAATGTATTACTTAGGGTTTGAGTTGTTACAATGTATTATTTAGGGTTTGAGTTGTACAATGTATTATTTAGGGTTTGAGTTGTTACAATGTATTGTTTAGGGTTTGAGTTGTGACAATGTATTCTTTAGGGTTTGAGTTGTGACAATGTATTATTTAGGGTTTGAGTTGTGACAATGTATTCTTTAGGGTTTGAGTTGTTACAATGTATTATTTAGGGTTTCTAATGAAAAGAATAAAAAGTCTGTGCATGTTTTTCCCCCAACATTTTGGAATGGGCTAGAAATGTGAGCTGGCAGTTCGCATTTTCCCCAGAGTATCCCCAGCTTCTGCATATTCGTACCCTTGATCCCCTCCCTACAAAAGTGGTGGGAGATGACTCCTGTGGCTAGGCGATAAAAACGTGCCTTTCTTCTTGTCAGCACTCTTTGCATTGCTGGCACTCTGTAGTTCTCTGTCTTATTTGCTCTGGTGAAGCCAGCAGCCATGTGAGAAGTACTATGGACATCCTCATATGGCAAGAAACTAAAGACTTTATCCAATAGCTTATGAGGAACTAAGGAAATCAATCCTATCCACAGTGTAAGTGAGCAGTGAAGTGGATCCTTCTGCACTGAGCCTTCAGATAAGATCTGGTGGCATTTTGGCCACAGCTTTGTGAAAGATCATGAAGCAGAGGAGCCAGCTAAGCTGTGCGCAAACGCCTGATCCATAGAAGTTGTGAAATAATGACTGCGTATTGCTTCAAGCCACTACATGTTGGAGAAATTTGTTACAAAGCAATAGATAACTAATAGATAATATTGACAAAATAAAAATAGCCTTAAAACATTTTTTAAAAGTTTAACCTTACTAATAAGAGAAATACACACTTAAAATTATTTAGAAATACCATTTATAATACTGAAGAAAGTCAAAAGTTGTATGATGTACTCTTTTGACAAGGCTGTGAGGAAGTAGATATTCTCAGAGACTGTACATGGGAGTGCAAAATGGATCACCTTTATCATAGAAGGCTTAGCAATATTTTTAAAAATTTACAGACTCAGATGGCACCTATGGCTCAAAGGAGTAGGGTGCCGGCCCCATATACCAGAGGTGGTGGGTTCAAACCCCGCCCTGGCCAAAAACTGCAAAAAAAAAAAAAAAATAGAAAAAGAAAAAAATTTACAGAGTCATTGGCCCTTTGATCCAACAGTCCTAGAAACTATATCAAAGATACACTGATGAAAATACAAAAAGATACATGCATGGGCAGCACCTGTGGCTCAGTGAGTAGGGCACCAGCCCTATATACTGAGGATGGTGGGTTCAAACCCAACCCTGGCCAAACTGCAACAAAAAAATAGCTGAGTGTTGTGGCGGCCGCCTGCAGTCCCAGCTACTCAGGAGGCTGAGGCAAGAGAATCACCTACACTTAGGAGTTGGAGGTTGCTGTGAGCTGTGTGATGCCACGGTACTCTACCGAGGGTGACAAAGTAAGACTCTGTCTCTACAAAAAAATTAAAAAATAAAATAAAATAAAGAAAAAGATACATGCACGAAGTTATAACATGAACATACATATAGATATATAAATTGGTTAAACTAAGCTGTGTCCACACAGCAGAATACTATGCAGCCATCAAAACAGTGAGCTCTCCAGGAATTTGTGTTAAAATGAAATAGCAAGGTGCCAACAAATATATATACTATACTAATATCTTATAAGAGAATAAATAGGATGTGAGCACACACACCCTTATAGTTGCAAAAGAAAACACTGGGAAATAAACCAAAAGTTATCTACAGTGAGAGAAAATAGGGATATGAACATAAGTTAATTCAGACTTTTTTTTGACTTTGAAATTATGTAAGTATTTCACATATTCAAAAAGGAAACTACATCAAAAACACAAAGGTAACTATATCAAAAATTAAAAAACAAACTGGGCATGGTGGCTCACGCCTGTAACCTTAGCACTCTGGGAGGCCGAGAAGGGTGGATTGCTTGAACTCAGGAGTTTGAGACCAGCCTGAGCAAGAGCGAGACCCCCATCTCTAACAAATAGCTGGGTATTGTGGCCGGCACCTCTACTCCCAATTACTTGGGAGCCTGAGGCAAGGGAATTACATAAGCCCAAATCTGAGGTTGCTGTGAGCTGTGATGCTACAGCACTCTACCAAGGGTGTCAAAGTGAGACTCTCTCTCAAGAAAAAGAAAAAAAAATTAAAAAGCAAGATAAAATGAGTAAACTTAATTATTTATTAAGTTGGCGATGTAAGCTCAGTGCCCATGGCTCAAGTGGCTAAGGTGCCAGCCACATACACCTAAGGTGGCGGGTTCGAATCCAGCCTGGGATCGCCAAACAATAATGACGGCTGCAACCAAAAAATAGCCGGACGTTGTGGTGGGCGCCTGTGATCCAAGCTACTTGGGAGGCTGAGGCAGGAGACTCACTTGAGCCCAGGAGTTGGAGGTTGCTGTGAGCTGTGATGCCACAGCACTCTACCCAGGGGGGCAGCTT
>NW_003852460.1:7224736-7229213 GCF_000181295.1 Otolemur garnettii | reverse complement strand
AGACTCGCTTGAGCCCAGGAGTTGGAGGTTGCTGTGAGCTGTAATGCCATGGCACTCTACCCAGGGTGATAGCTTGAGGCTCTGTCTCAAAAAAATAAATAAATAAATAAATAAAAGTTATGTAAGTTAAGACTGAACTGAGAATCATGATTTTTTTCCTAAAACCAAAAACAATCTCCTGAGTTTATACTCAAAGAATAAAAAGAAAAAAAATAGCAAAAATAAAAACCCAATACAGTGAACAAAACTAAACATAACTAGGGCATTCTTTCCTCTTTACTCTAGAAATCAGCAATTAGAGCAAAATAACAAAGCATTTACTCTACCTTTTTTGTATGCACTGAATTTTAGAGTAATCAAATAGCCATAATTGATGAGGGAAAACAAGCTCTCTCTCTGTTTCCCTCTGTCTCTTTCTCTCTTCCTTTAGAAATGAGGTCTCCCCAGGGCTAGCCTCAAGCTCCTAGGCTAAGGTGACCAGATTTTAACATTGGTAAAGCAGGACACCATGGTGGGGGGCAAGGGGAGTGGGGGCAGGGCCTGACAACAAATGCAAACTTTGATAAGCAGTTCTTGATAATCAGTTCTCAACAATTATTTGTTATTATTAAAGTTTAACATTATAAAATTAACAAAAATAATATAAAATGCATATCCTGGAGAAACAGCCACATGGCAGCCAAAAACCGTATATTCCCTTCCTGTTCTCCCATGTTCCCTAGCTTGTTGTTCATTCTTTCCAAAAATCGGGGCTTTTAAAAACACCACAGGATGCAGGACAAATTGTTAAAAATTGGGACTATCTGGCCAAAAGTGGGACATCTGGTCACCTTATTCTAGAGAGGGGGGGGCTACTTGTTTGTTCCAGACAGTTTGGCTCCTTCTGAGCTGATTGTCCTTGCCTAGGACAAGGGAGGGAGCAGTCTCCTTCTGATACCTTGAGCAGGAGGGGAGTAGGGAGTTTACATTAGCCTTTTCATTTCCAAATGAAGTTACATTAACCTCTTCATTCCCAAATGGAGTTACATTAACCGTTTCAGCTGTGAGAAAACTGTATATTCCCTTCCCATTCTCCCTCTGTTCCCTAGCTTGTCATGCATTCTTTCCAAAAATTGGGACTTTTTAAAAATGCCACGGGATGCAGGACAAATTGTTAAAAATCGGGACGTCTGGTCACCTTATCCTAGGCTGAAGAGATCTTCCTGCTTCAGCCTCCCAAACAGCTGCATTAGCCACCACACCCAGCAAGGGAAAACTCTTTACAAAGACATCTCAGCTAATAAATCTGGCAAGAATGTTTGTAGGAGACTATGCACCAAGCTTGTGGAAGCGGTCACCTGTTCTTGAAGAAGGCGCTGGGAAGGAGACAATCTCCCAGCTAGCATGGAGATATTTGAACCCGGAGACAAGCCCTCAAGCAGCTGCAGGCATTAATGAGATAAGATCAGGCACTCGTTAGCAAGCAGGTGTTATACATTGAACATTGGTGGGATGGGGAAAGAGCACATAGCATTGATTAAGCACACTGTGGCACCAACAAATGTTCATATTAGAAAGTCAATATTTGCAATCCTTATTGATTCAAACAAGGCCTACCAAATACCATCTTCTTTACCTATGTACATTTTGGAAAACTTTATACTGTAGGGAGATGCTATTATCATGACACATGAAATAAAGTCCATTATCATTTTTAGCAAAAGTTTAAGAGAGGTGAGAGGTAAATGTATTCAGAAAGTTTTATTTACTTTAGCCAACAATAATTAAAACCCCCATCCAATAACACTAATGGACAAGTAGGCAAGATATATTTTTAATGAAAGTTCCCAATTCAATCAATGAACAACATTCAGAACACAAGACAAGAGAAAAAAACAGTTGGCTATTTTCCATCTTGAACTACATTTGACATGGTCTTGAATCCTCAGAAATATTTGGTAAAATATTCTGGTAATACTTTCCATAAACTCCTGGGAATCTTGAATTTGCAAAGTGAATGCAACAGGGAAATTCATATTTCCCAACTCATAGGATGCACTTGGCTATCCAGGGGAAAAGTGTAAAAGAGAGAAAAAATCCCACTTAACAACATCAGGAAGGCACCCAGACTTGCTACTAAAGCAGCACTCCCGGCTTCCTGGCTATCTGGCTTGAAGGGCAGACGGAAGGATGGCGGGAAGGCAATCCCCCGTAGATGTCTGATACAGCTGTAATTGTGGAGCACAGCAACTGTGATACAGACACTAGCAATTATGTTCAGAACCCCTGAAATGATAAACGGACTGTTAATGTCATGCTTCTGAACAATTCCCAGGTACACGTTCCTAAGTGCTAAAATGAGGAAGCCTCTCCCCAGGAGCCCTAGTATGGTGGCAGCCAGCAGGAGGTATTGAGAAAGATGAATGTCAGCAGGCAGAAAGTCATCAAGGAAGGTGTACTGGTGACAAAATTTGGCTTTGCTGATGTTGCTATTATGGTGGTAGATGCAGACTCTCCACATTCCCACACAGGCGATACCAGGGGGGAATGATGAGGCATTGTCTATGTGCCACACTCGCCACTCCGCGAGGCCCATGGAAGTCGCTGACAGGAGCCATCCCACGGTGATAAGAGCAAAACCTGCCATTTGACAATTGGCACTATTGACGAGGAGCAGCATGGTGGCAGCGTACCCAGGGGAACTGCAAACAACACAGGGCACAGTGAGGTTAGGATTTTGGGGCCTAGGACAGCACTCCCATGAGTGACCAGTACCATCAGGGAAGTGCTGTATTTGAGAAAGGAGACAGTAGACCTTGCTGCTGTGCTGGCAGGACGACAGCATCAAGCAAACCTTGGAGAGGGCCATTTGGCAATACTTACCCAAAGCCTTAAAATGCAGAGACCTTCAAACAGCCATTCCACTTCTGGACATTGGTCCAAAGATATAATTAAGGCTAGCCAGAAATATCTGGCCACAAAGATGATCGTTGTAGTACTATTTGTAATATTGAAAAATAGGAAACAACATCAAGTCCAACAATAGGGCCTGGTTAGATGATTTATGCTGTATCCGTGCAATGCAACTATATGCCAACATTAAAAATGCGAGTGGAATCATACAGAGTATAATATTTTGTGCTTGGCTCTTTTCATCTGAGATATTTTCAAGGTTTGTTCATGTTACAGCATTATGAGATGTTTGTCCCACTTTATTGCTGCATTGTATCCCATTTTCTAGATATACTACAGTTTGTTTATCCATTCATCAGTTTTTTGACATTTGGATTGGTTCCATGTTTTGGCTATTATGAATGCTGCTATAAACATTTGCATATAAAACTTTGTATGAACATATGTTGTTTCTCTTATGGAATACCTAGGTGTGGAATTAGTGGTTCCACACCACCAATAAGTATATATTTAAGTATAAATAAGTGTATACTTATTTTTAGAAATTGCCAAACTGTTTTCCTAAGTGGCTACACCATTTTACATCCCCTTAGCAGTGTATGAAGTTTCCAGTTTCTTCTCTAACCCTGGGTATTTTTAGTCTTTTTGATTACGCCCATTGTAGTTGACATTATGTGATCAAAAGGCAGATGTTCACAATACATCAAGTACAAACAGCATGTTACAAAACAGCATGCACAATACATCGTAGGTATGAATGGAATTAGAAGGCTGCATGATAAGTTACTAAGAGACGTTTTCAACTAGATTTGAGGGCTGATGACTTTTTAAAAGCTATTTGAATTGTGAAGCTATTTCTGTACATACGTATAGAAAAGCACACAATGTCAAAGTGTACAACTCAATGAATTATGACAGGGCAAACACCACCCATGTCCTACTACTTAGTTTAAAATAAATGATATCCCCTTCCTAAATATAAAATGGAGATAAGAAGGCTGGGTGCAGTGGCTCACATCTGTAATCCTAGCACTCTGGGAGGCTAAGGCAAATGGGTCACCTCAGCTCAGGAGTTCAAGACCAGCCTGACCAAGACTCAGACCCCATCTTTACTAAAAATAGAAAAATTAGCCAGGCGTGGTGGCAGGCACCTGTAGTCCCAGCTACTCAGGAGGCTCAGGCAACAGGATTGCTCGAAGTCAGGAGTTTGAGGTTACTGTGAGCTACAATGCTGCCATGGCACTCTGTCTCAAAAAATAACAATATAAAATAAAATTGAGATAACAAAACCATAAGTATACCAAAGCATGAGCTGATTTATGTTCATCATAAAATATGATAGGAAGATACAAAACAAGATGCATCTGAATACTGGGATTACAAATGATTTTTTTCTTTTCTTTTTCTGTTTTAAGGTTAAAGATTATTACTTTTATAATTGGAAAAAATGGTGGCACATATGGAAGTACAAACAGAGAAACGTACTTGCTAATGACTATTAAGAGCTATAAAAACGGCTCGGCGCCTATGGCTCAACCGGCTAAGGCGCCAGCCATGTACACCTAAGGTGGCGGGTTCGAATCCC
>NW_003852460.1:7220121-7224499 GCF_000181295.1 Otolemur garnettii | reverse complement strand
CACTGTGTAGCACAGTGGTTATGATGCCAGCCACATATACCGAGGCTGGCGGGTTCGAACCCAGCCTGGGCCAGCTAAAACAACAATGACAACTGCAATAAAAAATAGCCAGGTGTTGTGGAGGGTGCCTGTAGTCCCAGCTACTTGGGCGTCTGAGGCAAGAGAATTACTTAAGCCCAACAGTGGACGTTGCTGTGAGGTGAGATGCCACGGCACTCTACCGAGGGTGATATAGAGAGACTCTGTCTCAACAAAACAAAACAAAACAACAACAACCCATGGGTGTGTTCCAACCCAAGCTCTCACTTCTTAGAATTAATTCTGGAGGACGAAACCCATGGGTGTGTTCCAACCCAAGCTCTCACTTCTTAGAATTAATTCTGGAGGACGAATCAGAAAGTGTGATCAAAGTTCAATGATGATCCCGAGCAATACCATTAATACTAGGGAATAAGAGCAATCTGGAGACCAGTTATATGGGAATCAATATGGAAGCTCCAGTCAATTTCCTAATTCCATGTGATAGACCATATTACTCAACCATTTACAATGAAGTATAGAAATTCTCACTGTCTATTGAGAGGGGAATAGGACTCAAAAGAATTTATAAATATATATGTTGTTGTTATTATGTATGTTCTTATATGTGTGCAGGGGGTTGTATGACCACAGTTTTGTTTTTTTGTGTACATGTGCATAAACTTTGGAAGGCAGTACTTCAGAATGTCATTGGTGGGTGGTAAAATAATTATTTTCAGCCAGGTACAGTGGTATACACCTGTAATCTTAATACTTTGGGGGCCTCCTGGGCTTAAACAATTCTCTTGCCTCAGACTCCCAAGTAGCTGGGAATACAAGCACCCACTACAATGCCTGGCTATTTTTAAGAGGCCAGTCTCTTGCTCAGGCTTGCCTTGAACTCCTGAACACAAGCAATCCACCCTCCTCAGCCTCCCAGAGTGCTGGATTATGGGCATGAGCCACCATGACTGGCAAAAAATATATATATCTTTTGATAGCTGTACTTCAAGATAAGTCTAATCCTTAGCATTTTTGTTTTTTCATTTGAAAATAACTTTTCTGTGAAAAAGGGTTTGCATGCTTCCCTAGGGGTTAAAGAGTTCAATCACCAAATGAGATGAAGCAGGTGGGCTTTCCCAGGTTCGTTTGCTGAAGGGGGCAGAGAGTCACCTGTAGGGGCAGCAGTGAGACAGGGCAGTCTGCAGCGAGACTGCTGTGCTCACCCAGATGGGAGAACAGGACACACACTCACATGCACACTTGAAAATACACACGTACACACACACAGCTTATACACACTCCCCTGTGTACGCTAAAGCTACATACACCCACCCTTACATAAACACACATGTGTATAGATACACACCTCTCTATACATGCACACCCTACGTACACGCACCCCTACATACACACATACACAGATGTACATGCTGGGGTTCATGTGCATGCCCTGAGGAAGGGGAAGATTCATTACTACAGGTAGACTTTATCGAATGATGTGCATTTTATAGTCTGGTTTGTGTAAATATGAAAAGATACATGTTTTCTTTCCATGCATATGAATATGCATGGGAAATTCTGGAAAGACAACACCTGGACCCACTAAAGCCAATCTCTATGAGTGGGTGTAGAGTCTGGGGGGCATGCCCTGTTCACAGTGTATCTTTTGGCACTATATACTTACCATTCTCATGCCTGGTTCCTGTTAATACAACAGAGCCAAGGATGGGAGAGACACACACAGAGAGAAACAAAGTTAGAGGAGGGAGAGTGCAGGCAGTGTCCTTGCAAAGACAGCTCTTCAAAATACCTTTCTAAGTAAAAACATCACTTGCAGAAGAGTTTGTACAGAAGGGGTTCCTTTTCTGTGAAAATTAAGGAAAACATATAGTACCTATTTATGCATGTATAAATACACGGGTATAGTATAACATGCTCACAATAGAGAATTTCTGGTGCAGGAAATGGCTAACAGTGGTCACTTCTGGGGGAAGTGCAGGCGTGGCAACAGCTCCAGAAAGCTGCCCTTTAGTGTGGAGGTTTGCATCTGGAGGGGATGCTACAGCAGATGCAAACAGCCTTCTTCTGAGAAGAACCACCCTCATCTGCATTATCAGGATCTAGGCAAGGTTAACTCTCAGGAAGCGGGAGCTCTGACAGAGACAGCGTTTCCACAGGCTACTGTCTATTCTGTCTGCAGGCTGTCGCCTGAGAGACTTCACGTGCACAGCAAGACAACCACGTGTCTCCTCCCCTCTTTCCACGTCACTACCTCCACTCTGGGGCCCCACGCTCCTCTGTATGGTGTAAGTACTTGAGCTGTATGGCCCTTCTTGCCCTCTCCTGTTTCGTGTGGCTCCTGTGCACCTGTGCATGTTAATCAATTTGCACACCTATTCCATTGTTTTATAGACTCAAATTTTCAAAACTTGCTGGGGGCAAGGAAAGAGAAGAAAATTCCCTTCACCCCCTCCAGAAGAGCATTCTTCTGAGTCACCTTTACGGTGCACTTCAGAGAAGGAGTCTCACATGTAATTCTGCATGCAATCTTTTGATGTCAAATGACATGGGTCCTCTAGAGAACTCCACTGTCTACTCATGAGAGGAGAGTGAAAATAATATTGACCTTGTGGACCCCACCCCCACACTGGGTACCCTGAAAGAGCCTTGGAGACCCCTGAGGCACCAAGGCAGAGCAAAGGTACTCCGAGAGATGGAAGATGGGAAGACCATCCTTCCAGGTGGCTGCTGTTGGATTGAGAGGCTTCCCCCTCCCCACTGCAGGGGGACATAGATGAGAACAAAAAGCTGTCAGAGACTCTGCAAAGAATGTGGTCAGGAGACTAAACAATATTGCAAAATATATAACCTCAAAGCCGTTAGGGTGGCTACTATTTTAAAACAATCTAGCAAATAATGAATGTTGGTGAGGATGGGATAAAATTGGAAACCCTGAACATCGCTGGTGGGCACGAAAAAGGTCGTACCCAATATGGAAAACAATACGTCAGTTCCTCACAAAACTAAAAATAAAATCATCACCAGATCCAGAAATTCAATCCAATCTCTGGGCACACACCCACAAGAAGTGAAAGCAGAGACTGAAAGAGATGTTCATAGCAGCATTGTTCACAGCACCTAATGGGCAGAAGCAGCCCAAATGTCTGTAGACGGATAAGTGGATAAAGAAAATGTGATCTAGTCCTACCTACACTGGGATATTATTTAGCCTCCGAAAGGAATGAAAATCTGACAAGCACCGCAGCATAATGAGCCTTGAGGACATTGTTTCATGAAGTAAGCCAGTTACAAAAGGACAAATTCTGTATAATTCTACTGATATGAGGTACCCAGAATGGTCGAATTCATAGTCAGAAAGTGGAATGGTGCTTGCTAGGGCAGGGAGTAGAGATTTGGTTGTGTGAAGGGTACAGTTTCAGTTCTACAAGATGAAGAGAGTACTGTAGATTGCACAAGGAGGAAAATGTGGGCTCGGTGCCTGTGGCTCAAGTGGCTAAGGCACCAGCCACATACACCTAAGGTGGTGGGTTTGAATCCAGCCCGGGCCCGCCAAACAAAAATGACGGCTCCAACCAAAAAATAGTCGAGTGTTGTGGTGGGCGCCTGCAGACCCAGCTACTTGGGAGGCTGAGGCAGGAGACTCGTTTGAGGCCAGGAGTTGGAGGTTGCTGTGAGCTGTGATGCCATGGCACTCTACCCAGGGGGACAGCTTGAGGCTCTGTCTCAAAAAAAAAAAAAAGTAGGAGAATGTGCTTGACGCTTAACTATACACCTAAGAATATGGTATAAGCACTTATACCGAAAAATAGGTATAATTTATGTTATGTACATTTTACCACAATTAAAAAAACACACACACAGAGGGCTGAGCTTCTACTAACCAGTGATATGGTCTCCAAGTGACCAGCAACTTGTGAGGAGGGGTCTGGCTCACTGGGCCAGTGGGGCTGGTGTGGCCACAGCTTCTGCCTTGCTTTTCATCGCTGGCTTCTCAGTCTCCACAGCCTGAGTCTCCATCCATCCTGAGGCTCTTTCCCTTCCCTCCGCCTTCTACTCAACTTCCCACATTCTACCACCCATTGTCCTCACCTTCCATATTCCCTGTTTCTAGGTTAGGAATGCTATGGCAGCACTCATTCTCTTGCTGGCCCTAGCCTGAGAAGGTGGGGCATGTTATTAGTGGACCTTTTAGAGTCCACTTTGTTTTTTTTTTTTTTTTTTGAGACAGAGCCTCAAGCTGTCCCCCTGGGCAGAGTACCGTGGCATTACAGCTCACAGCAACCTCCAACTCCTGGGCTCAAGCGAGTCTCCTGCCTCTGCCTCCCAAGTAGCTGGG
>NW_003852460.1:7196131-7218771 GCF_000181295.1 Otolemur garnettii | reverse complement strand
GGAAGGAAGTAGAGAAGGAAGGAAGGGAGGAGGCAAGGAAGGGAAAGAGGGAGGGAGGGAGGAAGGGAAAGAGGGAAGGTGGAAAAGAAGGAAGAAAAGGATGGGAGAGAGGGAGGGAAGGAAAGGAGGGAGGGAAAGAAAGAGAGAAGGGAGGGAGGGAGGAAGGAAAGAAGAGTGAGGGAAGGAGGGAGGGAGAGGAGACAAGGAGAGAAGGACAGAGTGAAGGAGGGAGGGAAGGAAGAGAGCCAGGAAGGAAGGGTATATATGGGCACACTGACTCAGGTGGCAAAAGAGACTTTGCAGATGTGATTACATTAAGGATTCTGACATGGAGAGATGAGCCCAGATGATCTGGGCAGGGCCCTGTCATGACAAGAATTCTGTCGAGAGGGAGGCAGGTCAGTGAAGACAAGGAGATGATGGAAGCAGAGTCAGGGAGCCATCACAAGATGCCACGCTGCTGGCTCTGCAGGTGTAGGCAGGGCCATGAGACAAGGAATGGCAAGGGTGAATCGGCCCTTGGTGCCTCCAGAAGGGAGCACAGCCCTGCCTACGCCTTGCCCTTAGCCCAGCATGATGGATTGCAAGCAGACTTCCCACCTTGAGAACAGAAATAGAATGAATGAACTTTCATTGTTCTAAGCCCCGCCCGCAGTGTGTGGCAATTTGTTACAACAGCAATAGGAAACTAGCCCCCTGCCTATGTTCGGCTGTGGAATTACAAGCGATTTTATTTCTTCTTTATTGCCCTATGGCATACTTATCTGTTTTACTGTACTGATGACTGTTATCTTTTTTTTTTTATTTTGAGACAGAGTCTTGCTTTGTTGCCCCTGGTAGGGCCAGGTGGCTGACTTACCAACAAAATCCGGGCAGCAGGAAAGGTGACAGCTGAATACTTACATGATGGCAGGAGGTTGAGGCACAGACAAGCAGGGAGCCAGGCTCTTTGGAAGCACCAGGTCTGGGGGGTGAGTAGTAGAGACAGGAAAAGGGCCTCAGGGTCTGTATATGATGCCCCATTCCCTTCCGTCACCCCACAAAGTCCCCAGGCTGCCAGTCTTCTCCCAGGACAGAAGGCACGAAGGTTAATCTGAACCAAGGTTGACTCCACAGGACTCGATCTGGGGCCATCAGGCTACATCGGGGGAGCTGTAGTGACCGCTGGGACGAGGAAACGCTATGTAGCCAACAGTCTGACTCCTACTTGGCCCCACGTGTTTGGTGGTCAACAGTTTTGTCATAAAACAGAAGATTTTCATGAAGAGAGTAAAAGTAGCCACCTCCTCCCTTTTGACAGCGCTTGGAGTGTTTCTTGAATGAGAATGTTAAAAAACCGGCCGGACACCTGTTCCCTCTCCAGCCTCTTTAATGCTTCCCATCAGCACATGGTGCCAGAGCACCCCAGGCCCCAGGGCACTCGGACCTGAAGAGACAGGCGGTGTGACCTGCAGACTGCCAGGGAGCCACACTGTGTCACTCAAGGGTCTTTTGTGAGATTAGAAGTGACAGGTACCATCTTCCTCAAGCAGAGAAGGGGACAGCCATTGGGAGCTGAGGAAGCGGAGTGATGAGTTGGCACACTCACAGGGCACAGGCCCCCTCTGCAATCGCTTTTTCTATCCTTTTATTTTAAACTTACATACAGAGGCTGCCAAAAAATATATACACGTTTTAAGGCAGGAAAAAACTATTCAATTTGTAATACTCAAGTCAAATTGACTTCTGTAATTATAAGAGGTGTCCAATGTGACTTGTATTCATGTTTTGTTCCTGGTGTACATTGAGTGTTTCAAATTTACCAGGCTGAAGGACAGCGGTGCAATCATAGCTCAATGTAACCTCCAACTCCTGGCCTCAGCGTTCTGAGTAGCTGGGACCATAGGCATGCCACATGGAGAGATGACCTCTTGCTAAGTTGCCCAGGCTGGTCTCAAACTCCCGGCCTCAAGCAACCCCCTGCCTCAAGTCTCCCAAAGTTCTGAGATCACAGGTGCACACTACCTTACCCACTACCTTACCCAGAAAGCAGTTCTGACAAGCCCATATGTCCTCACAACCCATAGTCCTATCAGCTTGCAGAACACTAACATCACCCCCAGAAAGTGCTCCACATTACCTAACGCAGCCCTAGTCCTGTAGAGGAAGGAAAATGACTATTCCAGGGAGAAATAGGATAGTGCCTACGATAGACCTAACAGATTTTCCTTCCTTCAGAGGAAATCCTAGAGATGTTCCTACAGGCAGCTGGCACGCCCAAGGGTGGGACATCACAGGAAGGCGGGCTATAGGTTGGGAGTAACCGGGAGACCTATGGCCCAATGCTGGCTATGTCACTGTTAGGTTGGTGGCTCTTCCGAAGGAGTGTAAGATGCCACATGTGTACCTGGCTTGTGAAATACATCACCAGCTGTGGATATGCACATGTATGCATGTGCATATGTGCATGTGTGTGTGATTTTACATCATTCCTCCATGCCAGAAGCTTTATTGGTATAAAAACATTATAAACATAAAGGGCTTGGTCTTATTGGAAGACAGACACAGGGCTCTCCCCTTCCTCTTAATGGATGGTAGCCCTTATATCAAATAGTCAAGAGGTGTATGTTGCCACCAGCAGAACTGTCTCTCTCAAGGTTTCCTGGCATTTGGATTGGTATTGAAGTTTTAAAAACAATCAAGATGGAGGCAAGCCATCAAATATATGTAGGAAACCCTGAGTAGAAAGTTAAATAATTCTTCACTGTAGACTATTCTGAGTGCCATTCTGTGCTTGGATTCCACACAAGTCCTCTCTGGGCTTGAACCTTGAAAAGCCAGGGTGTCTCAGAGGTCACAGTTCTGGCTGCTTTGAGCACAGCCTTTCTTGTCTTTGGCGCAGAACAACAGGATGCAAGGTTCTGGAGAAGCCTGCTGTCCCACTAGGATTTTCCCTGACACTCTCTCCCTGCCTCCCTGGCTGTGACACTTCTCTGCACATCCAGATAGAAGAGGCTGGAGGGGAGAGATTGGGGCAGTAAAGGCAGAGGAAGCAATGCTGAGGGTGTGACCCAGATGGAGCTAAAATGAGCCTTACCTTAGCGTTGGCTGCTTGAGCCCTCTGAGCAATGTCAGCAGTGCTTATTCTTGTGTGACTACACGTGCCTGGGTGTGGAAGGTGTCTGTGTAAAGCATAGGACGGAAGCTGACCCTGAGGTGGCCATGCTGCACTCTCTGCTCTGTTTATGCGGGCACTTAATAATCACGTGGGAATTAGCCGCCCCCCTTGTGCCAGGTGGGCAAGCACAAATAAGCAGGGCACCCACCCTTGAGGTCTTAAATAAGGTTTAGTGGGCAAGTCTCATAAGCTTGGCAAACGGGTACAGGTGCGGGGGTTAGAAATACAAGCCTGACCTATGTCTGCAACACTGAGTCACATTATACAGGACCGTTCTGTGCATAATAAAATGTTGGAACTCCTCCACTGCAAAGCTCTCAGGTTCCAGATTAAAGTGCTACATAGTTACAAAGCACAAGACTTCTGGTGAAGCCAAAGAACAACCGCTCTTAAAATTAAAAAAAGAAAAAGTACTTTTCATTTTAAAATTATTTCAGACTTAACAAAAAATGTTACAAACAGTACAACTATCTCTACATATTCCTCACCCAGATTTTCCAAATGAAAACCACTCACAGAACTGCAGTACAATGGTTGGAATCAGGAAACTAACAAGAATACAATACTATGACCTACAGATTTTCCTCAGATTTCACTGATGGGCCAACCAGCATCCTCTTCCTGCGAGGAGTCCACCCAGGACCCCTGTCAGGGTGCCTTTGCCTCCTAACTTCAAACAGCTCTACCTTTTGCCACTTGACACCTTTTAAGAGAAATGTTCAAGTTTGTTTTTCGTGATGACTTCCCACACCGTGGATCTGTCTGATGTATTTGTAGCAAGAACAACTCAGAGGGGAGGTTGCACCCTTCTCGGAGCAGCATGCTGTGTAAGATAACTCATTCCCAGTGCAGGCAGCGCTGGACCCACCACAGGTGTCCTTGGGATCTGTCCGAGTGCTGGGATAAGAGGCCTGGGTTTAGTGGGGTATATTTGTGTGGCTTAAGACACAGTATATGCAAGAATAATCACACAATGCACATGTTCTCCTTCAGTGGGAAGTGTGGGACACAAACGCTCGGAATGCCTGTATGTGCAGTCCAACATCAGCATGCCTGATGCATCTTGTTATTAAGTCTGATGGGTCATGGCAAAGAAGAGACAAAACCCTTACCCTCACCGATTCAGCACACCCGCTCAGCACACAAGTGCTTAGAGCCAACCCCTTGCACGCTACCAGCCATAAGTCCTGGCACTGGCACATGGACCACTTGATATGGTTACACAACTCCACACCACAGCAGCTACTTAAAGCTGCATTTGAATGCTCCTGTGTATGATTTTATTATGTCAAAATTCAAGACAGAGCGTGGTGCCTGTGGCTCAGTGGCTAGGGCGCCAGCCACATACACAGGAGCTCGCAGGTTTGAATCCAGCCCCGGCTTGCCAAACAATGACAGCTACAACCAAAAAATAACCGGGCGTTGTGGCAGGCACCTGTAGTCCCAGCTACTCAGGAGGCTGAGGCAAGAGAATCACTTAAGCCCAAGAGTTTGAGGTTGCTGTGAGCTGTGACGCTGTGATACTCTACCCAGCATGACAGCTTTAGATTCTGTCTCAAAACAACTAAAATGTATGTCTGCTTTGTAGACTCTGTCAAAATATTCACTCTTCAACCTAATTTTGAATTATTTTTATTAGAAAGTGTCTTTCCACACCTCCAAAGGCCTAACCTTTAGATCTCCCTAATGGAACCATTTCTAATCCCACCAATCAAAAGAGAGCAACTGTCTCTCTCAGGTGCTTGGGATATCTGTTCTGACTGTAGGGAGGTGCTTGCTCCAAGTTCTGGGTAGATGATGAGAACCTATTCACGGCTCAGCACTGCTCTCAACCAGGCCTGGGCCCTAAGCTTATCAACATACATCAACTCACAAGAGGTTAGTTAGGACCCACAGAGGCTAGGCCACTTGTACACCACCACAAAACTCACAAGTGACAGAGGTGGCTTTGCTCCAGGCAGCTCGGCTCTGTGTCCTGGTGCCACAGAGCTTGGCTGTGTCCTGTGCCACTTTGGTGCCACACCACATTAGCACACAGTGGTGCAGATAATGGAAGCCATGAATGACCCCAATCCTTCACACACCCCCTACATCCACATCGTGCCAGGTGACTTTATAGTTTCTTCCACTAAAGAGGGGGATACCAGAATGCTGGATCTGGCTACGTCATCTGCTTTGCCAATGGAAGGCTGGTAGATAACACAGGACCAGACAGGGCTCATTCTTGTGTGTACCTGCTGTGGACACACCTAGACCAGACTGCTGGTCCCAAGAGAAAGAAGAGGGGCACAGGGCACAGAGGCCAGCCTGGCCCAGCCACTGACGGACAAGTCCACAGGCCATGTACTTCATCACACTGACAGCTGCTGAGATTTTATAGCTGTTCGTTCTGTGGCACTGCTAGGGAATGCTAACTGATAAGACCTGTGCACGTGACCTTTTTCTGACCTCAAACTCACTGGCCTTACTTAGACTGGCACAGATAAGTTATACACAATCAATGCCACAGTTCATTCAAATGGGTGAAGATCAGAATCTGACATATGGTGAGGATATTGACGCTTTCTTAAAAAAGGTATGACACAGGTAAATCAAAGACATGCTCCATTCACTTGGAGAGACACAATTTATTTTGTTAAAGTCAAGCAGGATGATGTGGTGATAGGTAAATAGTATCAGGCATGCACCTGTCCACATTTGCCATGGTGGACTGACGGATGCAGGCAGCCGGCCACAGGCCATACCCCACTCGCTGGGGTATTGTACAGCTGCGCCACAATGGAGGGCACGGGACAGCCACCACCTAAGGATGCCAAGAGCTGCCCATTAGCACCAGATTGTTCTCAGATGCAGCTATATACAGAGTTATGTACACTGACTCTCTAGAATCTTTGGGTCCCTGCAAACAGACATGTAAAAGGCAAATGGGAAACAGACGAGACAGCTGTCACTTTCTGTGCTTTGCTAAGAGGGGAGGAGAGCACTGTATATTGCTATGTATAAGAGACAGTCCTAAAAACATGTCAGAAGACTGGGCACAAACACATAGATTTGATTGTTCACAGTTTACACAGGTATCATCAAGACGACCACAACACTGTACTTGAGGAGGGGGAATGACAGCGACAAGCTTTGTCAAACAAAATACTCTGCTATGACTTGGGCTGTCTCCCGAGGGAAAGAGACAGAGGCTGGTGGGCAGTCAGCTTCCCCCTTCACGACAGCCCACATTCACAGCAAGTGACTGCCAGGCAGGGGAAGAGGAGGACGCTTCATCGGCAGAGAGGGATATTTTGGGTTAGCGCCAACTGAATTTAACAAGAATAAACACTGCTGAAAAGACATGGATCCTTTTGGCATTGGTAGGCTGCCAAAAAGGCGGGTTATTGCCTGTATGACTGGAGCCCGCCAGGTTGAGTGCGGCTGTTGCGAAGCGCTTAACACCAGCAGGGCGCCTCTGGCTCAGCAAGACTGGACGCCAGTCCTTTAAGACACCTGTGTGTGTGGCTGTGTGTGTCTGCGCGCTTTGGTAAGGCTGTGGGCACTGCTGACAAAGGGAGGTTTCCCCACCTGCTGGAAAACTTTTTATGGGAAAGTGGGGAAATGAGGGTTAAAATGAGCCCCTGATAGAACAGACGCCCTACCATCACCTCCACGTGAAGGCATTAGAGAGATTTGCTCACCATTGACCATGCATTTAATTACATGAATAGTTTTTGAATACAACAAATCTGTAATTATGAGATAAAAACAAGTTACGACCAAGCCATCAGCGGATGAACACCTCTTCCTGTGCTTATCTGTCATCTGTATATCTTCTTTGGTGGGGTGTCTATTCCAGTCTTCAGCCCGCTTTTTAACTGGGCCGTTTCTTTTCTTACTATTGTATTTTGAGAGTATTTTTGTATGTCCTGAATACAAATCCTTTGTCAGATACATGATGTGCAAATATCTTCTCCTTGTCTGTGACTTCTCAAATGGAAACTGATGGCAAGAGAGTGCTTTTTTTTTTTTTTAAACGAGTAAGGGTCTTTTTAGAATCTTGCCATTTCAATCAATAAAAAGGGCACAACAGGCTCTTTCTTTAACTTGTGTGGCAGAAAAAGAGCAACTTTAGGAGAAGTATAGTCCACAAGACCTCTGAAAAACTAGAGGAAGGGATCTTACAGTGCACAGAATGTGGCCCTCTTGGTAATAGACTAAAGGAGGCTAAAAGAGAAAAGTAGCCAATTGGGGCGGCGCCAGTGGCTCAAAGGAATAGAGCGCTGGCCCCATATGCCAGAGGTGGGGGGTTCAAACCCAGCCCTGGCCAAAAACTACCAAAAAAAAAAAAAAAAAAAAGAAAAGTAGCTAATTACCATTCACAACAATGCTCACACTAAAAAATACTCCGATTTTTAAGCTTTGAGGGAAGAAGCTTAAAAATCCTCTGTTGGTCTCGGGGAACAGGTAACAAGCACATTATCACTGGACATAACTTTTAACTACACAATTTACTTCACAGGAAAACAACATTTAGACTGGGATGCTGAGTGAGAATTCTGGACTAAAGCTACTTGTTGGCTTTGTGAGTGTTTCAAAGCATGCGCATTATTATTTCTTGACATCATGGTTTTAATCTCAGTATGAGGGAACCCAAGATGCAGGCTGCTCATTTCACAGTCGGTTTGTAACCACTACAGAACTATTTACCTTTCCAAAATGTTAATAAGTTATCCACACTGTTTTTGCTGGGTCAGAGAACGTGATCACACAACAGACAAGGAACGCTCACACTGTTAATAAGCAGGGACAACACGGCAGTCCATGCCCTGAGGGATCGCAGGAGAACACATGCCAGGGTGTCCCCTCTCATGCAGCTAATGATGTGCTGGCCACTTCCCAGATGGCTGGTTGGGCATCTGAAGACGGGAGGAGCAGAAGATTTGCCACGGAAAAGGAGCACTTACATGCACCAGAGCCAGCATGGGGAAATTCACCATTTGGCAGGGCCTAGTGCCAGGTGTAGTTATGCTTAAAGAAAAACAGCTAACAGTGAGCCTCTCTGCTCAGCGTTCAAAGGGAAACTAAAAAATTAAATAAATCATCCCAAACAGAGATAGAGTTATTGCTTTTCTACTAGCCCCTCTGCTTCAGGAGGAGGCCCTCTCTGGGATATAAATACAGGCTGGCATTTTTTCCACCAGTATCCTTGGGACGGTGCTCGGAGGCCTCATGTTTTGCCTCTGCTGGGGCCGGAGCTCTTATTTGCTTCTGTCAGGCTGAAGGCTGTCAAACAAGCACTTCAGCTGCTCTTCGCCGAGGTGGATTTTGTCTTCCAGCTCCCGCTGCTCGATGATGAGAGCTGACTTCATCTTCACAAAGTGCTCATAGTCGGCAAGGCTGTCCTCGCTGAGATAGTTGGCCAGGATGTCAAAGACCACACGCTCCCTGCGGTCCAGGTTCTCCTTGAGCTCCTTGGCATCCTCGTGCTGCTGGATGAGGACTCTCTGCTTCTCGAGCAAGGATTGCTGTTGAGAGAGAGACAAGCCCACTGAGCACTGTACGACAATAGGGGCTTTGGCCAAATCTTGAAAATGCCAGCACCTTTGGGGGCTGGTCCATGGCTGCCCATCAAATTGCCAACAGAAACGCTGATGCTGCCAGAGACCAAATGGGATCTACATAGGGACACAGGTGGCAAGAGCCTTGTGGCTATGACAGGCTCCAGGCCTGCCCTCCCAAAACGCACGCACAGGCCTCTCTGGGATTCCTTCCACTGTCTGGACCTCCATCTCCTCCCACGTACCTGGATGCTAACAGAAACAGTGGCAAGCAGGAGTGTCACCAAGTGACCAAAGTGAGACACTCAAAAAGGCCAGACTCAGGGACACCTTCTTGGGTCAACGCCCTTCCCATGACAACTCTGTGGGAAAACCGGCAAAGGAGAGCACTCTAAACAAATTCCAAGGCAGGATTCTTCAACCCTCAGGGAAGGAGGAGGCTGTAGGTGCAGCTGCAGGATGTGCAAGGCAGGACTGCAGACGGACAGTGGGCATCAGTTCCTTTGCTCCTCATAAAGATCCTGCTCTGGGGAACACACACAACCCCTTCCACAAACACTACCCTCACAGTCACTCTTGCTGTTCAAAGAACATGTACCTAGCTTCCCTACAGATTCCAGCTTTTTTTTTTTTTTTTTTGAGACAGAGCCTCAAGCTATCCCCCTGGGTAAAGTGCCATGGCATCACGCTCACAGCAACCTCCAACTCCTGGGCTCAAGCGAGTCTCTTGCCTCAGCCTCCCAAGTAGCTGGGACTACAGGTGCCCGCCACAACGCCTGGCCACTTTTTGGTTGCAGCCATCATTGTTGTTTGGCAGGCTCGGGCTGGGGATTTGAACCCGCCACCTTAGGTGTATGTGGCTGGCGCCTTAGCCACTTGAGCCACAGGCACCGAGCCCAGATTCCAGCTTTAATGCGAACTAGAGGAGAAAGAGAAGCATTAGGCTGGAGAATACAGGTGTGAATCCCTGACTGTCTTCCGAGCATCGGGACAGCCGCTCTGGAATGCTGCTCAGCATTGGCCACAGCAGAGGCATCTGGGGATGCTGGGGCACGTTGCCAAGTCCCGGACACACAGAGGGGGCTCAGCAGAGAGCCCAGCCGCTCAGCAGGTGCCACTGTTATGAAACAGGACTGCAGATGGAGCCTGCCCTTGGTGTGCTACTTTTGTGCCGTGCCTGTGACCACACTACCTTTGAGAGCGTCCTGGCTGCTTGTGTGGAACCCCTGATTCACAGGTGTGCACGACAGTGTCAAGAGGCAAGGCAAAGTAAAGCAGTCCCAAAGAAAGGAATATACTTTTTACCTGATTCTGGAAATGTGGGTCAGGTTGTCAAAGTCAGCCGGGTTCATGGGAACTTAGAATCGTCAGGCACAGGAGGCCCCACGTTTCCATCAATGTTGTGTCCACTTTTCCGACTCTACATCATTTAACTCATCAGCATGTCTCAGCAAACCTTAGCTTGTTTATGCCTTGGCTGCCAGACAACAAAGATTCTCGTCCAGGCTGCGCTGGACACCCAGGCCACTGCACTGTACCTGGACAAGGTCATGGAGTGTATCCTTCGGGTCAGAAGGTGAAGCTGTATCAACAGGGAAGAGCAGCCCACGGAGGGTGGCCCCAAACCACCCTCAGCCAGCAGAAGGGGAGGATGCTTTTTCTGCTCCCCGGAAAGAAGTTCAGATGTTTTATGAACAGTAAAGGTGATCACCTTGACGGCCTATATGTGCAAAGAAGGAAACTAGATGTTTTACTGATATGTGACCTGATTAGGAATAGAAAGGGGTCACAGGGAAGTAGGAGAAAAGTCTGGACTCTTAGATAAGGAAGTTAAAAAGGGCCCTGGAACAAACAAGGAGTTTCAGGAATGTCCTGAAAGTGGAGAAATGGTCACAGTTACACACACAGCAAAATGTCGCAAACATCACAAGACTAACAGGCACCCCCATAGCACTATCAGAAAAATAGCAGGTAGCAATTACTGCTAAAAAGAAGAGGAAAATGGGCACATGTAGCAACTGAGGTAACCTGCAATCAATGAAAAGTAGACAAGAGTAGCTAAGGACCTCAGGGGACCGATGAACAGCTTTCTAAATAATTGTAGGAAGACCTAGGATAAGACACTCACACTGGTGCACTGGCTTTGTGTGCCAGTTCCTCTCACTCGCAGGAGGACCCTTTTACAATCTCTTTGGAAAAATCTATGCTTATTCATGCTTTACTTTAAATAAACTGTCCTCTTTTTCTTTACTTTAAATAGATGGCACTTTTTTCTGCTGCACTGGAGTCCTGGCTGCTTTATTCCCACTATCCCCATACCTCACTTTTACTGTGACTTTGCTGAATTTGTTATTTCTGCTCAACAAATCAGACCAGGTCTACACAACAGCTCGAGAGGCTGAGAGACCCCTGACATGACCTAAGAGGTAAAGCTAACAGGGTAGATGTTATTTCCCTTATACGTAAAAAAAACCAAAAGGCCTACTGAGCAATGTCTCAAAAGTCACATACCTTACCAACATGAGAGTCACATACCTTACCAACCCTGTTGTTACATCACAGCAACAACAACAGTAATTAAATATCACCTGTTACCGAGTATTTACAATTCATCTAATTGTCGGGGTGGGTAAGCTCTGGCAGGGCCTTACATGTAGGTAAGAGTTAAAGGGAAAAAAAGGCTATCTTTTAGGAAGAAAACGCTATCAATAATTGTCAGCAGAAACATGTGAAAAGAGGTCCAACAACAGCAACAGCTCCTCCAGAAGATCACAGCCCCGCAACCCCCCACAATGGCTCAGCTCCCTGGGCCTGATTAGCACCATCCCCCTCAACCAGAAGGAAGGAGAGGCAGTGGAGTGTGCCGACATTTGGACAACCTCTTCCACTTGGCAGCAGACAGGCTGTGTGGAAACCATGCCAGGAGCTGACTTCTGAGACAGTCCAGGGACAGCCTTGTCACAGGACCACCCACCTGTTGTGTCCAGATCAGATGCAACTGTCTGCACATACCTGATCGCTAGGAGAAGCGCTGTTGTCCAAATTATTGAGGGCATTTTCTACCCGGGCCAAGCGGCCTGACAGTGACAGCAGGAGGTTGACCACTTTGTCCAGGTCCCCGATGAACATACGGAACTTGTCGAACTCACTGGGTTTGCAGACACCTTTCACGATGGCCTCTACCTCGGCCCCCAGCGCGGTGTTGGCCTGCACGTCCTCCAGCAGGCTCTCCCGGGCTTCCCGGAGCACTTGCAGCTTGCGGCCGATGCTCTCAATGAGCTCCTGCTGTGGGGCACAGGAGAGCATGGGAACATGGACAGCGCTGAGTGGTCTGCCCCCAACCCTCAGCCACAGGGATTCTAGGAGGGATTCGGCCCAACTGGGGTAAGCTTGCTTTTGCATCAAATAATAGGACATTCACAGGACCTGGGGAAGGATGACTTCTGGCTAAATTGTTGACATTTAAAAATAAGAAAAAAAAATTAGAATAGTTTTTTTTCTTTTTTGAGACAGTGTCTCACGTTGTCACCCTTGGTGGAGTGCTGTGGCATCACAGCTCGCAGCAACCTCAAACTTGTGATTCTCTTGCCTCCCAAATTGCTGCTACTACAGGCACCCACCACAATGCCTAGCTATTTTAGAGATGGGGTCATCTCCTGGTCAGGCTGGTCTCCAGCTCCTGAGCTCAGGCAATCTACACACCTTAGCTTCCCACAGTACAAGGATTACAGGCATGAGCCACCCCACTGGGCCTCTATTCTCCTTTTGCTAACATCCTATTAGACAACACAGAATTGGGGTCACTGATGCCATGCAAACCTCTATCTTTGGAAGGATTCTCAGGACAATATGATGCCCTGTTCTTTTACCCTTTGGAAGTTACCAGTTTGAAGACTTACACAGAGAGAGATTACTGAGTCTTAAGTCTAGTACTGAATTCCACAATTAGAAAGTGTTCTCCACATATAAACAGCAATTAAAAACTAAGCAAATAAACAGATCCCAGTGAACATGAAAGACACTCTTTTATATTACCTACCAAGTTCAGCGTCACTAAAATATAAATGACTTTTTTTGTACTATAGCAAAATATACATAAAATTTACCATCTTAACTGTTTTTTGGCATAGCTCTGTAACATGATGGGCATTCTCACTATGTAACCATCACCACCGTCCATTTCCAGAACTTTTATCTTCCCCATTGACATTGTATAACCATCCAACAGTAAGTCTCCACTACTCCTCCCATCAGCCCTTTAAAAGATTATTATTATTATTATTTTGTTGTTGTTGAGATAGGATCTCACTCTGTTGCCCAGGCAAGAGGGCAGTGGCAACATCATAGCTCAGTGCAGCCTCAAATTCCTGGGCTTGTGCTATCCTCCTGCCTTGGCCTTCAGGATTACCACACCATGCCTGGCTAAGTTTTTAATCTTTTACAGAGATGGGAGTCTCATTTTGTTGCCCAGGCAGGTGTTGAAGTCCTGGCCTCAAGCTATCCTCCCACCTCAGCCTCCCAATTTGCTGGAATGACAGCCATGAGACACCAAAGCTGACCAGAAAGATGAATTTTTATTTATTTATTTATTGCAATTTTTGGCTGGGGCTGGGTTTGAACCTGCCACCTCTGGTATATGGGGCCGGTGCCCTACTCCTTTGAGCCACAAGTGCCACCCAAAGATGAATTTTCAAAAAGCAAAATCAAATGTAAAAAGCATGAACGCATTAAATCCCCCACTGTTACCCAGTGAAAGCGCCTATGCTACTGTGCTAGGCACCATGTCTAGGTTAGCAGCCTGCTTTACATGGCACCATGGCTACGCCAAGCAGGCTAAGCTACGCTTAGCTAGGCATGCTCCCACACTACTCTAGGCACAGTGCTAACCTAGATACGCTTGGCCTACTACTAAGCTAAGCATGCTACCTCTCTACGCTAGGGATGTTAAGGCACGCTGTTGTGCCAGGCACATAAGGCTGCTGCTACACTAGACACAACTACATTAGGCATGCAAGGTATGCTGCTACGCCAGGCACAGAGGTACGCTAGGGACGTCTTTTAGGCAGGCAGGTACATTAGGGATGCGCCGCTTAGGCACTAAGCTCCACTAGGCACCCGTTGTTTAGGTACGCGCTGCTTAAGCACAACGGCTACGCTAGGCACGCGGCTTGGACACGCAGGTAGGCTAGGCATGCGTTGTTTAGGTACCCGCTGCTTAAGCACAACGGCTAGGCTAGGCATGCGCCGCTTAGGAACTGTAGGCGTGTAGTGGCTCTGCTAGGCACGCGGCTTAGACACGCAGGTATGCTAGGCATGCGCTGCTTAGGCACTAAGCTCTACTAGGCACCCGTTGTTTAGGTACCCGCTGCTTAAGCACAACGGCTACGCTAGGCACGCGCTGCTTAGGCACTGTAGGCGCGTAGTGGTTCTGCGAGGCAAGCGGCTTAGACACGCAGGTATGCTAGGCATACGCTGCTTAGGCACCCAAGGCACCCTGCTACCTTAGATACGCAGCTACAGCTACGCTAAGTGCGCAGGTGCCTCTTAAGGTTGCAGCAACGCTAGGCGCACACTACTTAGGCACACAGGTACACTATGCATGCCTCTTAGGCGCACAGCTATGCTAAGGCAGCTTAGGGACCTGCTGCATGCCTTTATGCTTAGGCACGCCATTACGCTTAGGCATGATTTGCTACGCTACGCTAGCTATGCTATACGCAATGCTCCCTTTGCTAGGCTACGCTAGGTTCCCTATGCTAGGCTAGCTACCAGAGGTCTCTGTCTCACATTGGTGCTCCCAAAGAGAATCTCCACCCAGTGTTGACGTCCCTCAAGTAAGCCCACAGTGTGGAGTGTGACCGCTTAGCAGAAGATTCTTCCTTTTGGGCCAACCTGCCCCAGGTTCACCTCCAGGCCTCCTTCCTGCAGTCCACGGGACAGCCATCCTCACCACCCTCACTGCCGACTGACTGGCATGGATTTCTCCTGAGAAATCCACAGGGAATTTATAAACTGCTATGGCTTTCTCTGGTCAGGCTCCAGTTGTTCAGGGTGTCAAGACATATTACTATTTTAAAAATGTATGTGCCTAGGTCTTTTGTTATCCCTTAGTGCGTGTACACTGTGTGTCCATTTACCCACCTGAGATAGTGTGCTGTGTACACTTGAGTTTTCATCAAGGGTTCCTGGCTTATAACCCCCACAGCCCTTGTTATAATGTTGGGGTGCTTGAGGCCTCAAAAAACACACTCTCTTTCTGACTGTATCCTGGCCTCCTCTCACCTATCCTAGGCAGGATTCTGATCTTTCCCTTTCTGATTATTAGTAAAAAGACTCTTATTTCAGAGAGGGTCCTGCCCTATGTCTGGGAGGAAGGGTACTGCTCAGAGAGACCAAGAAGAATCTAAACAGACAGGCCTAGCTAGGTTTGCATGCTTGGCCTAACTGCATTAGATTTCACCCTTCTGTTCAATCATATTCCTAGGTACATGGTACACTGACATGTGGTCAATCACACCTGTCTCGGGAAGTCTCCATAAAGGGTCCAAGAGGTCGGGGCTCAGGGAGCGTCCAGAGAGCTGAAGGTGGTATCCCAGGGAGGTCACGTTAGCTCCGTATCCCTTTCCCTGTTTTTGTTTTGAGGGTCACTGCAGGAAGCTCAGATACTGGCTGTTACAGATTTTGAGAGGAGGCCTGATCCCAGCAGCACCAGGAGTGCTGAGGTATGGACCCTATAGGCTGCTTTGCCCGCCACCCAGCAAGCCTAGCTGCTATCTCCTGTGGCACGTGGCCTTCCAGGAGGATCAGGCAGAAGATGGTGGGAGTGGACACCAGGCGCACAACTGCTTCTCACCACTCCATTTGGGTGGGCTGAGGCTGGGGAGGGGGTGGCTGGAATTGAGACCTGGGCCGTTTCCTTCCTCCACCTGGTACTTCCCCAGGTGCCCAGCTTTGCTCCACTTTGGGGAAAACAAGGACTTTTCTCCCTTTGCACCTACTTCTTTGTTCTAGGGGAAAAAATATAACCCTTAGTGATTCCAAACTTTGCTTCTAAAGAAACCTCACAACTCAATCTGGGTAGTGTCTTTTCTGAGCAGAGTCTGCCAGAGCTGCCCTCCTAGAGTGTGGCTTCTGGAAAGAAGGGAGAAGAGTGTGGTGGTAGCCTGTTGGTCACATGAAACAGAGAAACAGGACCACTGAGTCCCCACCCCATGGAAAACCGTGATTTATAGGATCTGCAGCTCAGGCTGCATCTGCTCAAGTCACGCTCCCTGGACTGGAGGTGTAAGCCCGCCTCTAGCTCAGTGACTCATTCAATTCCAGAGCTGTCACTGCAGCAAGGTGGCATCCCCGGACCTTGAGTCCCCTGAAGCAGAAGCACTGAGTGCACATGAATGAAGGAGGCAGGACCAAGCCATGCTGCTTCTAAAATTCAGAATTCAGGAAAACAAAGTGACATGTGTACAGAGTGCAGTTCTCTGTACCTAGGCTGTAGTCTAAATTAAAATGGTCCAAACAGTACAGTTTTTCTGGTTTTATGAGGAGAAAAACTGAATGCATTTTGCATTTCTTTTTTTTTTTAAAGGAACAAGTAACCAGAATTAAGCAAATGGTACCCTGAGCCAGATATAGGGTCTCTAAAAGCCCCAAGACCTAAACTCTTACCTTTCACTTCCCTTTATAATCTCTTGAACCAAAATGTTTACTAAATTGAAAATAGTATTTCTTTATGTATGTCATAATATTTCCTCCAGAATAAGTCTATCATAATTAAAGATGTGGTATTTTTTAACATCCCTAACAATATAAACAAACTTTCAACATAATCATTTGCAAAGGTCTTGTCAAAATGAAGACAGGAAAACGAGAGAAAGAGGCTGGGACGGAGGATCATTTGATGCCAGGAGTCTGAGGCTGTAGGGAGCTATGACACCATGGCACTCTGGCCTGGGTGATAGAGCAAGACTCTGTCTCCAAAATAAATAAACTAAAAGTCAGCATTTTTAAACAAAGTTATTTTTAAAATGCTAGGTCCAAGGTTGGGAGTGGTGGCTCATGCCTGTGATCCTGGGATATAACTTTTAGAGATGGAGGGTGGGCTGTTTTAGCTCAAAAATTTGAGATCAGCCTGAGCAAAAGCAAGACCTCATCTCTATAAACAGCCAGTGTTGCAGCAGGGGCCAGGAGTCCCAGCTACTAGGGAGGCTGAGGCAGGAGGATCACTTGAGCCCAATAGTTTGAAGTTGCTGTGAGCTATGATGCCACAGCACTCTACTCAGGGAGACAAAGTGATTCTCTCTCTCTCTCTCTCTCTCACATACACACACACAGCTCTAGGTCTAAAACATAGAATGCTGGTTCCCTCTTTTCCTTTTCCCAGTGCTCATTATTTGAGGCAGACAAGGCCCTGAGATAAACACCACATGGCATCCTCTGACCCTGACTTTCTTTGGAAACATCTCCATTCATTATGCTAAGTCCTTTTTGTATAAGGCAGTCAGTTACTCAGACATCACAGGTCTAGACTGCTGATGCACCATAAAGATTTAAAGCTAACAGAGAAGTAATGATGTCAGCACTGATAGGAACAGCTGTCCCACTGTGACCACCACGGCTACCCATAAACTATGCTGGAGTCCTGTTCTAACCTCATCTCGGCTCCCTCCCTTTCCACACAGCCCCAGCACTGGCTTCTGCTGCTTGTTGCACTCCCAACCCGGGACCTCTGCACCTGCTGGCCTCCCTCAAGGCACACCTTTCATGGACCTGCCCTCATACCACTCCAGTCTCTGCTTAGTCATCTCCTCCTGAGAGCCTCTCCACAATCACAGACCTTTGTCTCTCTCTAGCCCTTCACCCTGTTTTAATGCTCTTACTGCCCAATGTATTACATCAAGGGGTAGTAAATGTTTTCTATCGGGGGTCAAACAGTAAATATTTAGACTCTGCAGACTACATAATCACTGTGGCAACTACTCAACTCTGTAGCCTTAGTGCAAAAGCCACCACAGACTGTCAGTAAATGAATGGATGTTCCTGTGTTTTAATAAAACTTTATTTATAAAAGCAGGTAGTGGGCTGGGCTTGGCCCATAGGCTGCAGTTTCCTGACCCTGTGCTATGTGTATGTCTATTTTTGAGGCAGCTGCCCACCTCTTCTCCAAGAACATAGGCAGGCTCCCTCAGGATTCTGTTGTCTACTGCAAGACCCTTAAGTGCCTGGGTGAGTTGAGGCAGCTGCATGAATAAGGTCGTTTGACAAGGTACTTTCACTATATTTATGATCATCTGGTAATAAAGGTTTGAACTTGAAATTCAAAGAGGACAGGTGACTTACTGAAGGTCACACAATTAAGTCTCCTAAATTTTAGTTGGGGTAGAGGGGACATATAAGTTGAACTCAAAATGTAAGAGAACAGTGCTTGTTTACTAGTTTGATGCTGGATCTTTTTATTTATTTATTTATTTTGAGACAGGAGCCTCAAGCTGTCCCCCTGGGTAGAGTACCGTGGTATCACAGCTCACAGCAACCTCCAACTCCTCCTGGGCTCAAATGAGTCTCCTGCCTCAGCCTCCCAAGTAGCTGGGACCACAGGTGCCCGCCACAACGCCCAGCTATTTTTTGGTTGCAGCCATCATTGTTGTTTGGCAGGCCCAGGCTGGATTCGAACCTGCCACCTTGGGTGTATGCAGCTGGCGCCTTAGCCACTTGAGCCATAGGCGCCAAGCCTTGATGCTGGATCTTAATAGTAGAGAAAGACAGCAAAGAGACGCTGTGGAGAGGCCCAAGAACAGAACAGAAAATCAACCACAAGGGGCTTAGTAATACTGCCCTAAATTTCACTGTCCTGCATGAAAGCTGAACACAGATGTCCTCAGACTCAGGGTTCAGGGTCTGTGCTGGGGTAGAACTATGTGGTCTCAGCACCGCACACCCTCCTACCTTCTTCAAGGAGAGGTCATGGTCCACGTCACTCCCTGAGTCCTCCTCAGGCTCTTGCTGACCCTGCAGGTCCTTCATCTTGATCAGTAACTCTGCCTTGGGGGCTGACGTGCTGTAGTAGGCAGAATTGGTGGCCAGGGAAACGGCTGCAGGTACACGTGGCTCATCTTTCCTGGGTAAAGACAGTGGCACTTCAGTTAGCTGCAACCACTCCTGCAGACCAACCCTCAGCCTTGCTCCCTGGGTGTCGACAAGTCACAGTAGGTACTAACAGAAGGACACCAGTCGGAGGAAAACAAGAGAGCGGGTACTCAGGTTAAAACTCGGGTTGGGGGAAGCCTCCCCAAATGGATGCTCATTAAGTCTATGGTATATAGTTTTTGCAAGAAACTTAACAGGAAATGTCTAAAAATTCCCACTGGGAGTCTGGGGTGATGGGGACACAGGTGTGACCCTGTCTATAAACTCGGCCGCCTTGTGCCTTTCTACCAGCAGCCCGTGAGCTCCTCTTGCCTGGGTCCTATCTGTCCCATTTCTCCTTCCCCACTACAACTCTGAGCCCCCCACCCTACTGCCCTGGAAGAACGTTTGTGCAACAGAGCACGTACAAACAGCACGAAAGATATCACTACACACGCCTCTGGGTCACACGACTGAAGGCGGGGCTGCTCGCAAAAATAAATAAGGCCAATTCTTTTGTGCAGATGTAAATAAACTATATACCAATTTTCAAGAAACTGACCCACGAAGGAACACGCATCCTCAACCCAAGGCTTCGCTCCTCAGGTGCAGGGATTTCATGTTGGGCTATGGACACTAGACATTGGGTGACCCTGTGGTGGGGCTGTTCCCTGCACTGTAGGTGTGGAGCAGCCTCCCTGGGCCTCACCCATCAATCAGGTGCCAGGAGCACCGTCCCCAAGGGTGACACTGCTAACTGTTCCCTGGGGCAGTCAACACCCCTGCAAAGAACCAAGCAGACCTGTGGGCATGGTCAGAAATCACACTGGCCTCTGGCCAAGAAAGCTCTGTGGACTGCAGCATGCATTTCTGTGCCTTTGTTGCCCCCCCCCCCATCCTCCCCAGGGATGGAGCTCTCAGCCTTTACCTTCAGTTTCTCTTTCAAGAGGCTCAAAAAACAAACAAACAAAGTCAATCAGTGCCAAAGCACCAGGGATCCCTTATGAAAATCTGCTCCCAAAGGAATCATGAAAATGAACAGAGACGTGCGCCTGGCCCCTGCAAAGGCAGAGTCACACACAGGCGGGAAGGCGCCCGACTCACCGCTCCTCTGTGGTTCCAGGGGAAGGGACTTTGGGGAGCAGCTTCCTGCGCTGCTGAGCTTCTTCCAGGAGGTGCTCGTCTTTGGGGAATATGCCTTCCATCAAGTCCATGGCGGTCTTTATTTTCACACTGGGATCCAGGATGTCGGCCAGGGACTTATCCTTCCCCACGATCTCCCGGGCCAGCTCCTCCGACTTGAGGTCTTCCACGGTCTTCTCTTTGGCCTTGACGTAGCCGAGCCCCGGAGGGGAGGCGCAGCCATCTTTCTCCAGGGGCGCCTGGGCGCTGGGGGGCTCCGGGTCGGCGCCCTGCCGTGTGTACACGCAGAAGCGGGAGTAGCACTGCTCGGACGTGCTCAGCGTCTTGATCTGGTCTTTCTGCAGCCCACTGGGCAGGGCGGGCAGCTCAGCGGGGCACGCCAGGCTCTGGCGGCTCTCTCTCTCCGGCTGGGTCTCGGAATGCACGATCCTGATGGGCACCATCTTCACTGTGGTGTTACTGTCCATCACCCGCTCGATTCTGGAGGAAAGAGAAGAGCCACGTGCCACATCACAAAGCGCGTCCAGGGACAGACTCCGACTGACCAGACTCAGAGACTGACCAGACTCGGATCGGCAGGTTGCCGCCCTCCCCGTAGGGATGGGAGACTCTTATCAGTTCCCAGGCAGAAGCGCCCACACAGACGCACATCCTGGATGTGGTACAGGGGACTGAGAGCTTCCTTCTGCCCCTAACTTGGCCTCTGGACCTCAGCATCTGACTCCTTCCATTCCCAACCCGTCAGCCACACACCTAGGGTCTCCCTGGGCTCACAAAGGGACACGAGGATTGTTTAATGTTCATTTGTGGTTTTTCCAATTATATTGCAAACAAAACCAGCCCCACTCAGTTAAATTTTCTTTTGTGGGTGACTCTGCAGAGAATGGGCATTCTTTACAGCACTACTGTTACTAATTTAGTCGGGGGGGTCCCCACGTGTTCTCAGGGCCAGAACAGAAATCCTCCTGGCCCAGCCCTGCTGAAGTCCATGCTGTGTGCCCTCAGCCCACCCCAGGAGCCACCTTTGTGCAGACCATGATGCTAGTGAGATGAGGACCTGGTGTTAGACAGGAAGCTGGTGGCTTCCGTGTTACCCTAAGTCCCCCCCAAAGGGCACACATTTCCTTTTATGTACAGTTTCTGGGTGAAAGGAGCTGGGAGGCACCTATAGCACCCGGGGAGGGGAGGATGGGAAAGAGGCAGCTAGCTAGCCCAGCTGCTGTACCACCAAGGACATTTTGGAGAAAGAAAAAAAAGAAAACTAGCCAAACTCCCAGGACCCAAACTCACGATGTTCCTAATTCAATGAACTACAGATCACTTCTACAGAGATATACCCGCAGACCCGATTTTTCGGAACACAAAAGAAGCTGCCATGTTTTAAGTTAAATGCTGTTGTGCTCCCTTTAACTGGTGACTGGGAACACAAGAGGATTCCTTCTCTACTTATAAGGGTATGGTGCACATGCTATAATGAAATACTTTGTATTTTCCTCCTTCCCCGCCATAGAAACCATGACGAACTGGTATGTTTTATGCAGGTGCTCAAACATGGTTGTCACAACCACTTCTTCATGAGGAAATTGTTAAAAGCCTGACTGTGGAAAATGCCACTTAAATATGTTGAATTTAAGAAGGAAACCTCTGCTGCCTTATCCAAGGAACAATACCAAAAAAACGCTTTGATTCGCTTCACTCCACACCTAGAAAGTCTGATCACCTATTGCGGACATTCAAGTCACCCCTTCACAGAAGACATGAGTGTGTCACGAGCACAATAAAATCACTTTGTGGTCCCAAATGATAGATGACCTGCCACATGGGAACACTTAATGATGCCAATGGCCAAAGATCCCTCATTAGCTTCAGGAAGCACTTCACCACTTGCTGGAATCGCTCATAAAAGAACTCATAAAAGACAAGTGAGAAAACTAAGACACTGACTGCAAAGAAAAAACATGAGAACTACTACCCACCTCCTACAGCCCTCACACAGGCCTGGTCTCTCACTGGACCCTCCATCTCCCTATTAATTCCTGTCACCACACCCAGAGGGGCCGACCTGCTGGTGAAACTGTCACAGGCTTTGCCCAACACAGAGACCACTTTGTTGCTTTTCCTTTTGCTATGAGCTAAATGTTTATGTCCCTTTAAGAATAATACACTGAAACCTACCCCACTAAGATGATGGTGTGATGGGGGGGCCTTTGGGAGGTGATGAGGTCCTGAGGGTGGAGCCTCATGGATGGGTTCAGCGTCCTTATAAAATGGACCCCCGAGAGCTCCCTCGCCCCTTCTACCATGTGAGGACACAGTGAGAAGGTGCCATCTCTGAACCAGGAGTGAGTCCTTGCCTACCACAGACTGCCAGCCATGCTGGGATCTTGGACTCCCAGACTCCAGAACTGTGAGAAATACCTTTCTGCTGTTTATGAGTTGCCCAGCTATGGGATTTTGTTTCAACAGCTCGGACAGAATAAGACAACTATCTTTCGGAATCTAACGATGTTACCAATTATAAGTCTATCTGAATAATATTTTATCTACATTTTAAGTAATACAAAGCAGTTCTGAACCACAGATAAATCTGTGCTTGAGTGTTGAACATAGTTTAAGATACAGTATCAGTAATGCCCTTTCTCTGCTGAGTTATTTTGAAGCTTACAAAAAAAAAA
>NW_003852460.1:7193737-7195411 GCF_000181295.1 Otolemur garnettii | reverse complement strand
CCAGAAGACATTCATCAGTGTCTCAATGGACAGGACACATTTATGCCTAAAGTTCTGACAATTGCACCATGAAGGGCACTGGATTTTCTTCAGCTTTAGTAAAAGGTATACACCAGATTAGCTTTTTTGTTTTTGAGATTGGGTCTCGCTATGCTTTGGCCCCTGAAAGTGCTGGGATTATGGGTGTGGGCCGCTGTATCCAGCCTAGCTTAGTTTGTTTAACATAAAAAAAAGAAAAAGAAAACTAGAGAAAAAAAAAGCATGAAAATATCAGACATCATGAAAAACACCCATTTTGCTTAAAGGTCTCATGCTTAGGTTAAACTTGAATCAGATCACAAACTTTAAATGCCAATACCAAAGCGCACCCCTGGTCCGAAATGCTGTTGGCAGGTGTAAAGGGGTGGGGCCTGGGTGAAGGGAGAGGATGAGAGACCTACTTCACATCCGCCTGATTCCCTGCAGGACAGGACAGCACCCTAACAGCTAAAGCCCCAACCCTCACTGGGGCTGCCCTGTCCTCTACAGGGTCACACCCTCCAGGACCGCTTCAAATCTAGTGTTCTGAGCTGAAGGAGAGCACCTGTAACCTGGAAAACACCCTGAAACCCACTCCCTGGCAGGACGCTCAGGAAAGGGGAGGCGCGCAGGTGGCCACTGCAACAGGCTGTACCTTGTTGACTCCTCATCCTGCATGAGCAGGGGGGGCTTATCTGTCAGCTTCTGGGGGGCGAACTGAGGTGAGGGGGAGCGTGAGGTCTCCATGGCTGTGTTCTGGGCTGGGTCTGCGGGAGGCGGCAGGGCTTGCGGCTCAGGGCAGGTGGCAGCCTGGCTCACATGCTGGCGGGCAGCGGCCTCCGGGACGTCCTGGGGATGGGCGCTGGACACCGAGGGGCCGTGGGGTAGGGACAGGCGAGCCGCACACGTGTCCTCCGGGGGCGCAGGGAGGGCCCCTCTGGGGGCCGCCAGGTGCTCGCGGGCAGATGCGCCCTCGGGGCCGCGGCACTTTCTGGGCACTGGTGGGGCGGTGCTCACTGGCCGTGAGTCCTGTCCCCAGATTTGCGGCCCCGAGTCTGCAGGGGGGCCCTCCTCTGGGTATCTGTAGTCACGAGGTAGTGTCCCCGCTCGGCTGCGGCCCTCCCGGGCGTCAGGGAACTCAGAGGATGTGGGCGGCTTCCACGGGCTGTGATTCAGGGGGCGCCGTCCTGTTCCTAGACTGCCCTCCGGATACGGGGCATCTGCTTGTCTAGAAGAAGAACGAATAAAGCTTAGCCAGCAATCCCGGTTAATACCTCCCCAAGTGACTGCACCCAGACCTTCCCATCCCCTTCTGAAGGAGCTAAATGCGCACATGTTTCCCCACGGTAGCTCCTAACGCAGGGGCCAGTCCCCACACACATTCCACAACATGAAGCTGTAACACTAACTGGTACCTTGTGCAAAAGAACGCCAGACATTCACAACACGCACGGATTGGATACAGGTGCAAACACGTCACACACACACTGCATTTTTTTTGCCAACCCCCACCTCATTTTAGAAAACAGTATGAATGTGAAAATTTTCACACATTGTTATATCCAGAAATATTTGCTTCAAGTCAAATATTTTATTTTTCAATAAAACCTTGAAAATAAGTAGTGTATTATGAAAAATAAGAAAGTTTACAAAGAC
>NW_003852460.1:7182409-7193629 GCF_000181295.1 Otolemur garnettii | reverse complement strand
AAATTCATTTTTCAATAAAACCTTGAAAATAAGTAGTGTATTATGAAAAATAAGAAAGACAAAGGCTATTTTTTTTTTTTTTTTTTTTGGAAGCAGCAGTGTGCACTACTCTGAGTACAGAGAGGGCTGGATGTCTCCACTCCAAAGCCAGGAGCTGAAGTCCTCAGAGACAGTCCTCTCTGCCTGGGGGAAGACAGAGAGCTCAAGTCCATCCTGCTGGATGTGCCCAAAAGAGGGCACATTGTTCTCTGTGTAGACAGGCTTGAAAAATGAGCTGTCACAAAACAGCCCAACCTAACAGCTTCAGACAATGGCCACTGAACTTGAGCAAGCTGGATTTCTTATGTATATGAGGCAGGCACTAACAGAAACTTCTAGTTTGAACTTGTATCACAACTACGAAGGTCTCAAGAACAATACCAAATCAAGCAGCTGCTGGATTGCAAAACACAGAATGACATAAGATGTTGTTAAATTGACAGTGCAGGAGCAGCAACCATGGCTCAGTGAGTAGGGTGCCCACCACATACACCAAGGCTGGCAGGTTCGAATTAGGTCCGGGCCTGCTCCACAACAATGACAACTGCAACCAAAAAATAGCCAGGTGTTGTGGTGGGTGCCTGTAATCCCAGCTTCCTGGGAGGCTAAGGCAAGAGAACTGCTTAAGCCCAAGAGTTTGAGCTGTGATGCCAAGGCACTCTACTGAGGGCAACATAGTGAAACTCTGTCTCAAAACACACACACAAATTGATGGTGCATTCTGAGAGGTCCTTTCATGGTTCAGAGTCTTCCAACATGTCATTTCAATACTCAGTATTTCATTTCATTTTAAAGAGTTCAGGTGCATTTGAACTTTCTTTATCCTATCAAAGCTCCTGACATCTAGCACTCATAGACCTACCTGAAAGGACTTGATACCTGTTATTTAATAAACAATCACTGCATCATATAAATGGAGAATTATATGACCTTAGATTTATTGCCAAAATCTAAGCACCTTTGGTCACCTGCTAATGAAAAAAGAAAGAATTCTATTTGCAAAGTGCCTTAGAAAGAAGTGCTCTGAGAGCTACCCAGAAATTAAAAAAACAAAACAAAACAAAACAAAAAAAACCTCCCTTGTCAGGAGCAAAGCCCCTCTGAGAAGTGAATAGCAACTCACACCAAATGACCTTGAAAAACCAGCAGCAGGCTGTTCCTGGCTTCTCTTCTGCTCAGAAGGCATGCACATAACTAAAGAGCTGCCCCCGCAGGATTTGAAACTATGTTCTCAGGGCAGCAAGTGCTACAGCTTCACTTCTCACTCCATAAGCATAGCCTACCAGGCCCCACGCAGACATTCAATTTTATTTAGATTGCCATCAGCACAACAGTTTCTGGACTACATTTGTCCTCCATCCCACTTTGCAAAGTCAAAGCTATTAACATCACTAATTGGCTTCTATTGTCCCCAGTGATACAAATCTAAGAAATCAGGGGCTCCGCTGGGGCCATATTCTAATCTACGTTTCTAATAGGTTCTAAGACACTGCTTTGTAGACTGTATGAGATGTGTCTGGGTGATGTGCAGATGTATATTGCATGTGCCTGTGTTTTGTCTGTGTATAGACACATGTTGTGCGTATAGGTGAAAGTACTATTGTACAGGGTGGCCATTAAGTTCGCGTGCAATCGCCCACGGCTTTAAATTGCACACAAACTTTATGGCCACCCTGTAATGTGTATAGACATGTGCCTCTGTGTATGTGTACATATATCCCTCTTTCATACTTTCAAGGGTAAAATCAATGGTGTCAGGAAGATTCAGAGATACAAAAAAGCAAGACACTGATTGCACAAGCCCCCAGGAAAACACTGGACCAGGAAGTTAAACCATACGAAGAAAAATTACAAAGGCAGCCACACCCCAGGATCCAGCTGACATTCAGACTGGGCTGGTGCTCATTCTTATGCACGACGTGCTAATGACATGGTACAGGAGAGGGCTGATCATACAGAACCCAGAGAGGGAGAGCGCTCAGGCTCCCAGCAGCAGAGGCTCCAGGGCCCTGCAACGTGGTGTAGGCAGCCAGGCTGTTCTCACTGGACTGGTGGCAGCTGAAGGGCTAGGGTGGCGAACAGCCTGAAACAGGACTACAAGGCCACACACAGCTAGTCTGAAGAGGTCTAACTTGCCAGAAGGATCGCCTTCAACGCTCTGTAGCTTAATATACTGTGATGGGACAGAAACCACCACTATGGGGGAAAAAACAAAACACCAAGCGCTCTTGATAGCCCATTACTATTGCTGTGGCTCACATGTATGTTCTTTATTCTGCTGTGCAGACAGCCAAGCCTTATGTCTGAATGCAAGCTTGCCATATACAAGCAGCGGAGGTTTTATTTACGGATTCCTTCTCTGCACCAAGCTCCCTAAAGACACTGGGCCCAACCCTCTGAACCTCCCCTCACCACTCCCTGCCCCTCTGGCTCCTTGTCACAGAACCCTCAGCTTGGCCAGGCCTGAAGCCTCCCCAGATCACCTTTCCCAAGGCGTCTGGACCTTTCCTCCAGATCACATTCCAGAAGAGGGTTCTGTCAAATTATTATGCTCCTCACATGCCTGGGCCAGAAGGGCCTCTCCTAGAGCACTCAGCATGGCTACTTTTTCCAGAGCCTTTCAGGAAAACATCACACACATTATGTTGTCTTCCCAAGAACACATGTGACCCCACATAAGTGCACATGCTGCTTGCAATTTTTGTTTTGAGACAGAATCTCACTCTGTTGCCCTGAGTAGCGTGCCGTGGTGTCATAGCTCACAGCAACCTCAGACTCCTTGGCTCAAGCAATCCTCCTCCCTCAGCCTCTATAGTTGTACAGGCACCCACCACAAGGCCCAACCAGTTTTTCTATTTTTAGTAGAGACGAGGTCTTGTTCTTGCTCAGGCTGGTTTCGAACTCCTGAGCTCAAGCAATCTACCCACTGCAGCCTCCCAGAGTGCTAGGATTACAGGCATTGGCCACCGTGCCTTTCATCACTTTAAATCTCTTCACAGAACAATAAGGAGGGTCATGTTTCCTCAGCATTCACGTAGTTCTCAGTGAAATCAACTTCCAAAGGAGCAGCCCATCTCTAAACATTCCTGGACTGTTCTGTAAGCACTGCTTAATTCACTGCTGCTTTGTGGACAGGGTTAACAATTATCCTTACTCAGGAACACGGGAAAATTTCTGAATCTTTCAGATGACTTAGGGAACACACCTCATAGCGCCCTCCTTTCCTGACTACTGTGGGTGTCAAAGGCAGTTGGGGTGCAGAGTTCATTCTGATTTGTGGACATAGCCCTTATTCAAATACTGCTGTCAGTGTGCTCTGGTGTCTGAGACCTTTCCCAAGTATAGGTTGAATATCTATTATCTGAAATGCTTAGGACGAGAAGTGTTTCTGATGGGTGAATTTTTCAAATTATTGAATATCTCCAAACACACAATATATGTTAGGGATGAGGCCCAAGTCTATACATGACATTCATTTATGTTTCATATATATCTTATACACATAGCCTGGAGGTACTTTTAATAATTGTGAGTATGAATCAAAGTTTGTATACACAGAACTATCGAAAAGCGAAGGTGTCACTCTCCCTGCCACCTGTGGACAGTCTGGCTGTGTGGCACCACCATACTAGGTTTCTGCACTACCAGTAAGTAATTCTTCACTTAAACTTACTCACACTTACGCACTTCACAGTAAAAGTATGACACAGCACCAGCACAGTAAAATACAGTGTGTTCAAGGCAACTACAGTGCACAACCACCTCACTAGAATGCCTGCACTGTCTGTGAGGCAGCAGCAATCAGCGGCAGGTGGTCAGT
The DNA here is from genome assembly GCF_000181295.1 of Otolemur garnettii. Lineage (NCBI taxonomy): Eukaryota > Metazoa > Chordata > Mammalia > Primates > Galagidae > Otolemur > Otolemur garnettii. The sequence continues at coordinate 7,189,770 of NW_003852460.1, read as the reverse complement.
CCCCACCTGCGTCTGACTGTACCTGCTCACTCGAGGTCAGGTTACTTGTGGTGGCATGTTGGCTCTCGGAAACTTTTCAATTTTGAAGCACTTTAGATTTTGGATTTTCTGACTAGGAGGCTCAGCCTGGACTAGCCACATCTGATTTGAGGTTTCACCGGGCAGAGTTCCAGCCAGGATCTGTTGTGTGATGTCAGGCAAGCAGCTATGCCCCAGGAAGCTTCATCTCCTTACCTGTGTGGGGCTGACACAGACTATACCTTGCAGGGCAGCTGCAGGTTAGCAGCAGACAAAGCCTATAGCATGTTTGTGTGGGGTGCCTAGGAGCCAGGCACTTGCTAAGCACCCAAGATGAAGGGCCCATACACGGTGGAGCACCGGGGGGCATGGGCCTTTGTGACACCAGCAACCATACACCCTCTTCTCAAAGCACAACCCAACAAACCTAGAATGGAGCAGCCCTGACTGACCTCTGTGATGGGACGGGCATGCCCAAGGCCAGCCAAGCCAGTACCGAGGGGTCAAAAGGGCAGCACAGAATTCTGGGCAACACAACTGCCCTGTCTTCACGATGAAGGAAGAGCTAGACAGGTAACAAGTTTCCCACGGACAATAGCCCTGATACATGTCTCTTCATTTACATATGATGCAAAATGCTAACTCATGTCATACACAAACACATCAGCACACTGTCAAGAACAGTACCCCACACGGAGTTTGTGCATCTGTGGTGGCCCCAGAATCCCATGTGTCCACTCCTGCTACACAGTTGGGACCTAGAGCTCAAGTTGTTTGCACAGAGCATGATTATCTCTCAGGACCCAGAGTTGTGGCCTTCCAAACAGAGCCACACTTCCATGAGCATGGAGCATGGAGTATTCCATAATTCAGTGTCAACTCGGATGATCGATATTTGCAGTCTGAGGTTAGCATTTGGAAAACACACTTCTGTTGGTTGTAGGTATAAATAAAAGTGATTCTGCAAAGTGTCAAGCTGTTTACCAAAAATCTCATGGCCAGGTGTATCGGACATGCAGGTGGTCTGAGGCTGAAGAATACCACCACCCCCACACCCCACGACAAGGTGGGGCAGCAGAGACGGTTGCACAGCCATCTCTACTATCCCTCTTGGACCCCAGGCAGTTCTTCACAGACGCACACTCCTGGCAAAGTGCCCCATAAGGCACTCTGCCAACACAGCACCCACAAGGCCATGTGAGGTGGGAAAGGCCCTAGAGGCATGCCCAGGCTGTGACCACCTGCAGGGCAGAGGCCAGTAGCTGTCCTTCCTGTGCTCAGCTTCCAGGCATGGAAAGAGTATTTACTGAATGCACAGATAAGCTCCTGATGACAAAGGTGAGCGCTCTAGTCACTAGCCTGGGACCCGGGTCCTCATTTGTGTTGGCTGGAGTTAGCCACTAGATAAACCAGCTAATTTATTCACATATCACAGTACAGGTGGTCCTCAGGTTACAAACGAGAAACGTTCCTGAGTGTCTGCAGGTCAGATTCAGAACTCAGATCCCTGATGAACAGCACGTAAGCTGTAATGTAATAATAATAATAGTAACAACAATGGCTCATATGTGGAAATAATAATACAGTGTAACACTGTAATAATAACAAATATCCCTGTGCTGTAATAAGAAATTACAGAAACTATTGGTGCTCTTTCTTTTAACTCCTAGGCTAATGAGAATGTTATGCTTATTAATATTTTTTCTGACTGAATCAATGATAACCTTTCCATTTCAATAATTAATCCACCACACTGCTCAGTAATAATTGATGCTCTCATTGGAGCACTGCCCTTCATGTGTTCCATTATTCTCACTTTATAATTGTTCCAATAGTCAAGTAACTGAAGCCTAATGCTTTCCAATGAATGATGGCACTGGCCTTTCTCCAAATGCTTAATGATTTCTACTTTCATTTCCACTATAATCACATTTCTCTTGGCTGCTGCTCAGCTGGACTTGCAGTGGACTTTCACTTTGGAAGAATGGTTGGAAGGGTAAAGACGGACTCACAAAACTGAATAAAAAAGACAGAAGTGATGTCTTGCGTAAGTGACCATATAAACAATGGGACGAGTGGCTAGTGAAAAGATGCTGCCATGTGGGTTTGTTTACACATGCAGGAAAACTGGTCCCTGAATTATTAAAGATTTAATTATAAATTATCCTTATGGGAAGCCTTGGGAGCCTGTTGGCAAGCACAGCATACCATAAGCCGGGTTGTCCCTAAGCCAGGACTACCTGTAATTAAATGAACTGCTGAGACATACAGCAGTGTGAATGGGTCCCCAAAGCATGGGACCCTGCCTGAAACAGCTGGCCAAAGAACACATGTGCAGAATCCAATTTAGATGAAGCTAAGGAACAGGCAATACTAACGAAAAGGCACAAATCAGAGAGCAACTGCTGTGGGGGAAGGGTTTGATCGGAAAGAAGAAAAATATTTATACACTTTGATTATGAAGATATAAAATTGTCAAACCTCACAGAACTAAATACTTAGGATCTATACATTTTACTGACTGTTCATCATACCTTAATATGAAAAAAGGGCAAGAAAGAGATTAGGTAAGTAGATGTCTTTCTGCCATCTTAAATAATCAAGAGAAGCAAAAAGCAAGAACTCAGTGCATTTTGTGGCAGTCTTAAAATACGTCCCCCAGTCCTTTGAAACTCCCTTCTTCAAAAAACTGGAGTCAAATTCCTCTACCCTTGATGTAGTGAAGGCAGGACCCTGAGACTCACATCTCACGAACAACGTACGGCAGAACGCCCACATTCTCTGCAGCACTCTTCCCAAGACGAGGACCTAATTGGAGTGTCCATCAGCAGATGCGTGGATAAAGAAAGTGTGGTATGTGCATGCAAGGGGATAAAGAGGCCTTTACAAAAGAAGGAAATCCTGCCTTTAAAAGGAAGGGAACCCTACTACCTGAGACGACTTGGACAAACCAGAGGACACTGTCCTTAGTGAAATAAAGTCACACGCAGAAGGACAAATGTCACGTGATCCCACTCACAGAAGGAATTTAATATAGTCAAACTCACAGAAGCCGAGAGTAGAATGGCGGTCTGCAGGTGGAGCTGTTAGTAAGAGGGTAAGAAGTGTCAGTTATGCACAATAATAAGTTCCACCCATCAGCAGCCCAGTGCCTGTAGTCAACAATTCTGTTTCATATACTTAAAAATTTGCTAAGAGGGTAGAGCTCATAATAAGTGTTCTTATCACACACTCCCCCAAAGGAGGAGGGAGGAAACTTTTGGAGGTGATGGATATGTTTATGGTATGAACTGTGGTGATGGTTTTGTAGGCATACACTTATTTCCATACTTGTCAAGTTATATACATTAAATATGTACAGCCTTCCATGTGTAAACCATAGCTGAACAAAGTGGTTCAAAATATACACAGGGGAAGTCACAATGCGTGACTCCTGAGACTCGCTCACACAGGTATCGCCATGTCCTCCTCACTCTCTCTTATGGATAACTCACAGAAGGGTAGCCAGCCTGCCATGCTGTGAGGACACTCAAGCAGCCCTATAATGCTCTCTGGGGAGCAGCTGAGGCCTTGTGCCAACAGCCACATCTGTGCCTCTTGGAAGTGGATCCTTCTGCTCTAGGCAAGCCTTCAGAACACTGCTGTCCTGGCCAACATGCTGGCTGCAACCTCCTGAGAGGCTGGAGCCATCCCACCCAGCTAAACTCCTCCCTAACTCTTACTAGGAGGCTGTGTGAGAGAACAAGTATTTACCAGCATTTCAAGCCACTAATGGGTGCCTAATTTGTTATGCAGCAAGGTAACTAACACAATTTGTCATCCTATTCTGCATGCTGTAATCATCAAAGTGATCTTGCTGATTCTCTGGCTGGCTTTTCTGTGTTCAACATATATACAGGAATTCAGCATGTGTGGTGGGGCAGGCAGTATATAAAATTTATAAACACATGAGGACATCGCCTTCCAAAATTTGTACACACAATCAGCATCCTAACTGGATTTTATGCCAACATTCCCAATAACAGTGGTTTATTGCACATGAGCCGGTTTTTTTTTCATTGCTATATTCTTTTAGATTAAAAGACGAAAAATCAGATCTGAATCCCTGTGATGGGATTTTGTCAGGCAGACATTTTCACTTATCTTGAAAATAGTTTTAGGAGCATTTAGCTTGCATATGTTTTATTAGGTATGACTTATGATTGGCAAAAGCTTGTGGGCAGGTTCCCAGCAATGTATGAATCTGAGTTCACCTTAATCCTCGTTCCTGGCATCTACACGTTCTTCTGAGCCACAAACATATGCCTGAATTCCTAGAAATCCAGCAACAGATCTAGACGGTTTCCTCGTCATGCTCTTGTCCCTTCCCCCTACCACACCTGGGTATCAGTCACATATTGTAGAATTCAATGATTTTACAGGTCCTGTGAGTTTGGGCAGATGTACGGGGCTGTGCATTTACCACCGCGACTGACTCTAAATACAATTTCATCACCTCAAAAGCTCCCTCTGCCTCCTCAGCAGTCGGCACAGCCTCATTGCAACCCCTGTACAGGAGCCATATTCTAGCCTGCAAGGCTGCACAATTTCATGCCACAGAAGCAAAGCATTAAAATACTTTAACACTACAGATCAAACCATACTGAAATGACACCTGGGAAGCACCCCATTTCACCAAGTGAGAGGGTGAATTTATTTACAAATTTATTTATTTCAAAGGACTGGGGGACGTATTTTAAGACTGCCACACAAATGCACTGAGTTCTTGTCTTTGCCTTCTCTTTATTATTTAAGATGACAGACAGACATTTATTTACAATTTATTTAGTCATTATTTTTTTCCTCTAAAGTAGCAGTTCTCAACCTGTGGGTCGTAACCCCTTTGGAGGTCGAACGACCCTTTCACAGGGGTCGCCTAAATACATCCTGCATATCAGATATTTACATTACGGTTCATAACAGTAGCAAAATTACGGTTTTGAAGTAGCAAAGAAAATAATTTTATGGTTGGGGGTCATCTCAACCATTATATGATAATTTTATGGTTGAGGGTAAGATTTTTCGAGAACTAGGCCAGCCTCTATGAGGTTTGGTGCTCTACTGGTTGGGAGGGAGGTCTCCTGAGGGTCGCTCCCACATGCCTAATCCTCTCCCAGGTCTTCTGGCCTGATGCCATCTTCCTGCCACCAGACTGCCACTCTGCCCCTCCATGCTCTCCTTGTCCTCCGCAAACCACTGGCCACTCCCTGGGATCCTGCTCCTATAACACACACTTTGCATGAAGGCCCTTCCTGACCTGCTGTGATTGGCAAGGTCCAGAGCCCTCCCCACAGAAACCACTCCTGTTCAGAACCTCTGAAGGAAAACGCCTTTCCCAGGAGGTAGAAATCTGGATCTGGTGACACCCACAAGCCTTTCAGCTTCTGAGTTCACACAGTATTTACTCAATCTCCTTTTATCCCCGAACAATACTTTATCAATCTGAGTTATTTTCATTTACATTTACTACTGTGGTCCCCACCCCCTGGGGTGTAAACTGGTACCATTCGCTGGCCTGTTAGGAACCAGGCCACTCAAGAGGAGGTAAGAAAAGCTTCATCTGTATTTATGGCTGCTGCCCCTTCCTCACATCACCTCCTGAGCCCCACCTCCCGTCAGATCAGCAGCAATTTTATATTCTCCTAAGAGCCTGGGCCACACCGTAAACTGTGCATAAGGGATGTAGCTTGCGGCTACTTCTGAGAATCTAACACCTGATTATCTGAGGTGGTGCTGAGGCTGGTGCTAGAGAGTGGCTGCAAATACAAATTATCATGAGCAGAGCCGTCTGACTGCACAGAGACTATAATAAATCAATTGCTTGCAGGCTTATATCAAAACCATCCCTCCCTCTCCTAAAGGGTCCATTGATAAACTGTCTCCATGAACCCAGCTCCTGCTTTACTGGCTACAACTACTGTGCCCACTCCTGCCTCATCTATCCCTGTTTTCCAGGGCCCAGCACAATGCTTGGCACAAAGTAGGTTTCAACAAAATGGTCACTGAGTCAACAGGAGAGGAGGGGGGAGAGAGGAAAAGGAGAGGGAGTCAAGGCAAGCTGATGTGCTTGGGGCCACCCTGCACCATACTCACATTTATGCTAGGGTCTGATTGTGTGTGTCCCTTGAAAGTCGTATGTTGAAATGCTCAACTTTTAAGGGGATGTGTGAGAAGGTGGGGCCTCAGAGGTGCTGAGGTCGTCAGGGTGCAGCCTTGTGAATGATTAGTGCCTTTATAAGGAAAAACACGGAACACAGAGCCTGCTTCTTGGCTCTGCTCTCCGCCCTCTGTGAACCAGGAAGTGAGCCTTCACCAGGCACCCAATAGGCCGGCCCCTTGATCTTGGACTTCCCAACCTCTAGAACTATGAGAAATAAATGCTGCTGTTTGAGCCACCCAGTGTATGGTAATTGTCACAGTGGGCACTGTCACCAACACAGCCCTGGTGGCGGAAAATTGAGTCTGCTAACAGAGTTAATTTTATGTGTAAATGGCTATAAAAGATTTACATATATTTGCGTCTCATACATACGTTTTTGTTCATAGAAACAATGATGCCAAGTGAGCAAACCAACACAACTGCAAAGAAGCCCAGGGGACCGGATAACATGATTTGAAGGGGAATTCAAGTTCCTGGCTTCTCTGCCCTGAGATTCAAAAACCACTATGGCCAAAAGGAACCTTAGAAATTAATTTAATCCAATGTCCTTGTGAAGAAACAGGTTCAAAAAGTTAGGCAGCTTGCAAGCCACAGTAGCACAGGCTTAGGAGAACACACTGCTTGCCTCTTCTAGATGGTTAAAAGTGTTGTGTGTGTGTTTGTGTGTGTGTGTGAGAGTGTAGAGTTTGGAAGCCCAAAATTAAATTTCCTCCTCGTTTCACTATCAGCGCGCTGAATGTGGAATGTGAAAGTTAACAATAGCTTTGGCATCTTGTGCGTGTTCCACACTCAGGTTGTGCTTACCCCCTTTCTCATTTGTTAGCAGGAGTCCATTGGATTGAAAAAAATCAGTCACCCTGCTGGTCTACTAACAAGCTATGAAAGTTTACACACTTAACCCCCGCAGTCTGCTTAACTGTAAAATGAACTCGGTATCCAAGATATAGATGTAGAGGGACACTGCAATTTCAGTTATTTTTTTTAAAGTGTTGTGTCAAAACGTTCTAAAGGTGGAACTTAAAAAACTCTAGTATCTCCTCAGACATCCACAGATGTCTACAAGCCTTCCAGAAATGAGCCACTATCTAACCTGCTCTAGGAAAAGCTGGGTAGAAAGCATGACAGTCCAAGGACAGGGGTAAGT
>NW_003852460.1:7173886-7182181 GCF_000181295.1 Otolemur garnettii | reverse complement strand
AGTAAGGAATAAAGGAAATGTATTCTGAAGGCCACATAAAACACTTCCTTCCCCAGCCTTCAGAATCAAAGGCAGATTGGGGGAGCAGCCAGCCCACGCAAAACAAGTCGGAGTCAGGGAACATTTAGGCCATAGTCAGGGTCATTGTCTGTCCAGCTGGCCAGCAGACGCCTTCTGCAATCTATACAGCTGACAACAACATGTACGGTTATGCCCAGTACTCAGTAAAAAATTCCTTATTTGTGTATTCCATTCAATCCTCTGTAAAGGAGAATTCCCTTGCAGATGTGTGTGTGTGAGCATGAGAGATGGAGACTGTCAAATGTATTTTCTATTCTGCATGACAAAGGAAAGCATAGCTGTGCCCCTCTTTCTACCACACATGCAACAAAAAAAACACTTGCAGAATATGGCTTTGAAGGTTCTATTTTGCAAAGAAGAAAAATATGCCAACCATTCGTCAATTCCATATCAAAGGTTTTTGCATGACATGTTAAAATGCTATTTCCCATTAATTTTATGCATCTTAAGCAGGCTGTTTACTATAAATGCTGCCAGGTAGATTTCTGGAAACCTTTCTTGAAATGCTTTTTCGCTTTTTACCTGTAAAATAGCACAACCAGTAAACATCTGTTTTATGTGAGTCAGTAAATGTAGACCCAGATAGAGCCTGTGTGTGTATGGATGGATGAATATATGCAGCAATTTCCGTGTGAACATGGCACTGAGCCTACACACACACACACACACACACACACAGCTTCCTTTAATAAAACAGGTATTCTAACCACTTGGAAATACAGCCAGAAATAATAATCTATTTCTTTCATTATAACATAAAAGAAAAAAAAACACACATACAGTAAAATCCTTAAACTATCACAAGCACACCTAACACAGTAAATAAAAGAATTAGAAAATGCTAAAAACCACAGTGATTCCATTTTCTCCTGTCAAATTTTTTCACTGGCCATGAGTGAGTATATGCACAGAGCATTTCTCAGGACTAAAGGTGCACACCTGATTTTGCCACCGTTTTCCTTCATTTGGATGTGGCTGACTCACCATTTTCTTTCAGCGTCTGCATTCAGTGCCTGAGCAGTGGAAGGTCGGACTAGGGAGTGCTGCTGGCGTCCTCCAACCAGCTCCCTCGGGAACCCATCTGAAGAACTGGCACACCAAGGGCTGCCAGCACAGATGACAGCGCTCCGCGTCCAGCTTAGAACACGCTGTTAAGAGGCACTCCCTTCCTGTTCCAATGTGCTTTTAGCTCACTGTGAAACCCAAAGCTGCAAAAGTCTCATCCATCCACACACACACGTGCAGCACAGGCGAGTGTGCCTGCACACACTCCTGCAGCACAGCTGCAGAGCTCGAGCAGTAATCTGCACCGTGATTTGCATTAGTTTTCATCTTCAGGAGGAACAATAAACAATGAGAATGTGTGCAGATCGTGCCAGATCCTACCCCACAGCATTGTGAGCTGACAAGCAGAAGACAGCAGAACAAAAAGAGGCACTGGGAACTACAACCCCCTGACAAACAGCACAGGCATCAGGAAACCAGTCCTACTGGGCATGAGACGTCCTGAGAGCAAACATGGGGGGATCTTACCTGGCTCTCTGCTTGCTGCAGCGGACCCGAGCTCACCTAGCCTACCGAGGCAGTGACATGCTTCAGGGCCTCGCCGCCTGCCTCTGCGGCAGCCCTCACACCTCACTGCCTACAGCGCCGAGGAGTCTCGAAGAAGCCAAGCTCGCAACAGCTGGCCTGTCTGTGCTTGCTCCGCAAGACAGACAAGTTCACGCAGGCTCCGTCAACTTTCACCTCCACCGCTGAAGACAGGTTTCCCAGGGTTTCACCAGCAACTCCTGACCTCAGGGAGGGTAGGGGAACGTTCCAAACATTTCCATGCTCCGACTCCCAAAGGCTTGTCCCTTTAAACCCCTAAAGACGTGAAGGTCTTCCTTTTTACATTTTAAGCCTGCTGCACGTTATGCAGCTCTCTCTGTTTAACTATGCTAGACCATCGCAAAGCGTGCGTGACGCACGGTTCAACCCAACAGCCAGAACAGAGTAAAAGACAACATTCAATAGCCTATTTTATGTCCATTGAGATTCCTGGGTGGATTACACACTCACTAGGAATGTAATTCATCAACCTACTAACTAAGTGTTTCCGGAAATTTTACTGCTAGCAGCACTCCGGGGCGAAGGCAAAGCAGCCGCCGTCTGACCCTGACTTGCCCAATCCACCACCTTCGCAGTGCTCAAATTTACAGCGCCTGCACCCGCCAGGCCTCAGCACCACTGGCTGCCCGTACAGGAAGAAGCCTCCCACCCACCCACCCATCCCCTCAAGTCCTGGGCTGAGCCACCAGGACACATTTTCTCTCTCCAATCGGCTTCTGAAACTAACCTCTTATAAATTCCCAGCAGCTATTTCCACCATATTGTTTCAATTTAACAAGAGTGACTCCTACATTTTTTCCCCTCTTGCTCTTAAGCACCGAGCTGGTATATTAATGTTACGTCCCTTGTGCAGTTACATAAATCTGCAAGAAAAGTTGCATGGATATGTCTATAGTCCCTGGATGTGAGGTCAGCAAGTGTGGGTGGCCTGGTGCAATCGTGCTGAGAAGCAGAATGAGGGCTTAAGCCCATACTTAAGTATATGTCTTCGACTCCAAAGCCCACATTCCTTCCAGTAATTTTGATCTTCCGGTGTTATTTTACCAAGTGCCCAATCCCATTTGCCCCCTGCTACCTCCATACCCCAAATGCTTACTGGAGGCCACACAGGGGATGAATCCAACAAAAAGCTAGAGGCTGATTAAATATTTCATCACACTTGGTCCCCCAAAGGTATGTTCTTAATATGGGGTCATTACGAAAGTTTCGAGATACACAAAAATTGGGAAACATACAATCTGCACAGACAGAAACAAATGAAGCCCTCCCAGCAACACATAAGCTGAGCAAGTTGAAATGGGTGTCTGGCCAGGTGCAGTGGCTCACGCCTGCAATCCCAGCACTCTAGGAGGCTCAGGAGGGTAGATCCCTGAGCTCTGGAGTTGCGATCAGCCTGAGCAAGAACAAGACCCTGTCTCTACTAAAAACAGAAAACAAGCTGGGCATTGTGAGAGCACCTGTAGCCCCAGCTAGTCGGAGGTTGACGCAAGCAGATCACTTAAGCCTAAGACTCTGAAGTTGCTGTGAGCTGTGATACCACAGCACTCTACCCAGAGTGGTAGAGGTAGACTTTGTCTTGGGAAAAAAAGAAAAAGAAAGGACACTATCAACTGTGTTTCTTGGAAGTGAAATAATGAATCATAACACAGTCTGTCTCAAAAGTTTCATAGTCACCCATGTACTTACAAATTGAACAAGTCAATATGTACACTTTTAAATACCTTTTGTCTAACGATGGTTTTAGATTTACAGAGAAGTTGCAGCTATAGAGAGAGCTCCAGTATGTCCTGCCCTTAGTTTCCTGTTACTAACATCTGATTGCTGTGGTGTCTCTGTTATAGTTAAATGAACCGATCAGTATTAGTACATTGGTATAAACTAAAGCCCAGACTTTATTCAGACTTTCTTTGGACTTAATATCCTTTTTCTGCCAAAGAATCTACCCAGATACCGAATCACATTTGTTAGTGTCTCCTTAGATTGCTTTGGCTGTAACAGTACTTTAGAATGATTGTTTGTGTACCCTGCCCAGATTCACATGCTGAAGCCCCGACTCCCCAGGCTGAAGCCCCAACTTCCCAGGCTGAAGCCCCGACTCCCCAGGCTGAAGCCCTGACTCCCTAGGTGCTAGGAAGTGAGGCCTCTGGGAGGGTCTTGAGTGCGAGGCTTCATGAATGGGATCTATACCCTTCTAAGACACCTCCTTCACCCCTTCCACCATGGGAAGTCACACCAAAGAACCTGCTGGTGAATCAGAAAGCGAGCCTTCACCAGACACCAAATCTGCTAATGCCTTGTTATTGGACTTCCAGACTTAAGAACTGTGAGAAACAAATTTCCTCAGTTTATACGTCATGTGAGGTATTTTGTTACAATAGGCTAAACGGATAGAGACAGAAAGCGTCTCACTCTGCCCTTGTTTTGCTGCCCTGGACAGCTGTGAGGAGTACTGTTCAGGCATTCTGCAGTCTTTCAATTGGAACCGTCTGATGTGTCTATGGTTAGGGATGATGGACATTTGGGAGACATGGAGGTGAAGTGTCACTTTCACGACATGCGATCAAGGGTACTACTGTCAGCATGTGTCAGGAGATCAAAGTTTGTCCACCTGAGCTCTGTCACCTGGCAGGGTCAGTGCATGCTGGGTTTCCACACTGGGACACTCTCTTACCCGCACTATTCCTTACTGCACTCTTTGTAGTGGGGAACTTCCTCTGCTGAGCTCAAAGGGGCTTCCTCTGCTCAGCTTGAGCTGAAGGTGTGGGGGGTTATGCCCCACCTCCTGGAGGGTGTAGTAGCTACATAAATTATCTGCCATTTTTTTCTGCACAGCAGACTTATTTATTCTTTTATTTTTTTTTTTTTCAAGACACAGTCTCACTATGTTGCTCTCAGTAGACTGCCATGGCATCACAGCTCACAGCAACCTGAAACTCTTGGGCTCAAGCAATTCTCTTGCCTCAGCCTCCCAAGTAGCTTGGACTACAGGCGCCCACCACAGTGCCTGGCTATTTTTTTTTGTTGCAGTTGTCATTGTTGTTTAGCAGGCCTGGGCTGGGTTCAAACCTGCCAGCCTCATGTATGTGGCCAGCATCCTACCCACTGAGCTACAGGCACTACCCAGACTTATTTATTCTTAATTGACTGATTTATTCAATTATTTCTGTGTATCAATATGGGCTCATGGATTTGTTTTGGGGTTATAATCCACTATCATTTTTTTTGCTGTTGTTGTGTAAATTACTCCAGCTTTGACCATTGCTGGTTCCTGTGTTCCTTTGATACGCCTTCATTCTTGTTGCTGTTGGCTTTATTCACAGGTATCTTTGAGCCCTTCCTCTCTTCCTAGCAGTATAAGATGAGCCAGGCTCATCTTGTACTTTCTCTGCCCCAGTTGTTCCTCCAAGGAACCCCGGTTCCTTTCCCAGGAGAAGGGCACTAGAAACCAGGATCTGGGTGCTGGCTGGGTTCTAGGAGTCCCTCCTCAAAGGAGATGCTCCATGAATCATTTCTAAAGAGAAAACACTTTTATAATATTAAGGTTTACAATTTGGGTTTCCGCATAGCTTTTTTTCTTTTTTTTTACAGCAAGGCATAATCATCAGGACTTACAAGATGATCAAATATTTTCATACACTCTATAGTATCAGTACTGTTTAGGTGTCCAACCCAGTGGACACGAGACAATTTTTCAATGTGGTGCAGAAAAGCCAAAAGGTTGGATACCCTGATAGACTTAAATTACAAATCATGATCATAAACTGCATACTAATCTCTTTTTAAGTGACACAAAGATTTGTGCCCTTGAAAAATTCCACAGATAAAAAAGGATCAGAACAAAATAACCAACCACCCTAGCACCCTTCCCTTCCAAAAGAACTCTTCCTCCTCACCTCCCTGATAGCCTCATTGAAATCTTGAATCTTTTCCAAGTCACTTCACATTTGCTGAGTGGCACAGCTACCCCTTGTGGTCTTAAGGACAAGCTGCCCTGACCCACACTGTCACTGAGAAGTCAGAGGAGCTGGTGTTTACAGCTACAGCATCCTGTGTTCTCTTGAAGTTAAGCAACTATGCCCGAGAATAGGAAAATAAAAGTAACAGAAAAGTGCATATCATGTTGTAAGAAGCCTGCAAAACATCCAGGCAGAATGCCATTCAGTTGCGCCTTCTCTGTCCAGGAAGCACTCGTGTTCAAGGCCATTCCTACATCTTCCAACTGAATCCAATGCAGTTAGCAAACGTGTGCATAAATGGCCAGAGAATAGATATTTTCAGCTCTAGGAGCCATTTGATCTGTTACAATGACTCAATTTTCTGTCATTACAGACAGGCAGCAGTCACAATCTGTGAGCAAACAGGTGGGGCTTTGTGGCCCCAAAACTTTATTTGCAGACCCAGGCAGGGGGCCAGAGTTGGCTTGAGGGCCAGTGTACCAGACCCATGACTAAACCACTGGTTACACAACAATCTCCTCTGTTGAATAATGTAGACAGCTGCTTCCCTAGAACTGGAAACCAGACCCAGCTAGTCCACACAGAGGTGAAAGTTGCTCTGCTCCCACGTGCACTTCCATTTCCAAGTGCATCTTACCTGGACCCCCAACTTTCCTTGGTTCTACACCATCCAACACCATGTGATTTGACGTGCTCCTCTGAGATACCGTATCATAAACTGTGAGAACCAGACTGCAGACAACTCCAAGGAAGCCTGTGAGATACAGCCTAAAGGGTGTGCAGTATTGCCAAGGAGAAGGAGGAGGGCCAGGAACTCTGGTGCACATGCTGCAGGCAGAGACACACGGAGGACAGAGGAGACCCCAGGTAACTGGTGCAGAGACGCTCATGGCAGCATGGAGAATCTCCACACAGAAGCATAGTCTGTAGCAGACACACTGTGATTCTATTCAAGAAGCTAATGCGGGTTCTGCTGATAGACCTCCCACACATTTACACGGTAAATAGGAGGCAGGGCAGCTGCACAAACACAGATGGCCTCGCAAGAAGGCAGCCAGGGAGTCCTGCCAGCTGACACCCACATCCCTGATGCCCACAGAACTTGGAGGTTTTGCTCACCTTAGCTCCTGCTTTAAGCTGGAGGGAATGTGGAGAAGGAAGCAGGGGTCCCTGTGGCTGCTGGCTGTGGTGGGACAGTATGGGTGCTGCCCCTAGCTGACGGGACAAATGAGGTGTGAGGGCCAGCCAGTCTTCACTCCTCAGGCCTGTTAAGGATGGCAGCCAGGTCATACAATGGCTGTGGTCATGTTGCTGGTAGGGCTAAGTGGTCACTGTAGGGACATCACAGACCTCAGACCTACGAATACTGACCGTTTGGTCTCCCACAAAGTCTGACGACTTCTGAGCCACAGACACTGAATGCACAGAACCCATTTTAACAAAAAACAGAAATGAAAATGATTTTTATAGATTTTGTTGACTGAGTTTTTTAAAAATTTAGATAAAATTTACCTACTGTTAAATGCACCCTTTGAAAAGGTACAGTTCAGTAGTTTATAGGACATTTGGAGCTGTGCAACCATCAGGACCATGTCATTCCACCTTTATCACTCCAAACAGAAGCCCCATGCCAATTCAGCAGGCTCCCCTGCTCCCTGAGGCCCTTTTGCCTATTCTGGACATTTTATATAACTGAAATCACATAGTATGTGACTTTGATTCTTTTTTATTGTAGTGCTAAATGCATCTAAATATATACTCTGTTTCAGTTTCCTATCTTTAGGGCCCAGAGGCGATAAAACACAAAAGAAGGCTCGGCGCATGTGGCTCAAGTGGCTAAGGCGCCAGCCACATACACCTAAGGTGGCGGGTTCAAATCCAGCCTGGGCCTGCCAAAACAACAATGATGGCTGCAACCAAAAAATAGCTGGGTGCTGTGGCAGGTGCCTGTGGTCCCAGCTATTTGGGAGGCTGAGGCAGGAGACTTGCTGGAGCCCAGGAGTTGGAGGTTGCTGTGAGCTGTGGTGCCACGGCATTCTACCTAGGGGGATAGCTTGAAGCTCTGTCTCAAAAAAAAAAACCACACACACACAAAAGAAATTTTAAAGTTATATGCAAGCAGAACTCTGAAGGCCCTGCTGCTCATTGTAGGGGCCTGGGCTGAGGATGAGCTGGGGGACACATGGCCCCAGGCCCTGCAGCATGCTTCTGGGTCCAGCTAAGAAGGCTTGGCAGGTGTTGCAGGAGGACCCATTCCAATCATCGCTTTTCTCTGGACTAACAGGATACAGATCACATTGAAGACTAACCCTTGCACGCAGGAGGCGCACTGCTTCCACAGGAACCCTGGACTTACTCTTTCCTCCCAACCAGTGTCAATGAAGTTGTCACCACAGACAATGAGATATTCTCTCTCTCTCTCTCTCTCACACACACACACACACACACACGAGTTGCGTCATGTACACCGGCCACAATATATTGATAGGAACTTTAAGATTTAGCAGAGAGACCTAGGTGAAGTGGCTCCTGCCTGAAATCTCAGCAATTTGGGAGGCTGAGGTGGGAGGATTACCTGAGGCTGGGAGTTTAAGGTCAGCCTGGGCAACATAGAGACCTCATCTCTACAAAACATACAAAACTAGCC
>NW_003852460.1:7170817-7173685 GCF_000181295.1 Otolemur garnettii | reverse complement strand
GCCTTAGCATGGACTCTGCGCCCATAGCACAATAGTTACAGAGCTAGCCACACACATAGGCTGGCGGGTTCGAACCCGGCTTGGCCCAGCTAGGCAAGAAAGCAGTGAGTGTAGCGCTGCAGCTTGCTTTGTAAGCCTAAGCGGCGCGCACTGGTGTAGCTATATGCCCAGGTAGCGCATGCCTAGGTGTAGCAGTGTGCTAGCATACTGTGAATCTAACACATCGCGTGCCTGCGTACCTGGGTGCCTAGGCTGCCCGTATGTAGACATAGGTGCTTATCTAACGTAGCTGCATGCTTAGGCAGCGGGTGCCTAGACCTAGCTAGGTGCCTGCCGGGCTATGCCTGAGCAGCACCTGCTGTGCCTGACCAGTGCGTGCCTAGGCAGGGTGTATGTCTACATGGCTGCGTGCCCAGGTGTGGCTGTGTGCCCAAGGTATCTGCATGCCTAGGCGTGGCTGCGTGCCTAGGCAGCACATGAGTAGGCATAGCTACATGTCCACGCAGCACGTGCCTAAGTAGCTGTGTGCCTGTGCTGAGAAGCACATGCAGTGCCTGACTCGTGCATGCCTGCTGGGGCTATGTGCCTACATAGCTGCATGCCTACTGGGGCTACGTGCCTAGATGTAGCTGCGTGTCGAGGTGTGGCTGCGTGCCTGGCATGGCTGTGTGTCCAGGCAGTGCATGCCTAGCCAGGCTGTGTACTTGAGCAGCAGGTGCCTAGTGGGGGTACATGCATAGGCAGTGGGTGCCTAGTGGGGTGGCATGCCATGGGCAGCACAGGACTAGTATAGTTGCATGCCTAGGGTATCTGCATGCCTAGGGAGTGCTGACTAGGCATAGGTGCGTGCCTAGACATTGTGCATGCCTAGCATAGTTGCAGAGCCGTGGACCTAGGGGGGCTGTCTGTCTGTGTACCTGCGTGCCTGAGCACCTAGGCATGGCTGCATACCTAGGCATGGATGCATGCCTAATGCATCTGCATGCCACGCAGTGTGTGCTTAGTAGAGCCGTGTATCTCCTATAGCTCCATGCCTGGGCAGCGCGTAGCCTTGTGCGTTGAGTGCCGGTGGCGTGGCCAGGTGCATGTTCTGTGGCCATGTGCATGTGGCGTGCCTGGGTGCGTGCTGTGTAACTGCCTGCGTGCAAGGCCGCATGTTTGCTGGCTGGGTGCCTGCACGCGGGGCCTCGTGCTGCGTGGCTTCGGTGCATAACTGCGTGCCAGTGTACGTGGCAGATAGCTGTGTGCGTGGCTGGATGCCTGCTGCATAACTACGTTCATACATGTGTAGCCGCGTGGGTAGGTGGCCATCAGCCAAGTGCATGACTGTGTGGCTGCGTGCATGCTGCGAAACTGTGTGCATGCGTACATGGCCGGTAGCAGCAAGTGTGCATGCTGCATACTGTCTGCGTACAGTAGACAAGTGCATGCTTGTGTGGCTGCGTGTGTGTACATTGCTGGTAGCCACATGTGTGTAACGTGTGTAGCTGGGTGCGTGCTGCCTAACTGCGTGCGTGTGTGACCATGTGCTGTGTAGCTACGGTGCTTTGTAACAGCATGAGTGCCTGAGTGGCTGCTGCGTAGATATGTGCGTGTGTAGTGTGTAACCACGTGTGTGTACATGGCCAGTAGCTACATGCGTGCGTGGCTGGGTGCATGCTACGTAACCTTGTGCATGGCCGCGTGTGTGCTGTGTAGCCGCGTGCGTGTGTACCTTACTGCGTGCGTGCATGGCTTTGTATTAAGTAGCTGTGTGCTGCTTACGCAGGGGAGTGCCTGCGTGGCCACGTGCGTACATGGCCAATAGCCAAATGTGTGCTACGTGGTCGCGTGCGTGTGTACGTGCTGTGTAACTGCATGCGCCGTAATAGCATGGGTACATGGGTACATGCGGCGTAATGGTGTGAGTGCCTGCGTGGCCGGGTAACTGCGTGACTGGTGGCGTATGTGCTATTTAGCGTGCCTAACTGTAATCACATGCATAAAGGCGTGTGTGGCTGTGTGGGGACGCATGCTGTGTAATCACGTGTGTAGGTGGGCAAGTGTGTGCATGCGTGCTGCGTTGCCCTGTACTTAGGCATTTTGCATGCCTAGCGGGTTGTGTGCAGGAACTCCGTGCCTGAGCAGCGACTTAAGGCGTCCGGGGTCTGTGTACCTAATTGTAGCTGTGTGCATAAGCATATGGAACAAGAGAAAAAAACAAAACATCTATGTAACTGTGTGCTGTGGGGCTGTGTGCTGCGCAACCGCGTAAGTGCCTGCGTGTCCACGTGTGAAACCGGCCAGTAGCCACGTGCGTGCTTGCGTGGCTGTGTGTGTGCTATATGGCTACGTAGCCGCGTGCCTGTGAGCATGGCTGGGTACGTCCCACGTATCTGTGTGCGTGGCTAGGTGTGTGCGACGTAGGTGCGTGCATGGCCATGTGCTGTGTAGCTGTTTGCGTGCAGGGCAGTGTGGGGCATAGCCACGTGGGTGTGTGCTGCGTAACTGCGTGAGTTCCTGTGTAGCTGCGTAAATAATGGTGTGCGTAGGTGTCCAGTAGCCAAGGGCGTGCTTGCGTGGCTGTGTGTGTGCGTACATGGCCAGTAGCCACGTGCATGGCCAGGTGCGTACTGTGTAACCGCATGCGCACTGTGTGTTCACCTGTGTAGGTGGCTGGGTACGTGTGTGCGTGCTGCGTAGCCGCGTGCTTAAGCGTTTTGCGTGCCTAGCAGGTTTTGTGCAGGAGCTGCATGCCTGAGCAGCGTGCTTAGGGCGTCAGAGGTCTGTATACCTAGTTGTAGCTGCGTGCATAAGCACATGGAACAAGGAAAAAAATCTATGTAACTGTGTGCGTGCAGGGCCACGTGTTGCGCAACTGTGTGGAAG
>NW_003852460.1:7168870-7170478 GCF_000181295.1 Otolemur garnettii | reverse complement strand
AGCTGTGTGCGTGGGTAGCTACATGCTGCGTAACCGCGTGCATAGGTGGCTAGTAGCCAAGTGGGTGCTTGCGCAGCTGCATTCATGCTACGTGCGTGCGTGGCCATATGGTGCAGAGCTATGTGTGTAACTGTGTGTGGTGTAACTGTGTGGGTGAGTGCTGCCTCACTGCCTGTGTATGGCATAGCCGCGTGTATGTGTGCTGTGTAATCGTGTGAGTGCCCACGTGGCTGTGTGCTGAACCGCATGCATCAGTGGCCAGTAGCCAAGTGCATGTGTACATGGCTGATATCTGTGTGCTTGTTTGCATGGCTGGGTGCGTGCTGCGTAACTGCGTGCGTGGCCACGTGTGTGCTACGTAACCGCGTGCATGTGTGCTACATAACCAAGTGCATGCTGCGTAGTCACGTGCGTGCCTGTTTGGCCTCATGCTGAGTAGCTGCCTACGTGCGGGCTGCGTGCATAGTTGGCCAGTAGCCAAGTGCGTGCTTGCATGTGTGCGTACATGGCCGGCATAACTGCGTGTGTGCTGTATGGCCGTGTGTGTGCATGGCTGGGTGCGTGTTGAGTAGTCGTGTGTGTATTTGCATGGCAGGTGGCCAGGTGCGTGTGTGCTGCGTAGCCACATGCTTAGGTGTTTTGCGTGCCTAGCGGGTTGCGTGCAAGAACTGTGCGCCTGAGCAGCATGCTTAGGGCATCTGGGGTATGCGTACCTAGTCGTAGCTGCATGCGTAAGCATATGGAACAAGGAAAAAAAAAATATCTAGCATGGAAAGAAATACATAGTAACTTAAAGGAAAACAGGTCTGTTTCTGTGGACGTGCTCCAAATGCTACCTGTGAGGAAGCTTAAAGTATTTATGTTCCACAGGCCTTGTATCCCCACCCACGTGCCAGTCGTCCCCCTCCTTCCTTATCACCTAGGCAGAGGTGATGTTGCATCCAGTGGAGCAAATGGGAGGGGAGCAGGCTGCTCAGTGAGGTCTCAGTGGGATGCACACTTAACACGTGTTCCTGGCTCTTAACTCCTCCTTTAGGAATTTTTGGAGTTTGTGCAGGTTTAAAACACACAAAATGATGTGGATGGTTTCAGTGCATTTTCTATTTGTATTGAGAACAAGGTGACTCGCATAAAGAACTGTTTTCCTTTTTTATTTCAAATGTGTAGGCCTTCAGTAAATGGATGAGCGATGTCAATTTTTTAGACTAGTACAAGTATTGAATGCCCCTACCCCCGAAGACACTGAGTCTGTGGGACCACATTTAGAGTTAATGTACTTTGCCGACTACATGTCTGTAGTCTCAGCTGATGGAGGCTACAAGTGTGCCATGAACTTGCCTGTGAATACACACTGCACTCTACATGAGGCAACACAGCAACACTCCCATCTCTTTGAAATACAAAAGAAAACAACACATTTCGGTAGTGACTGCTACATGGGTTTGGGCTTCCATTTGGGGCTGATGAAAATGCTCTGCAACTAGATAGTGGGATGGCTGCACAGTACTGTGCATGCACTGAATGTCTCAGCTATACAGGCTGAAACAGTAAATTTTATGTTACGTGGAGCTCACAATTTAAAGATAAATAAGTTGACACCATTTTTTT
>NW_003852460.1:7167129-7168491 GCF_000181295.1 Otolemur garnettii | reverse complement strand
TGGCTGGCGCCTTAGCCGGTTGAGCTATAGGTGCCAAGCCCAAACCATCATCTTACAATTCCTCCAATTAACGTGGAATAACCAGACCGACCCAACAAATAAACAAACCTATGGCCACTAGTCCTAGCATGAGGTTTCCTAAATCCAGGTGCACATAAGGGGAAAATGTAGTTGCAAATTAAGATAGAACCACCACCACCCCCAACATGATGCAGTCTCTTTCCTCTGACACTGCTGGCTCTGGGATAGGGGAGGCACCTGTGCAAGTACTCCCTGCACAAAGGTTCTCCCCAATATGCAGTGTGCTGTGACAAGGACCTGCTCCACAATGCTGGGCTGCCCTAAACCCACATGCTTGACTTTAGCTGTGTCACCAATCCAGCACCAGCCTGGGCTTCATAATTTACCTAGCAGAGCAGTTCCAAAGGGAAAACTGCAATTGTCCCCCAGCTAAGTGAAGTCCAGGGAAGGTAAATATCTGCTCTCACACAACAAATGAGGGCCTGCAAGAAAAATCTCTGTGACTTACTCTGAAATCTCATGATAAGCTTGCCTTGTAAATGAAAAAAATCAGTCTTCACATTAACCTCTTTACACCTTTCAGGGAAAACATCCAGGAGGATGACTCTCGGATTCATTTAGCTTGCTTATAATTTTATGTTAAAACAAATTTTTCTGTAAAGAGTTCTGTGTCACATTTTTGTGGCTGGCGCTGTATTTAGAATGTACTCTCTCCCACCCCTTCTCCAGCTCCAGCAGACAGGGGTGGAAATGGCTGAAATGAGGCAGAGAAGGGGGACACTGCCAGCACCCACAGCTGCTGAGGGCTATTTCAGCTCCAGCCTCCAGAGCTGCCCAGAACACCATACTCATGGGGTCTCAAACTTGAGGAGTGACAATCAAATGTAGTTCATCTTAACTTCCTCACAAAGCTTACATCTGACTCTGAAAAACAAGTCTATGCTATCAAATTTATTTTGAGACATTTATATCTGCTTGATTCTAATATGCTGGTGCAGAGAGACAAGTAAAGCCATTTCACTTCGTATTGCATAAACTAGAATCTGAAATAAAATTTCTGCACACAGTATACCAACATGGAATAATGATTTTTAGTTTTGAAAGGCTAACCAGGGGATGCAGTGGGAGGGGAGAAGGAACAAAGAAATCTGTAATTGCCCATGATCAATCAGGTATAAACACCACTGCACTCTGTCTAGCCCAACACAGAATGATTATTCACCACAATCAAGAAGGACTGACTCGAAGAAAGTTAGGCTGGTGCCCACACACCATCAGCCATCAATCCCTTTACTCACATGTCCCCTCTCCCATGCTTCTAACTATTTTTTTTTTTTTTTT
>NW_003852460.1:7161224-7166863 GCF_000181295.1 Otolemur garnettii | reverse complement strand
CTGGGTTTGAACCTGCCACCTCCAGCATATGGGGTTGGTGCCTTACTCCTTTGAGCCACAGGCGCCGCCCCCATGCTTCTAACTATATGCCCATCCACCTATCCACCCATCTTCCCACCCTTCCTTCTATCCAACAGTCCACATGCCTGTCCATGCACCAATACAATTATCTACATACTCTTCCAACCATCTGTCCATCTATCCATCCACACACCCATGCCAATAGCCACATACCACCCATCCATCCATGCAACTATCCACATATCCTTCCATCCATTCACATGCCCATACCAGTAGCCATGTACCCTTCCAACCATCCATTCATCTACCTTCCCATCCATGCAACTAACCATGCACCCTTCTATCCATCCATCCTTCCATCCATGCAAGTGTCCAGATACCCTTCCACCTACCCATCCATCCATTCACATGCCCATGCCACCAGCCATGTACCCTTCCAACCAGCCATTCAGCCACCCTCCCACCCATGCAACTAACCATGTACCCTCCCATCCTTCCAATCATTCATGCAACTGTCCATGCAATGATCCACATACCCTTACATCCATCCATCCACCTAGGCAACTATCCACGTACCCTTCCATTTATCCATACATGCAACTATCCGCATACCCTCCTACCTACCTGCCATCCATCCACCCACATACCCATGCAATTGTCTATGTACCCTTCCATCCATCCATGTACCGCTACAACCAACCATCCATTCACGCACTCATACAACTATCCACGTGTCTTTCTAGTCAACCATTCATCATATACACACCCATGTAATTATCCAGGTACCCTTCCATCCATCCATCAATTCATGCACACACACAACTATCCACATATCTTTCCCTGCAACCATCCCTCTATCTACACACCCAACTCTCCACATACCCTTCTTTCCATCCGTCCATCACCCATCCATGTAATATCCATCCATCCTCACACACATGCAACCATCCACATGCTTATCCATTTAGTTACCCACTCGCCTCTCTCTCTCATCCATCCACCTGTCTATTTATCCATTCATACTTCCATTTGTCAGTCATCCATCCAACCAACAACTCATTAAGCACCTAACCTGTGCAGGAATTGTGCCAGGTACAGGGTGTTGAGGAATGAGAAGTAAAATCCTGGTCTTTTAGGAACCATCATTCCAGTCTAGCAGGCAATGAGGACAGGTGAAGTTGTGGCAAATACTTGTGTAATGTGACTACAAGAGCCAACACCCCCCCACACACACACACCCCTTGTCCCTTGTCCTAGTCTGCAGAGGACACCACTGTTTAGGGGTGGACATCCATTTAGAAGGTAAAGTCTTAAAAGTGGAATTACTGAACCAGAAGGTGTGTGCAATCGTAAGGTTTACACCTTATATTACACTGCAAAAAAAGCCCCCAAGACAGGTTTTGCCAAATGCTCCTCTTCTGTGCTGCCCACATGGTGGCAGCTCCCCTCTTCCCTTCATTTTAGGGGTTTTCATGCCAGTTGTGAATGTAAAAGCTCATCAGCACAAAGATGGCATGACAATTTCTGAGAGAGTTGACATAGCAAACAGAGTTAGCTAACACAAAGGGAGAGGGAGAAACAGGGACCTTCCCCCCACTGTTATGGACGGACATGTAAAATTCAGTATGTCAAAGCTTTAACCCCCCAGTGACGGGATTTGGAGACAAAGTATTTAAAGAAGTCATTAAGGTGGCAGCACCTGTGGCTTAAGGAGTAGGGCGCCAGCCCCATATACGGGAGATGGTGGGTTCAAACCCAGCCCTGGCCAAAAACTGCAAAAAAAAACAAAAACAAAAACAGAAGTCATTAAGGCAAAATGAGGCAGTTGGAGAGGCCCCAACCCAAGAGGAACTGTGTGTTTCTAAGAGGAGAAGAGGACACAGACATGCACAGAGAGACGACCACGTAAGGACAGGAGAAGACAGCGTCTGCATCTGAAGAACAGAGGCCTCAGGGGGACCCAGCCCTGCCAGGACCTTGATCTCAGACTTCCAGCCTCTGGACTGTGAAAAAACACATTTCGGTAGTTTTAGCCACTGTCTGTGGCAATTTATCATGTTGGCCCCAGGAAACAGATAGACCCAGTGATCGAGGGATCTCAGGTCAGTGTGTGAGAGCCTTTGCAAGGGGCAGACCCTACTACTCAGGAGTGAGGTGGTGGGTCTGGTGCAGGGGATTGTGGGACTGTGTGGGGCAGAGGGTGAGATGATCTGAGCAGGGCAGGTGGGCTGCCCAGGACAGGAAAAACCAGACCGAGGCAAACTACTGGATCTGCATCCTTGGATTCAGGCTGTCTTGAACTCAAACACTATCTGCTTTGCCTGTGACCCAGCCAGAAGTCACCTGGCTCTCTCTCCTCCAAGCTCCCGAAGCACAACATAACTTAAAAACAAAATTATAAATATGTGCCATCACTTCAATCCTAAGTATTTGAGTCTTTCCTTTCCTTCTGCACTGAGGTCCTTTTGGGGCAGAATCGCTGCCCTCCTTGCCTTCTTATGTAACATGGGATCTTCAACTTCACAAAACATTTTCTCTCTGGTTGATCTGCAAGTACAACCAACAAAAACAACTCCTATTCCAACATTCTTCTGTTGCCCAAACAGAATACAACAGCAAACACGTTTTATTATCATATGCCGATGAGGAGATCAGTCATTTATATTATTTGCACAGATATGTTTACATTGCTCTAAACTTATGCAGAACATTGTATCACAGATTTTGCTTTTGGTGGGTAAAAGATAACCCTTTGCTTGAACTTTCATTTCTATTACTCCCAAATTAAACTTTTTAAGTATATTATTCTTTCTTGCAGATCCTTCAAACACTAAATAGTCTCTGGAAAAAGTTGAAAACCACTTTCCAACATGCATCTTCTACAATTTCATTGAGCCTCTCCCCTGTTAAAAGCACATAAACAATTCTGAAAATTGCTGGGTTTGTAGCTCAGAAGCGGAGAGCTTCTGGAACCAATTTCTTCAGCATGGTTGTACACCCATGACAAATGGAGAGCTGGCTCCACCCCTTGCTTCTTGGGCTTTCAGTACTGACAGTGACATTCACTCACACAGCACGCACACGAGAGCTGCTCATGGCAACCCCCTCTATAGCTACACTCTGGCCACCATGCTGCCGTCTACACAGCCTCAGTGCTTGCAGCCCAGGCAGAGCAAGGGCCTGCGTGGCAGAGCCCCGAGTGCCAGGCTCACATGCTCTGCACAGCTGCCCTCACGATGGTAGCAGTGCCGGGAAGCCGGCTTTGAAGACAGACCACAGCTGGCACTCAGCACGTGACTCATTCAGAATCCACAGTAATAAAGCTGTAATTGTGCTTCTTAGACACGGCTAAATTCTGTAGGTGGATTATTCATGGGCCTTTCCTACCCAAGGGTTCTTTGTTTTAGCCATGAAGACCATTAAGTAATTGCAGAGACTTCTTACACAAGCACACACACACATAGTATCAGTCCTGTTGCCTCAGAGCCACATAAATATTTGATACTCTTATTTAAGGCTAATAGCACTCAGCTCAAAGCCAAATGAAATCAGACCCCATTACACCAGGTTCTTCAAAGCAAACATTTAAAGTGGTGATTTCTACAACAGAACCTTGAGTTTTGAGGTCAGTGTTTGATTTGAATGGTACACCAGTCACACAAGGTTCTTAGGGCAACAGAAAAATCTGCACCTGGAACCGTGTCTTGTGCACTTGGTTCCACCCCTTCACCGGGCCTTTTGAAATAAGGTGACACGTCTTCTGCAGAGATGTACACTTTCTTCTCCTGCCTTCCTTGTAGTTAATCTAA
This sequence comes from Otolemur garnettii, assembly GCF_000181295.1. Taxonomy (NCBI): domain Eukaryota; kingdom Metazoa; phylum Chordata; class Mammalia; order Primates; family Galagidae; genus Otolemur; species Otolemur garnettii. The sequence continues at coordinate 7,163,033 of NW_003852460.1, read as the reverse complement.
ACCCCACGCACACCACAGTGAAACAGCTACTGTGCCCATTTTTGAATTATGGCTGCAGTCCACCACAGCTGCCGCCTGGGAGCCAACCGACTTGATTTCTATTTCAAACCTCAAAATAAACTCATTAGCTAAGTCCAATTTAGGAAGGTTTGCCTGTTCCTTTCTGACTGACAGGCCTTAGAGGCAACTGTACTTCCAGGACCATGGGCCAGAAACAGCTGTGTGCTAGGTGGCCAAAGCTCCCCTTCAGCCAGGTGCCCGGGACAAAGACTCGGTTCAAGCAGCTTAAACCGAACTTCTCATTTGTGTTTCCATAAAGAGTCTCACTGTCAGGAACACACAGCAGCCATTTTAAGAACCAAAAATGTCACCATGGTGTTAGAAGGCGTCTCCGCCTTTAGGACGCTCTTTTTAGGCAGGGATGTGGGGTACGTGGGGTGCACAGGCTCTGCTCAAAATTCCAGGGCACGGGGGATGCTGGAAACCATGCAGTTAGCAGTGACTCGGGCTTGGCAAAAACCAGACGTCTGGCCATATTCACTGAGCGTTCACCCACCATAATGAAGCCCGCCCCAAAATACCTTTTTAGTAACCCCAAGTCCTAATTTCACCCACCTCAAAGTAGACTGTCCCTCCTCAGCACAGACTGCAGAGGGAGGTTCTCTGCACTCCCTGGGGTCCTCCGCCTGCCTTCGTGGTTCGACAGAAGCTTCCTGCAAGGGACAGCACAACAGACATCAAGTCATCAAGCAGCTCTCCTCAGGACGTCTGTCATTATGAAAGCCCTCATTTGTGGGTTCGCCTTGCACGCCCATACCACGACATCAGTGACGCTGCCTGCTGTCCATCCCAGGACTTGGTGGAGAGCCTTGCCAATTCAGCTCTACAAAGCGTTTCATTGAAGCATTTGAACTAAGACCCCGCCACCCACCACTTCTATTCTGGGCAGGAAACAGATCTCCTATGTGAAGCTGTAACTGTGTGCCACAATTGGCCAAAAGAAATAAAAGAAAGTACAGCTGGTTACAGATCAGGCAGTGAAGCCTCAAGCCCTAGGACTTGTCAGAGTGTGGGATTCTCTGCTCCTGATGGGGCAGACATGGAATTCTTGGAGGTCATGCTGAATCGTCCACAAGCCAGACTGACTGCAGAAATAAATGCTTGCAGGGTCTACATGGGTTATCAGGGCTAGGGTGCCACAAAGCAAGCTGGCAGCTTTCTTCTCGTGTTCATGTTAGGTATTATTATATCTTATACCAAATCTACTACTGGTTTGGATTTTTGTTTGTTTGAAGAAATTGCATCTGTTACTGCAGAATTTCTTTTTCTTTGAAATAAGAAATTAAGTTACAAAATCAGATGTAACAGGCAAAAAAAGCAGAAAGAAGGTGAGAGACTGGTGACTCTGAAGTATGGCTAAGAATATGGAGTTTTCTAGAAAACTGGATGCTAACTCTCACCAAAAAAAGGTGAAGTGGTTAAATGCATTTTAAATATATTTTGCTTCAGAGCAATTTTTAAAAATATTTGTAAATAGGCTCAACGCCCATAGCTCAGTGAGTAGGGCACCAACCATATACACCGAAGGCGGTGGGTTCAACCCCTGGCCTGGGCCTGCTAAACAACAACTGCAACCAACAAAAAAGTGGCTGGGCATTGTGGTGGGTGCCTGTGGTCCCAGCTACTCAGGAGGCTGAGGCAAGAGAATTACTTGAGCCCAAGAGTTTGAAGTTGCTGTGAGCTGTGACGCCATAGCACTCTACTGAGTGCGACATAGTGAGACTCTGTCTCAAAAAAAAAAAAAATTTG
>NW_003852460.1:7158856-7160720 GCF_000181295.1 Otolemur garnettii | reverse complement strand
GGACACGTGGTGATACTAGAAAGGCTGACGGACACAGACACTCAGACAGCCAGGCTGAAGTAGCACTGCCACTGGCCACCTGACCTTGGGTGTCCTGTGTCTCATGACAGCCAAGGGCAGCTGTGTCCTCACTGTGGCTCCACACTCACCTGTTTATAGTGGTCTGCGGACGGTGAGGACCGGGATCTTTCGTGAATGAACTGCGGCTTGTCGTGTTGGTCCAGACCCACATCCAGAATGTCATCAGCTGAGTGATACCGCCCAGAACTCCTGGCTTCCAGAGGTTTCCTCTGTTCCTTCCAAGAGGCCTGATACTCTGCAAAGGTTCCAAGTCGCCGTGGGGCTTCCAACTTCCCTACCTTTTCTGCTTTTCTGTGACTAACGAGGCTTTCCCCAAAGGAGCTGCTGCGGGACCAGGGCTCGGTGCCCTCACGCCCTCGGCCAGCTGGCTGTGGTCTCTCCAGCTTCTCTCTTAGGAATGCATGAGGCACTTGTCTCTGCCCAGGCCCCTGGGGAACCAGTTTGCTTGTTTCCTCAAAAAACTTCCATCTGTCGGCAAAAGAGCCCATAGTATCCTCTGGTGTCCTGGGGTGCTGGTGAGGGCCGTAGGCCCCCGAGAGGCCCACCTCATTCATTTTCTCTGGCTCAGAGTACGACTTGAGTTTCTGCTCTGCTGTGAACCGTTTCCGGCCTCCGATGCGGGAAATGTGGGGCATGCCGCTTCCAGAGGAGGCTGTCTTGGCCAGGCCCGCTTCCCACAACTGGGGCACAGAGTCTGGGTCCCCAGGGACTGAGGGTGAGGCGCCATGGTGCCTCGTCCTATGTTCTGTTGACCCTGAGTGCTGCTCCACTGGGTGGGGGTCTAAATCACGGCGCTGGAAAGACGTGGCCCTCAGGACCCGTGCCTGGGCCTCCTTCAGGTGGTCCTTGTAGGTGCCGGAGAAGGGTCCTTCTGGCGGGGTGCTGGCAGCATCTTCCCCCTCTCCAGCACTGGTCAGAGCCACCGTGCTTCTGCTCTTCTGCAGTCTGGCTCTGCGCATCTGGATCTCATTACGCAAGGTGGTGGCAAACCGGTCACTCCTCCGCGTGGGTCTGCCCACCTGTGCCTCGATCGGCGAAGGCCTTGCTGTGCCGCCACCCTGGCTGCTCTCCAGCTGGCATGTCCCCTCCTGGGCCAGGGAATGCAGCAGGGGTGTCTTCTGGGGAGAGACCCCGCTGCTTTCTCCAGCCGCCCACCTGGAGCTGTCTGCCCTTGGTGGCTGGCTGGCTTTGTCCACAAGGCTGGCCCCGGAAGGCTCCTGGGTGCCAGTGGAACAACCCTCAGCCCCTGTGTCTAGGGCGTAGCAGCGTCCTGCCTCATGGGTGTCCAGAAGCTCCGGGTGCTGAGATAGGTGCCGGCGTGAGCTGTGGCCCCCCAGGTGCAGGGGAGAATACTGGAGGGCCCCCGGGGCCACACTGGGAGGCCAGCATCCCCCTCGAGGCTGTGCTGCCCAGGCGCCAGCCTGCAGGGGCTGCCTGATGGACATGTAGTGACCTGGACCCTGTCCAGTGATATCAACCTTCTGGTCGGCAGCACTAAGGCACCTCACCTGAGTGTGGCTGTCATCCAGGAGGTGGGTGGTAGGAGGCTCCTGCTGGAGGCCTGAGGCCCGCAGTTCCCTTGGCAGCATGGGAGCCCCAGGATTCTCAGGGACAAAGGGGCTCTCTTCACTGTACTGCCTTAAGTGCTGTCCCTGGTGGGGAGGCTGTGAGAAGCGTACATCTGTGCTGGACAGAGAGGCCTGGAGCCTGCCAGGAACCCTATCTTCAGAGGATGGCCAGCTGCAGTCCAGTCGGGGCTCCTGTGGGCAGCCCAGGCTTCCTA
>NW_003852460.1:7156724-7158352 GCF_000181295.1 Otolemur garnettii | reverse complement strand
CGAGCTGGTGGAGAAGGAGCCATACGCTGAGTCTCGCTGGCTATGGGAACCCAGGTGGTCGATGCTGCTGTTGGACTTGGCTGCTGAAAGACGGCCAGAGGGGTAGGACTGGGAGGGGTGGTCCAGGCTGTCCATACTCCCCAGGGAGCTGAAGTGGCCAGAGGCACGCTGGAGGGTCGTCTGCTCCCATGAGCTGGACAAGTCATGGGAGGAAGAACTGCAAAAACAAGGCAAAGACAGGCAGGCTTTAGCATCTGGCATGGGCACAGGGAAAGACTACAGGCCACAGCCACAGCATGGTGCCCTTGACCAAGTGTCAAAACTCCCACAGTAACTCCTTGGGTCTGAGGTTTCAGCCCAGGACATTTAAACTGTGGCCCAGAGAGGGCAAAACTTGCCATGTGCAGGCTGACTAGGCTGTGTTCTCTCCACTGAATGCCTTTTCACCAGGCAGACACCTTTGAAGACCAGCACCTCTCCCAGCCCAAGGCCCATATCACCCACCGGCCTGTATCCACACTGAGTCGAGACTCACACACAGAAGTTGGCATGCCACCGCCCAGGAGCTGAGGATGGGTGTCATACTTTTAGATGGCAAGGGAAAGAACTCAAAGAAGTAATTTCTCTCCTATTTGATATGTTAAAATTATATGAAATGTACATGAAGATCATTAATTAAGTCTTACTGGAACACTCTGCCTGCTTATGTTTGGTCCGTGGCTGTTTTCATGCCAGAGTAGCCTGTCTGCTACACAAAGCCAGAAATATTTACTCCACCGCCCCCCACAGAATCAGTTGTGGACCCCTGGTTTAGTGTATAAAATGATGGTTATTACGGATTAACAACACAAAGAAAGCCATCAATGAGAACAATATTAAAATTAAAAGAGAAAGTTCAAGGCTAACATTTCCCTTCCCAACCCAAACAGTAAAGTGTTAACAGGTCCTCCGTATACCCTCCAGTCAGACTGACATTTGATTTGGTGACAGGCTTTACTAGCAAGGTCATATATAGGTGCACTTAGAACTGGTCACACCATATGGAGTCTCTGGAGCTACTCACGACCACAGAACAAGCACCACCCAACCAAGATGGTCTCTAAGAAGGAGAAATGAATCACCAGCTGAGAAGTTAATTCTCCAGTGAGGAAGTAACTGTCTGTGTAGCTGATGGCTCACAGCAAAAGCTGTGGTACAATCAAAATGAGAGGTAGAGGGAGAATGGAGCACATTGCTCGCCCAGGAAAAGGACACAGGAGAACAGACTGGCTGACGGAGTTTTACTCCATTTTCCCGTAAGGACAGGTGTCTTCAAACCAGGGGCATGTTCCTAGCCACCCTCCCTACAACATTCCTGAGTGACCCCTCCACAGAGCCTATGTCCAAGCAGATGTAAATACGCTAAGAGTCATTTCCATACAGACAGATGTGTCTTTGTAGAGACCCTGCCAAATGTGCTTACCAGAAACCCTGCTACATTAAGTCACATCAGTAATAAAAGGCCCCATTCCTCACTTACGTTTTACTGCTCAATAGATCTTTGGTTTTTCTAAAAAACACTTGGGGCTCTAGATACCACTGCCTCTTGTTGCCCTAAACAGGTAATGTTGTATTTGAGAAGTATTCCC
>NW_003852460.1:7155025-7156185 GCF_000181295.1 Otolemur garnettii | reverse complement strand
GCACTCAGGTGTGCACACAGATATGCACTGCACACATAGGCACACTCATGAGTGCATACAAGCAAACACACAAAAACACACACATATAGGCACACAGGTACAAACACAACTGCACAAGATACACATGCACTTACCTGCACCCCCCCCACACACATGCAGGCGCATAGACACAAACACAGAAACACATACAGACACACACATGTGCATCACACAGGTACACATGCACAAACACACAGAAACACATGCATGCTCACATATGTGGGGACATACACATGCACACACCCTGAAACCACACCATCTACTCTTACCATCATCCTTCCAGCAGAAGACTAGTGAGGATATTTGCCATCAACCCCAAGAGGGCCGAGGACAGGGTGCAGACACTTAGCAGAACCTCCTGGGAAGAGTGCCTGAAATATGCCTGCTGCCCAGTAAATATCTCCTGCCTTCTAATCCACATGTAAAACTCTTGAATTTAAAGGGTGACAGTGGCTGTAGGCACAAGAGTGCCACAAACGGTAGCCCAGCACCTCTGAACTGACTGCCTGGAGTCCGCTCAGCTGCCCAAAGGCGCTCCACTGAGACCTAAGCCCCAGGCCGCTCCTCACGGAACAACCCACAACACAGGGCCGGCCTATTCTTCCCATCTTGCAATTTCTTTGTTTTCCACTGTCACCTATTTGCTCGGAGAACAACGTAGAGAGCTCTAACCCTAATCATGTGTCTGTGGAACTGCCTCCTCAGAAATGTGAGAATCATTCTCAAGTCAAGACAGGTGCCCTCCTGACAGGCTGCAACGCCTGGGTCTGCGGAATGCTGAGCAAACCCGGCACCCCTGCAGGGAGCAAGCGCCTACCTGGCGTGGTGTCGGCTGTGCCAGGAAGGGCCACCGCTGGCAGAGGGGAACAGAGAGGCCACTGGCTCCACGTGGCTGTCAGAGCATTTGGTGGCATGCCAGGAGTGAGGCCTCCAGCTCGGATCACTCTTCCTGGAAAAGAACAGAGGTGATTCAGGGCAGCACACGCTGGACGTTCTCCTGCCGTGACAGGAGGGCAGGAAGGACAGCTGCAGCCCCCTGAGCAGCACCGCGCTTGGGCGCGTCCTGTTGAGACTGTACGCACTCTCTTTTGAGGTTTTTGCTCACCACCAACTTGACTTCA
>NW_003852460.1:7146093-7154555 GCF_000181295.1 Otolemur garnettii | reverse complement strand
CTGAGCCTATGTGAACCCATGGAGGCAACCAGGGGTCCCCGTCGAGAATCAGGACACCCTAGACCAGGAGGCCCGACTCCTTGCCAGCCAGGGCTTCCCCTCTTAATAAAAGCCTGCTGGGCTTCCCTGAAACCGCCCCGATCCCATGTGGGGCCTATTAGTGTTTTGGCCACACCTGTCCATGTGTGTTGTGTGTCCAGCGGGAAAACCCTACAGATGTCAGTAAGGTAACAGAGCCTGCAAGAGAACGTTGCTAAGACCTGCCTCTCTCCCAGCTTTACAGGAAGTGAGCTTTACTGCTGTCTCTAATTGGGACAAAAATGACCTCCCTTCGGAAAGTCGACAGCCCAATCAGGAAGGGAGAGAGAGCTCAACTGAGTGTCTTCAGGTACTTTATGGAAATCATTGTTCCCAACAGGCAAAATTTTAAATAATAATATGCAACAAAGAACATCTGACAAAGTAAGCCCCAAAAGCATTCATAACACAAAACTTTCATTGAGTCACATCACTTTAACAAGGAAAAAAGTCTATGGGTGGATAACTGTGGACTGTGCTGGCTTCATAATAGTTTCCCACAAACCAAAGAGAAAGCATAAAAAACAGACAAATTCATCACACCACAGGAGGACAGGAATTATAAAAGCCCAGACTGTACCTCATAGAATTTCTCAAAATCCTTGTAAGGAAGGCTCTGGCTGCATGAATTTCATTTTCTGCTGGCTTTTTCTGGCCTATGATATCCACAACTTCTTTCATATTCCCTTACAGCTAATTAATGAAGGAAATATACATTGAGTGAAACTGGAGGCAAAGGGCAGGGGGAGGATGCTGCGAAAAGGAAAAAATGCCTAACACTCTTGGCCACGCTCTTTTAGCCCAACCCCTGGAAAAGTGGGCTGCTAGCTAGGATTAGTGGGGCAGTTCTTCATGGGTAGAATGAAAGTCCTCCCAGAAAAAACTACCATTAGCAGCACATGTAAAAATACTAGCAAGATATTTTGTTCTCACAAAGCATGTGTGGTAGATTATGAGGAGTCCAGGGACCCTAAGATGCCGTGTCATGCAAGACCCCAAGCAAGCCACTAGAAAGGCCACGTAGAGAGCAACACCAGGCAGCCCCAGCTGCCACAGTCTCAGCCCACCCACCCAATACAGGAGGGAAAGAAGCCATTTGTGCATTATGTCCCCTGCAGAGGGGACATGGAGAGAGACTGAGGAATTCCGACAACAGCCAAGAACCAAGGCCTGAAACTTCTGGACGTCTCCAGCAGTTCAAGTCACCCCTGCAGAGGCTCCTGTCATTGTGGCCACAGTCCCCATGTAGTCACATGGCTTTGGTCCCAGACAGATGTGCTTCAATCCCAGGTGCGGCCCCTCCTGAGTCATGAGTTAGGAGATGAGACACTCATCTGCTTAGAGCACGGCTGGAATCTCCAGCCACAGTTATTTAAATTAATCAGCACAACACAGAATCCAAAGTTCAGTTTCTCAGTCACACTAGCCATGTGACAAAGGCTCAACAGCCACACGTGGCCAGTGGCTACTGTGCTGCCACCCTGTGTGGTAAGAACACACCCTGCACTCCTGCCTGCCTGCTAGCAGGTGACTATCCACACTGCCTCTTCTGCCACCTTCCTAAAATGTGGAGACAACCACCTTCTAGAGATCTGTAGATTTTTCATCTGAAAATATTAATAACCAGCCACAACACACACATGTGCTTCTTCCCATAGAGGTCAACTGCTTTGTGCTCATGCAATTTTACAACTAGAAATACTATTTTACACCAAGAATTTTGGGACAACTTTTCATGCAGCAGAGATCATCAGAATAGAGGGTATGGATTTTAATTCTGCTTCTGAAGATACCCATTAAGCATTTCCCTTCCTGAAGACACAAATTTTCAGTTTGCAGAACTGTTGCAAAGACACTGAATCACTCCCTGGGACCCATTCCTCAAATTCAAGCCTAAAAGGACCCACATCTTTAACTTAGTCAGTTACTACTACAGGGAGAGCAGCTTGGTGGTAATTAGCCCTAAACAAACAAATCCCTAACAAAACAAAAGTTTTATCCTACTATTGACCTCCTGCAGAAATAAGGATTAACTCAGTGCTGTAAATAAATCAGACTGTGACCACAGAAGCAATCTAGCAGATAAAAGGGCTAAGCAACCCCATTCCTGCACCAAAATGTTGTCTGCTAAAACGTGAAAACTCTGCTTTAAAATAAAATTGTAATAATAATTAATAGTAATGTTTCAGATTTCTTCTTTTACTTTAGAAGTTTATTCTACAAAATTTTACAAAATGTTGGCTTTGAGTATTTTGCAAATAAAGGTACATTTAGCTACAATTCCCCATTTTCCTCTATGTGTGGGGGGGCTTTAGTAAACTTCATTACATGTATTTTACCCTAATTGCAAAAAAAGCAAAACACGTTCTGTGTATCTGTGGTAGGTATGGGACAACACTATGGACGTGTCTATCAGGAGGACACAGATGTACACGTAGAGGTCAAAATGTAGGCCCAAGAAGGAGGAAAGAAAGATGGGAGAGTCAGAGGCTGATGGTGTGGAAGAGGGCTCCCCACACCACAGCAGCCACGGCAGGCGGCGACACAGCTAAGTGAGATATCCCACGTGTTTGTAACTCGCATCTCAGCTGGCTCACATCTTTGACAACTACCTGAAGATGATGGGCAATGCTCTAGCAGGCAATGAATAAATGAAAACAAACCCAGAAAATCCTTTAAAAAAAGGCAACACACAGATATATATGTTGATTTCAAGAAGGCCTAGTCAGCAGCTATGACACTAATTAAGGCTACTTTTAAAAAGAAACAGGCTCCGTGCCTGTGGCTCAAGGGGCTAAAGCTCCAGCCACATACACCTGACTTGGCAGGTTCGAATCCAGCCTGGGCCAACCAAACAACAATGATGGCTGCAACCAAAAAATAGCTGGGCGCTGTGGCAGGAGCCTGTAGTCCCAGCTACTTGGAAGGCAGAAGCAGGAACATCGCTTGAGCCCAGGAGTTGGAGGTTGCTGTGAGCTGTGATGCCACGGCATTCTACCCAGGGTGACAGCTTGAGGCTCTGTCTCAAAAAAACAGAATAAAATGAAAGAAAGAAATAAAAAATAAACAAATGAAGACACACGGCCAAAAGGGTTATACACGTTCTGCCATAACCAAAGACACAGTGGTTACTGGGAATGGTGAAAATGTTCTAAAACACATGTGCTTTTTTTTAAGTTCTCTGAATTTCCTGGTGCCTAATGAACATGCTTGGGAATCAAACTAGGGTCCGGCTGTTTTCTGTGTGTTTGCACCTCTGAAACGGCTGGGTTGTGTGGACCAGGAGGGGACGGAGGAGGGCACATCCAGTCCCGTAGGCTGGCTGCCCAAGCGCAGGTCAAGGGATCTGCGCATGACGCGCTCTGGCGCCACCTAGTGCCCACCCATGGTTATGGCCCCTCTGGCTCAGTTCCAGCACTGCCCCAGCCTCAAGGTGGGCCATAAAAGAGACTTCTTTTCACAAGGTCGTGGTATTTCCTCCTGCACAAGTTTTAAACCACCTGGTCCCCAGAACTGTGGGTGTGACAAGCAGGATGCAGATACAATTCTGTGCATTTTCTTCCATCTTGCAGGTGTGGTGGGCAGCTTTCTTTTCCAGGTACACCTGGTTTTGTGACTTTTCTCACACCGTTATTCCCCCCAAACATTAACTTTAATTAGTCCATAATATTCCTTTCATACATCTACCAAAATAATATAGTACGAACAACATTAGCAGTGGGTTTTCTGGTACTCCAGAAGAAACCATTCCTTCTAATGGAGGGGTCCCCTGAAATCCTTTCCCACTAATTATATACCAAACTTAACTCTTTATAAAATTCTTTTCCCTCACTCCCTGGAAAGGATAGGGTTTAGATCACAACTGTAAAAATTGCTGGGATGCCCTTGAACATCAAGAACCACACATTCTTCTTAGTAAACTATCTCAAGAATGAGGGGAAAAGTATCCAACATACTCAACAATAACATGAAACCAACAGATAAATAGCCACATGCCCACACAAAAGATAAAACACAAATACAGTCTTTCGAGGGCGAGGGGAGAGGCGGCAGAAGGTTGATTGGCAGAATCTGAACTAATGTGCACAATGTGAGGGTGTTCAGCAGCCCCCTGGGTGAACTGCTCAACTACAACTTGAACTTTACCTTAGAATTGAACGAAAATATTATTAATTAGAGATAGAGAAAAAAAAAAACAGAAAAAAACTCCAGAGATCAAATATTCTGTTTCATTTTCAAAAGAAATTAGGAGAACTGCATCAATAAAATCTTTATTATTCACAAAGAAGAAAATTCCTTCCCTCTCCTCAAAAAGGAAAAAAATCACGTGTTGGGTTACTTTCCTAACTTTTATGTGAGAAAGCAAAGTACCAAGCAAAGAAAGCTGGGAGCTGAGGGAGGGGGTTGGGAGGGAGGAGCCCTGGCCTGCAGGGAGCCCATGTCCCCAGTCTACACCCTGCTTGGACACTATGATCGGGAGGGCTGCAAAAGTGGGGGGCTGGAGGCTTTGAGCTTGGTCAGGGGTGCTGGGAAAATAACCACAGTAGACCCTCCATAGCTGACCAGCTCCTTACAATGACCACCTCCTTAAGCTGGACTAATTTTCATAGAACAGACATATACCACATATCAGTACAGTAGGCCTAGTTTCTTACAGCAACCACCTCTGTATGGTGACCAGTTTGTTACAGTCTCTTGGGTGGTCAACATTCCGATGTTCTAGTGGAATGCTGTCTAGGGTTTGAAAGAGCCCTAAGTGGGAAAGGCCTTGCAGATAAAGGGCCAGGCTTGGAAGTAACACATATACTCAGAGCTTTCTGATGTCAGACCTCAGAGTCTGGGGAGGGGCACAGAGGGCACATGCTTCAGAAACAGCTGGCGTGGGGGGCCAGGGGGATTTGCTTGGCAACTGAATCTTTAAACATCAAATGAAGACCCGGCTCTGACCCCATGCTTCCTTCTGTTTCCTGCTAGTCCTGCAGGAAGTCCTCTTCCTTTCCCAGTCTGTCTCTAGCTCCTGCCAGATTAATCTCCTGGCAACACAGCTCTGCCCAGATCTCCCCCTTGCTCCGGAACCATCAGCTCCCTGTCTCTGTGGAACCAGTTTCCACAGAAGGAAGGGTATGCTCCTAGGCTCTCATTGGCTAACCCAGGGGTTCTCAGAACATGCGCCCAAGGTCCGCAGCATCTGCATCACATGGGGTAGACGCAGACACCTCTCTCCAGGTGAGTCTGCACAACCTCTTCCCCAGTACTCCCTCAAGCCTCCATTTCTGCTGCAGCACCCCCCAATCCCCTCCCCAACCCCCCCACAGGATTTCCCGCTCTAGTTCCCAGCTTTGAAGAGCCTAGTAAGGCTGACACAGGTTCGCATCTGCATCTCAAGCCTGGCTCAGCTTCAAAGCACAGCTCCACTGCCCTATCCTCAGGAAAGACCTTCCTAGTTGGCTGCCAGCCCATCTTTCCTCTCTCTGAGTCACCACTTGTCCCAGTTCTAGCAGCCCACTCAGCAGTGCACTCCTGGAGGCAGGACCTAATGGGATGATCTGAACCCACTCGGCTGGAGTGCTTCTAACATACACTCAGTGTGTGGACAGAGAAAACATGAGCTGGGAGGCTAAGGCAGGAGAATTGCTTAAGCCCAAGAGTCTGAGGTTGCTTTGAGCCGTGGACACCATGGCACTCTGCCCAGAGTGACGTAGTGAGACTCTGTCTCAAAAAAAGAAAAGACAAGGCATGAGAACACTGTGTAAATGGTAACTGTGTGTTTACTATGAGAAAAAAGGGCACTGTGGGAAGGTTTACAGCGTGTTCTCTCTCCAGGCAGTGGTGTGGGCGACGCCATCCTGTGGACGGTGACATCATGCCTGATAAAATCTGTAATCCTAGAAGATAAGGGTCAAGTAGTTCCTGCCTTTATACACACAGTGAATTAAAGGCACGATAAAAATTCCCCAGTGACCTAAGTCACTGAAACCCATCAAGACATCAAAGCCAAACTGTAAGCAAATGCCAGAAGCAGTGCTCACACCAGATGAAAGCTTCAAAGTTGCTCTCCCCTACCAAGAGCAAGCAAGCTCAGGCTTCTGTGTCGGCCTCTGGCCTTCCTCCTGGGTCCCTCGGTGGACCGGAGGAATGTCACCAAACAGACACAGGCAAAGCACGGCCATGAAGCAGACTTAAATGACTTGTTTTTTCTATTTATGTTTTTAGCCCTCATTTCTATAAACCTGTAACTGCTGGAAAGAAAAAAAAGACATCTCTCCCAATATCCCAAACCACCTGTGCTGTAGGACTTAGTCTCCCAACTATCTAACATCTGGCTTTATTCGTATCTTAAAAGGCATGAATACTTTCAGCAGAACTTCCTGGCAACATTGCCACAGAATGAATTGGTCAGCGAAGAATTTCAGGATGTTCAAGTGAGCAATCATTCTTAGGGCTAATTATACATAGCCCTAAGGATTAACAACAGGATCAAGGAGGCTTATATATATGAGTAAGGACCAAAACATTCTGGTATGCTGAGTCAACTATGGGTATCAGGCAAAAAAGTTACCAAAATAAAGCAATCAGAGACTACAGCCTGCTGTCACCTACATGCTATGTATAAAGAGTTCTACGCGTGTAAAGCAGATGGAATGAAATCTCGAGAAACAATCTCACCCACCTCGCCCTGTCTGGGATTCTGTTCACTACACAAAGCCCATAATTAACTATATTTTCACTGAATTTGCCTTCAAACTCCCCTTCTGGGCCCCATGGTTACTCACAGCATCCTCAAGGTAAAAGGTATGGCAAGTCAAGAAGGTTTTTCTCCTAGAAAATGGAATGAGGAACAGGAATGTGTGGAAGATAGACCGTTCAGGGAAGGAACCAAAGAAAGGGCCGCCAGAGTCACCGCGAGCAGTGTTGGACACTGACCATGAAGAGAGGGAAGGCTGCTGTTCAAACACAGAGACGCAGTAGGGGAAGTTTACCAAGAAAATCCGGCATTCCTCCCAATGCAATGTATAGGCACTGCCACTCCAAGGTAACTGTGGCAAAGTCGAATGCTATTTCCACTAAAAAACATTTCTTCCCAGGAAATCTGTAATTTTACTCCAAACATCTCGCAGACCCTTTTAAATTGGGAGAACTATTAAATAATACCACACATAGGGTGCTCACTATAGTAACCACCAGTCCACGTATGCTACGTGGCCGATACCGGGGACACTAGGAAAGTTCTGAGACAGACACAGTCGACAGCATCCTTTCTGATTCACCTGTGCAAGTTCCAACTTGCTTGGCTTGTCACTATCGCTGGGAGGGCTTCATTTCTTTCCATCCACAAGGATTTTACATTTCTTGATTTCTCTGTATCTTAAAACCTTCATAATGACCCACATAAAACCTTTCCTGGATTTTATATTATCTTCTGTCTCCGGACAGAAGGCATCCTTCTCCTTGCAAGACCAGCAAGTCAGAGAATGATTGATCCTCTGTATTGTTAAAGTTAATAAACCACCACATGATACTTGGAAAATTAAAGTAGGAAAGTCACTTAAGGAAGATCTGACTCCCCTCCCCCCATATGTTAGTTTTGTCCTTTTAGTACAGCTACAGACATCCTTGCTGTCCTTATTATGACATGCAGGCACACCCACAACAAATGGAGTAAATGGCACAACCTGCACCGTGGTGGGTGCCAAGAACTCTGCCACCTGTGACGCTAGTACCCCACTGAACAGGGGCCGTCTCCATGCTGGGGTGACCCAACTTAGCTAATCGGCACATTTCGCAGCTGCCCCAACACTGTGCAACTCCCCGGCTGCCGATACCTCCTGAGTACTTTCCCTAATAATGCCACCTCATTCAATTAAAAGGCCTTTGGACTCTAACTGCCCTGAACAGGCTTTCCTTCCTGATAAAATCAAGTCATCAGACACCTTCTGTAAGTCAAACAGCTTGTCGTCAGCGGTGGGAGGGAAGCAAGGGATGAGGCGGTTTTCATTGTTGAGCATTTCCTTCGTGTGAAGAACAGGTGATGCTAAAATAAAACAAACATGGGCTTTCTTTAATGGCAAAGTATGCTCTCACTTTCTACAAAAGGTCAGGGCCATACCGGGTACCCGTTTTCTTCCCCACAGACTCCGGCCCTGGAACCAAGGGATGTTAGTGGTGGGCGGGCTCGAGGGGGACAGTTCTAAGGAAAGGGGGCATTTACTCCTTTACAGCTTGCTGGCAGCCATCTGCTCAGGACCCTGTCAACCTCACCTCTCCCTGAACCTTGGCAACAAACCAAAAGTGTGTTCGCTGTGTCTAGACAAGCAGTCAGCACAGAGCACCAGCTGCTTGCGGGTACAGCTACAGCCAAACACAAGATGTGCAAAGAGGGGACC
>NW_003852460.1:7143909-7145639 GCF_000181295.1 Otolemur garnettii | reverse complement strand
GTCATCGCCACATATTATGTGCTTTGGACAGGTCTAGTTCCTTTACTACAATTAACAAAGGAAGAAAGAAAAACGAAATCTGAACTTTTTACCATCTCCGCTTCACTTATATATGAAATGTGTCATGTCATTAGAGGTTCACCTGATTAAATAAGTCTCGCCACAGACAAAATCTAAACCCAAACAGAATTAACTTTCCTCACAATAAAACAATTCTGGTCTATGTGACTTTCCCTTATTTCTTGATTTTACTCAATAAAAGCAATCTGTCAAAGGCAGTGGCATGAGCCCGTGGTTCCTGCAACTCAGTAGGCTGAGACGGAAGGATCACTTGAGCCCAGGAGTTAAGGCCAGCCTGGCAGGACCCTGTCCTTCCTTCCTTTCCTCCTTCCTCCATTATTAAATAAATACATAAATAAATAAAAATAAAAATGGAAAAACATCCTCAACAAGTTAGGGTCTCCTATGTCTTAGCAAGAAAACAAGCACAGAGGCAAACAGCCCTAAGCCCCCCCAATGCTCACAGAAGAGAAACCCCCACTCTGGAACCACAGATGAACAACCTCAGATACCTGCCGGAGCTCAGGTTTCTCCCGGCATCTTCCAGGCCCCCCTGAGAAAGAAGCACACACACACACACACACACACACACAGTTTCTGAACACACACACACAGTCTCTGCCCCAGGAAGGGCTCTCTGGGCAGATGGGTAGGAATTGGGAAGGGCAACCTGCTGACGTCTTAGCCGGCCCCCTACTCCTGCCACACTGTCAGCGCTGAGCGGCAGCTCCTGGAACATCTGTGCTAAGCAATGCTGGGGCCGCAGGGCCACCTGCTTAGGGGTAGCTCCAAGAAGCCAGTAGCAGAGGGGAGGGCCTCACAACGCTAGCGTGGAACAGAAGTCACCACAACTCAGTAACTTCCAAGAAGGGATGTCCGCGGCAAGAAACTCGCTCCCAGGAAGCACGAATGTTATCCCTGGGCAGGAAGCCTCCTTTCTGCGACTGTGTAACCACGCCACTCAGTCCCGCAAACCCTTACAGCCTGCTGCAAGAAAACCCCTCTTCTGCTGCTAATCTGCTCCTGCTTACAGGCTTAGTGGATGTAATTAGATTCACAAGAGGGTTTCAGCCAGAGAGGCAGGAAATAACACGGATCAATCCTGCCCATGATTTGGCCCCAAGAAAACTACTTCGAATGCATGACAGGTTCAAGAAAAGCGACCCAGAACAGAGTTGACAATGAGGTGGCCGTACTTACTGTAAACAAACTAATATTACAGTACGAATTTGGGGGGAAGGCCAAAAGGGCAATTACAGGCTTTAGAAAATAATGTGATATTTTATTTCCCAGGCTTGGTTTATCTTGGCACATATGGTGGCCAGAGGACCATGGGACGAAATGGCCAGGATAGGATCACAGAGGGCCTGATTCGCAAATTAAATAAAATGTGGTATTTTCCCCAGGCCGCTTCAAATTATGGATACTTTTTGAAAGTTGATTTTTTTTGGTGATTTGCCCTTGAAGTGTGAAAAACGGGTGACTCTGTCCCCAGAGCTGTTAATGCACATTTTAGAACGCTGAGTGGGTAGGTCACCCTCGCCCAGGAGACACGATCTTCTCAGTCCTTCCCTGCCTGATCCCCAAACTCCAGCACAACTCGAGGGTGCCAGTCCTGTCTCCCCATGGCACATTATACCCCAGGTCATCCACTGGGTTAAATTCACCAG
>NW_003852460.1:7137078-7143594 GCF_000181295.1 Otolemur garnettii | reverse complement strand
GGGTCACCTGGAAGCAAAAGGCAGGTCAAAAACGCCTGCCTCCCAGCGTCTCCCAACCTGACTAGTGGGTCTGACTCCTGGGCAATCACCCACACCCCACCCGGGGCCCCATCCCGCCATCTCAGGGCCAAGAATGCCACCTAAACACCACCAAAGAGCCCATATGTGCTCTCTTGGGTGAGGGTGGCTGTTCAGAGCTCTTGTTTCCAGCTAGCCCTGTCCCAAGAGGGAGGAAGCACTGTCCCCCGTCTGTCTGGGGAGACAGAGATCCGTGCATCTTCCCACGCATCACTCTCCCAGCACCGGCTTCTCCATGACGACAAGGTCTGCGCTGCCCACGGCCAGGAAACAAGATGCCACCGCTTTGTGAAGCGGGCCCACTGCGATCCTATCCTGGCTGCTTGGCCCCCTGGCCACCACATACACCAAGATAAACCAAGCCTGTGAAATAAAAGACGCACCACAGCTGTCGCACAGGGGAGGGGTTTTGTACGTGAACCATTATTCAAGTAACACTGAGAAAGCCACCGGCACAGGTGCTTTGCGCTGAGGTGTATCAACCTCCTCCCCTCATCGCTTTCGGGGTGCCCGCGGTGGGGCAGACGGCTGCTTCACGGTCAACAGAGGCTGAGTAACCCCACCGTTTGGTCACACTTTTACAAAGGGCAATAGGAACGCGTGCAAGTAAGTGTCTCACAAAGCAGCTTGCAGAGTAGCTTTTAATAAATAAGCCACTTTTTTGTTATTGTTAATAGAGTAAACACCCCATCCTGGAGCTGTAGATAAAATGCTAGAAAAAGGTAACTAACCCACAGGGACAGAAGGCAGGATAGTGGCTGCCCTGGGATGGAGAAAGACGGTGGGGAGGCTTACGGAGAGACTTGAACTTAGAGAAGAATCCAGTTCTTAGAGAAGACCACCACTTAGAGGTGTTCTGGCTTTCACAGGAACAATTTTAAAAGCACTTTCTGTGTGTTTGCAATAAGGAACACCGTACAAGGTTAGCTGGGGTTTTAGGAGTCCTCACTGTGTCCACGTGTGGTCACAGAAGTCACCTGTGTTGATTGCTGTGGTGTAAGAACAGAGGAAAAATAGTTGGTGGGTTTTTTCCCCTAACACAGTTATTAAAAGTATGTTTGAAAATAAAAGTGTTTGAATAAACTGCGTTGCTTCTTTTTATATCTAGTTGAGCATGTTACTTAAAATATTAAATTGTATCAGAATCACCCTTCTGCGTATTCTTCATTTAAAGGAAACTTGAACAAAAAATGGTGATTCCATACAACAGCTCCCATCAGTGTCCCAGTGTCCCAGGGAAGACATTTAATTCTCCTTCCTGAGTCTTGCAGTATCCTGTCAGCTCAGTCAGCTGGCAGCAGCCCTAAGGCCCTTTCTCTGTCTTTCTACCAGTCACTTCCCATGTGGCAGGGAGGTCTTTCTTACAAGAGATTTCAGATTGTCTATTTGTATCCTTAAATGTGTACTTTTAGTTCAAGAAAGAATTATATGCATGCCGCATTTCTAAACCCTAGACAATGACGCCCAATCAAACTGGTAGCTACAGCAATGCAAATGTAGATAATAAAGCCATATGTCACTAGCACATTTGCAGAGAGAGAAAACAAAAATACACTCTGCTACAGATGATGTGGAAAAACAAGGGGCCTGAGAAAATTGGGGATGCCTACCACCATGCACAATGCACTAACTTCTGACTCAAAACCAGCCACACTAGAATGTGCAGGCACAGAGAGGCCCTGCTGAGGAACCTGCCCACTGTGTTGGCTTAAGCAGCCCTCTCCACTGTAGAAAAGGCAGACAGATAGAAAAACGAGGATAGCTTTGGGGACTCTGGCAGCCCAGAACCCAGGCCGAATAAGAAACAGAAAAAAAGGGAAATCCCAGCCGGCCCGGGGCCTGGGCTGCCACACCCGGAGACCTTTTACAGCTCCTTGTCTGAGCTCTGAGAAGCTTCCCCGACTGTTACCATCACCTGCTAAGTGAACTGAATCTTGTGAGAACAAAGGCACTGCCCCTGACGAAGGGACCACAGGGACTCCTAGCACAGTATCATGGTGGCTCTCACGCCCACATGCCCCAGACGGCACAGACACTGCCATCTGAGATTTTACTTTCTGACTTTACAAGGAGGTATTGGAAAGCAAGCACAGACCACAGCAATGAAGTGGCTGAAAATGTTTTCCCTCCTTCTTTCCTTTTTTCTTTTAAAGTTTATCTTTATTTATATATATTCATGGGGCACAAGTGCAATTTTGCTACATCTACTTGCTGATGGTGGTGACATCCAGGCCTCCATCCTTCGTTTCTGGACCTCCTATTGCATCCTGTTTTGCAATGCCGTCCCCCGCCCCCAAAAAAGTCCTTAGAGAAGATGCCTGTAAGTCTGCACTAAAAATTGAAATAAACATTTGAGTCTGTTTATTTATTAAAACCTACAGTCAACCTTTAAAAACTACAATAATTTGGTCAAGAAGGACAGGTAAATGCCTTACTGTTAATTAGCTACCTATAAAACCAAGTGGAGAATTATTTCTATCATAAAACAACAAATCACAAATGTTTTCTTCGCGGTACCCTGGAGCACTGTTTTAGTTTCTGTAAACAGAAGCAGCAGCCGTCATTCTTTACAGCATCAAATCCGGAAACGCAGAAGCCTGCCACCTTGTGGAGACAACAAGCAACTACATACCCAGTCTCAGGGCACATAAGCAGGGTTTCTCTCGGCCAAAAGAATTCACAAAGGACTCAGGCTTCCCATTCCAATGTCCTACCCACTTGCGACAGTCTTGATCTGTTTATTTATTAAAATCTACAGTCAACCTTTAAAAACAACAATCATTTGGTCAAGAAGGACAGGCAGCAGGCGGCAGCAATCTTACCTTTTGACCACCAGCTTCAGGGTTTTATGGGACCCCTTCACCAGGCAAATGGCTTCCTGCCTGAACCCTGACAGACCGATGTCATTGATGCCAACGATCTCATCTCCGGCCAGTAACTTGTCAACGGCTGCGGCTTTGCTTCCCTCTTCAATCTGAAAGAGAGAAGCACAGTCTATGAGCCACAGAGAGCCAGTGATTCCTGAATAAAGCAAGTCCCCAGATCACAGCTGGGGGCTTCACATTTGTAGAGCTAAGGGGACAGGGCTGACGTATTCTCACTCCGGGCACCGGGATGCGCTAAGCTGGGGCGTCTCTCACCACATCCCTCACTGTGGGGGCCATGAAGGTTATGGTTCCTGCTCACCGGGGCAACAAGAATCCTCAGAAACATCCTTGGAATCCTATGGAACCTAAAGGTGTCATTTTCTAGATTTCCTTTACCCAAGCAAGAATTTTCAACCGTGTTAACCACCCACTCACTGCTAATGCATATAATTGCATGGCTTTTAGTGTCTTCACAGAGCTGTACAAGCACCATTGTCACCAATGTTAGAACACTTCCTAATCCTAAAAGAAACTTTTTGCTTATTGGCAGTCACCCTCCAGTCCCCCACCCCCAGCCCCTGGCAACCACTCATTAACCTTCTGTGTCTCCATCTTTGCCTGATCTGGACGGTTCACGTTACTGAAACCATATAATGACGTGGCTTCACGTGTGTGGTTTCTCTCACTGAGCGTGATGCTTTTCTGAGTCCGTCCATGTTGTGGCCTATATCAGTGCCTCATCTGCTTCTGTGGCTACTCGTTTTTATGTGGAGATATGTCTTCATTTCTCTTGGGTATATACCTAGAAATGGGACTGCTGGGCCCCACGGTAACTATCAGAGTTACTGGAATTACTAGCCTGTTTTCCCAAGCAGCTACACCATTGCGTGTGCCCACCAGCCGTGTACAAAGGTCCAGCCCCTCCACATCTTGCAGGCACATCTGTATTTCATTATAGTCCTCATTGAGTTATTCCCCCAGGCTATGTGTATTAAGACGCTCACTGCTCAGCACTGAACAATCTACTCTCAATGCACAACAACGGACTTCTGAAGAGCATTTCATGATAATTTATATCCTGACAAACACTGGTCTTTATTCCTATATAGTAATAATCCAACTCAGCTGCAGTTAATCCCAGTTGATACACATATTTTCTGAACTCACAGTTGTGAGTCCAACCCAGCCTTTTTCTTTATTGGTAAATAAAATTTTACCGGAAAACAGGCTCACCCACTCATTTACAAATGCTAGGACAGAATTGAGTAGTTTGGCTACAAAGCCAAAAATATTTATTACTTAGCTTGCTCCAAAAAAAGGTTTGCCAAACTCCATTTTACACCAAAAAGCTTTACAAACTGTTAAGAAAACATGTGTGTGTGTGTGTGTAGGGGGTGAATCACTGATTTACGAGCACATCGGTGTGTAGTTTGAAAGTCTACTGCTATGGCTCGGCGCCTGTGGCTCAACCGGCTAAGGCACCAGCCACATACACCTAAGGTGGCAGGTTCAAATCCCCAGCCCGGGCCCGCCAGGCAACAATGATGGCTGCAACCAAAAAATGGCCAGGCGTTGTGGTGGGCGCCTGTAGTTCCAGCTACTTGGGAGGCTGAGGCAGGAGACTCGCTTGAGCCCAGGAGTTGGAGGTTGCTGTGAGCTGTGATGCCATAGCACTCTACCCAGAGGGATAGCTTGAGGCTCCGTCTCCAAAAAAAAAAAAAAAAAAAAAGTCTGTTGCTATTTGAAGCAGTGGGTGGTAAAAACAACTAGGAGGCAAGCACCTCAGGGGGCCTTGGTTCTGAAGCTGCATTTTCCTAAAATCTCCACCCAGATCCTAGGACAAGCGAGAATAAAGTAAATTACTCACTGCAAGTCCACACCATAAACAAAGTTAAAAGACCACTTTTAACAAAAATATGAAGCAATTCATTTAGTCAACAACTGGCTCCCAAAGTCTAGACTATTTTATTTCAATATCTTGATAGGTTGTAAACAAGTTTCCACATGCCCAAGACTCAGCCACTGACAGCACAAGGCAGGCAATACATGGTGGACAGCAGACTGGGGCAGGCCCCAAACAAGAGCCCACGGGGTTGCCTGGGTGGGCTACCAGGGCTCCGGGGATCCGGAGTACCCGCCCTCCTGTTCTGCACACAAGACAGGTTCTTATTCCAGGCCGTGGCAGGATGGTTCAAAGATGAAGGGGGCATTTGTATCAAGTGTTATAGCTGGAAAGATGCACAGACATTTGTACATCAGCGATAGACAGCCTGAAGGCTGATGTGGCCGATTTTGCTCCTTTTTATTCCCCTCTACTCCCACAGCCAAACAAGATGGGAGAGACAGTGAAAATCAGGGTGTGGATGAGGAGACACGTTACCCAGGGATTCCAAGGCAGTTCCTGGCATCCTGGGGCCAGTCTCTTTTGGTAACGTCCAGTCTTTAGCTACTTTTCTTGACTATAAAGAATTCCACCTCATTCAAAGACCACAGAAGTTTGCTCTATCCATGGCTGCAAATTGCAGACCCTAAGAATTCTTCCTTCTTTTTCCTGGTTTCCTTGTATTCACAATGGGTAACACAGCTTATGGGCAATGTTGATGCTGTTAATTACTAATGTACACTATTTACAAAAAAATAAAATCTAATACAGCAAACTTTTAATTCAAAGCTTAAGCTAGACACAACAAATCAGTTCCTAACAATTCTTAGCTTAAAAGTCTACAACGGACCTCATTCAGAATAAATATTAACTCCTTTCTCCCAAAGAGATAGTCTCACGACTGAAGAGAAACATAATTTCTTTAGTACAAGCAGGTGAAAAGATTGGCCTCTAAGTTCATTTTGATAGTAGGTATTTTTGACCTTACACTATACTTTGGGTTATTGTTTCAGAAAATTTGCTCTAGGCCCAGCACCTATGGCTCAAGTGGCCATACACTTGGCCATACACCTACGGTGACAGGTTCAAATCCAGCCCAGGCCCACCAAAAACAGCAATGACAGCTGCAAACAAAAAATAGCTGGACACTGTGGCGGGTGCTTGTGGTCCCAGCTACTTGGGAGGCTGAGGCAGGAGACTTGCTTGAGCCCAGGAGTTGGAGGTTGCTGTGAGCTGTGAAGCCACGGCATTCTACCCAGGGGGATAGCTTGAGGCTCTGTCTCAAAAAAAAACAAAAAAGAAAAGAAAAGAAAATTTGCTCTACTGTAAAACAACAAAAATAAACAATTGTGTATATTTATATACACTTACCTCATTTAAGATTTAGACAATGACCACTATGAGTATACAGATGATTTTTCCCCAATTCTAATTCTGCAGCAAAAGGAAACGTGGTGTAAACCGAGAATTCAATTAATACGTTTAAGGAGTTGGAATGATGGGACAAAAAGTAACTACGGAAGAAACCAAAATTTTATACAGAGAATTAAAACATAACATAACCATGCTAATGAGGAATCTGCTTAGAAAACTAACCTGGGCTCGGCGCCTGTGGCTCAAGCGGCTAAGGCGCCAGCCACATACACCTAAGGTGGTGGGTTCGAATCCCCAGCCCGGGCCCGCCAAACA
>NW_003852460.1:7133920-7135836 GCF_000181295.1 Otolemur garnettii | reverse complement strand
CGCCACAGTGCCTGGCTATTTTTTTGGTTGCAGCCATCACTGTTGTTTGGCAGGCCCGGGCTGGATTCGAACCCGCCACCTTAGGTGTATGTGGCTGGCACCTTAGCCACTTGAGCCACAGGCGCAGAGCCATTCTTCTTCTTCTTCTTTTTTTTTTTTTAAAGACAGAGTCTCACTCTGTTGCCCAGGCTAAGTGCAGTGATGTCATCATAGCTCACCGCAGCTTCAAACTCCTGGGCTCAAGCGATCCTCTTGCCTCAGCCTCCAGAATAGTTGGGACCACCATGCCCAGCTTATTTTTTATAACTTTTGTAGAGATGGGATCTCATCCTTACTCAGGCTGGTCTCAAACTCCTGGCCTCAATTAATCCTCCCAGAGCACGAGGATTACAGTCATGAGCTACCACACCCAACCATGCTGAACTTTAAACCGGTGTCCTTCTCCTTATGCTGCTATCTTGAAATTCAAATGAAAAAATGTTCAGGCAAAACCACGATGACTAATGGCTTTCAGGGTGTTGAGACAGCTTTTGAACCAGTATTTCCTCAGAGGGACACATTACCTGTGTCTGACTCAGCTATGACCAGGTGAGTTTTTCAGTCTCACTCCCACAAACACTTATATACATAAGTCCCACATAAAGGGCTGGCATTTACTCTCTGACTTCAGTCCCAACGATTTCTTCTCATCTGTAAAGGTTCCTAAATCTCCCCCTCCAGAAACAAAGACCACATCCCCCAACATCCATCCATCTGCCTCCTAACCACACTCCACCTACATTTCCCAGGGAAAATATCTTTTGCTTTGGGAGATAAAGTCGTCTTTTTTCCTCCCCCTTTTCTGGCTTGCCAAGAGAAAATATCTCTACATGTTTGTTTTGCTCATGGGAAAAACTGTCAGAAAAGAAAAAGCAGCTTTGAAAACTTCCATTCTATTTTCTTAACTCTATCAAACTTCTCAAGTTCAGGAGAATTCATTAGGCTTGAACTTGGTGGGGACCAAACCTAAAGTTGGCAATGGTTTTCACAGGAAAATTACTGGGACTGCCAGCACCCCTAAAGTGTAACCCAGGACAGCATGGCAAAGCAATGCTCATGCTGTCTTAGTCTCCTGACTGCAGGTAAAGATAGCCCTTGGCGCGCTAACGATTAGCAGCAATCACCTCCTGTCTGCAGCATGCTAGAGCTACAAATAGTTAGGAAAAACTTCCAGTCTCACTTGCTCCAAATGCAAAGAGTCCCTCTGCAAAAACACCACCAAGTAAACTATTCTACAACATGGCGACGCTGGCCCTGTGTGCCGTGCTGTGGCTGTTCACACCAAAGCCCCAGGTTCACATGCCAGGCTGCATACTTGTGCCTCGGCTACTAAATGATATTCTGTATGAAAACCCAGTCTTACACCCTGAGATTAAGAGTTAAGCATCCCACGATGAGCAGAGCGCCT
This sequence comes from Otolemur garnettii, assembly GCF_000181295.1. Classification (NCBI taxonomy): domain Eukaryota; kingdom Metazoa; phylum Chordata; class Mammalia; order Primates; family Galagidae; genus Otolemur; species Otolemur garnettii. Next base: position 7,134,389 of record NW_003852460.1, on the reverse strand, counting down.
CACGGTTCTTAGGGAAATGTTTTCTCTGCAAACAGCAGGGAAGAAACAAACAGTTAATCAAAGTCTTTTCTGGAACAAAGTTTTTCGTACTTCATTGAACAGATGATGAAGGATGAAGACCCATGAAGGTAAAAGCATCTTGATTTCCAGCAGGAGACCAGGCTCACACAGGAGGGAACCATGTCCCTCCCAGTGGTGGTGTGAGGAGGCCATCAGTATCCCCCTCTGCCTCCAGGTGAGGAGGAGATCTTGGAAAGGCTGGGAGGACATTCCACAGAGGTGAGGAAGGGCATGCAGGCAGGAAGCCTAGGAAAGGGGTCTGGCAAACAGGGAAAGAGCAGGCCGTGTCTGAGCTGAGGGCTGAGTGGGGAGGACGGGGACCCGGACCTGGAGTCGGAATCTGGCTGTTTCCTGCTGCATGGGGGCCCAGCACTGGCAGGCAGGGAAGAGGGGGCTTATTACCGAACTG
>NW_003852460.1:7132807-7133689 GCF_000181295.1 Otolemur garnettii | reverse complement strand
TCATTGTTGTTTTGGAGGGTCCGGGCTGGGGATTTGAACCCGCCACCTTAGATGTACGTGGCTGGCGCCTTAGCCGGTTGAGCTATAGGCGCCGAGCCTAGAAGATCAATCTTATAGTTACACACAAATGAATGATAAGAACAAATGGCAGGGAAGGCGAACCTGGAGGGCACCCACCCCTGGGTCTGTAGTACTTTGGGGGAGAGGAGGGCCCCAGCCAACATGGGGTACAGAAAACTCCAGCGAGGGCTCGACTGAGACACTGCAAAGGAAGAGACCTAATGATGGCATCACCTGCCTCGAGGTTAATCTTGAGGGGTCTGGAAAAATCACTTTGACCAGAGATCAACGTGAAAGGAAAAAGAACAACTTTCTTTTAAAAGTCCAGAATCATATTTCAGTTGATCCTGGCCAGGTCAGGAATGCCCGACTTTCCAGAGAATGAACACCTGCGTGAGGCAAGGACTTTGTCAGACAGGACGCCGCCTCCTTAGCCTGTTACCTTAACTCTTACCCAGTCCAGTCGTGTTCAGTCTCTGGAAAGGAAGCCTGACTCACGGAGGGTCGAGGGGTGGGGGACAAATGGTCAAACAGCCTGAGAACCCATCCACCAAACAGCCTGAGAACCCATCCACCAAACAGCCTGAGAACCCATCCACCACACATCACGCGGTGGGGACAGACAGGCGGATGACAGTGCAGCTCCTCAAAAAATGGAAACCACCACCCAAATGTGTTGAGACTTTTAAAAGTAATTCCTGCTCTTGCTGCAGTCCCAGCAGCCGCTGGGTCCACAGCACCAGGCACCCAAAAGGCCGTCAGCCAGGGCAACTCAGCCTGCAAAAGTGGAGAGGAATCTAAAAAAGGGAGTGGGACAGGATA
>NW_003852460.1:7130980-7132403 GCF_000181295.1 Otolemur garnettii | reverse complement strand
CACTGTCCCGCATTTAACTTCATTAAACTTCAACAGTTTAAATTACTTTTAAACAGCCTTTTAAATTCCCAGGCTGTTTTTTAGTAGAATTATTTCCTCCGGAAAACTGCCCCTTGATCCTGCCTCTACCTGTCAGAACTGCACACCCTTTTGTAACATTTTTGGTCACAATAGTCAGTTTTCCTGATAATTTTGTTAATGTCCTATCAAAGATCAAAAATTTGAGTGTGTCATTTATACCATAATAAGCTGTGAATGACTGGGACTTACAATGTCAGCTTATCAACATCTGAAGATATCAGTATCTCAGATTTTCTGTAAGCAATTTAAGAATTAAATACAGATTGAAATGTCTGTTTTGATCTTCAACACAGCAATAAAATCTCAATTGTTAAAAAAATTATTTTCCATGATTGATCAAAAACACAAAACAAGAAAAATGATTTTTAAAAAGTGATAAAAAACAATACCTCCCCCACCCCAAACAAAAAACTAACATGTGTTTTGGAACTAAATGACCAAGGAGGCACTTAAGTGTTTAAGAACATAAAGGTGGGCCCTGCGCCTGTGGCTCAAAGGGCTACGGTGCTAGCCACATATTCCTGAGGTGGTGGGTTCGAATCCAGCCCAGGCCTGCCAAACAACAAGGATGGCAGCAACCAAAAAATAGCCGGGCGTTGTGGTGGGCGCATGTAATCCCAGCTACTTGGCAGGCAGAGGCAGGAGACTCACTTGAGCCCAGGAGTTGGAGGTTGCTGTAAGCTGTGATGCCACGGCACTCTACCTAGGGCGACAGGTTGAGGCTCTGTCTCAAAAATAAAAAAATAAAAAGAACGGAAAGGTCTAAAGCTCCTTTCATCCTTCACTAAAATGAGGGCAGTGTCACATATAGCCCCAGGATGGGAGTAGCAAATGTGGCCTGCACAAGGGGACATAGCCAGGCTAAATAATGGACTGGCCAATAAGCTGATGCTTGGGGATCAGTTCAGGTGCTAAGGGGCGTCTGGCCACCAAAAATGTCCCAGGAGGACTCCATCAGACTGTCACTATCAGAAGATATTTGGAGGCTGTGACAACTGAGGTTAACAGCAGTTCCAGACAGAAACAACAAAGGAGCTGACCCATGCAGGAGTGACTGGGAGAGTCAGGGCGTGGAACCTGCCTCAGGCAGCTGGGAATGACAGCCGGCCACACAATTCAGGCCAGCTGGACAGGGAGTAAGACAAGAAGTGTTTGTTCTATGGCAAAGATCGATCACCTTCTGGAGGACAAGATGAAGCTCAGAGATGTGTGTCTTCATTCCAGACACAGCAAAGGTCTTGGGGCCTTAGGACTTGGCCGAGTTCTGATCATCATGCTAGCTGCCCTGTACTCCAGAGAACACAGGCCAAGACCCAGCTTACAGACGGCCAATGGAGAGCAA
>NW_003852460.1:7128438-7130542 GCF_000181295.1 Otolemur garnettii | reverse complement strand
GTGAGCTCCCCCACCCACCACTCTCCCATCCTGTGGAGCAGAGTCACGCACACCCCAGAGAGGTCCAAATCTCAGCTCTGGAGGGCTCGGATAATGTAATTCCAAACTTCTTCCTTCCTTAGGCGTGTGGCCTCTGCCTTTGAGGGAGAACCTGCCCCCTGTATCTGCTGTTTCCATATTCTGTAGAGTTCCTTTTACCTGTAGTACTTACTGGTTAATAATTAGTGAATAATAAGCAATAACCTGACGCTAGTTAATAATTCTTTATATTTCGGGCAAGTAAGCTTTTTTATAAAGAGCACAGAGTAGATGTTTTTGGCTCATCGGCTACACAGCCTCTGTGAGAACTGCCCAACCTTGCTCTTGCGGACAGATGAGGCAGGGTGGGTCTGGGCCGATTCCCGACACCTTGGCTCTACATCAAGCATTCTAATTGCTGTGTGAATTCCGTCTCCTAACTGGATCCTGACAGTTATAAATACCATGAGACCGGGGCAGTCATACACACACACACACACACACACACACACACACACACACAAGGAAACCCTGGCTGTACAGAGTATGCATAAGCCCTTCATAGGTGGAGGGTCTCAAAGAGTTTGAAAGATGGGGAGTGACCTTAAACTTAAGCCTTGCCTTGACCACCTCCTTAAAGGCACGACTTGGAGAACGTTACCTTATTTTTCTTAGTCTGGCCTTTATCACCCCCAAATGGTCATAAGACTTGGCTGTCTTACACCTTAAGACAACTAACAGGATAAAAGAGAGGCACTTAAGAAAATAAATGGCAAACTCCAAAGTACAGTGCCGGATTTACAAATCACTTTATGGTTACCACCTGCTGATGTCCACCTTGTGACTGGAACCGAGGCTTCTGCTCCCTTGGGTCCGGTGACTAATGACCTAGTCTAGATTCTAGATTATAACTTGAGGATACCAAAAGCTAAGTGGTAAAGGGAAACCTCTTCACCTGCAATACCTTCAGCTGTCTAGGTAATTTCCAAGCCCTTTTATACAAGATGGTTTAAAATAAAAAATCCAAAACCTCTGTTATCCTGAGTGTCCTTTAATTTACTTTAAATGTAATTTAACCTAATTTAAAGTTTCCTTTTCCTCTCATTCAGCTGCAACAGCATTATAAAAAACTCCACAAACACAGAAAGTGGCAATTTATAAACATGATGTTTTATACAAGTTTAGTCTAAGTGGATTATGTCCAAAGCAGGCCATATTTCCTCCATTTAAAAAAAAAAAACATGATTTAGGGCGGTGCCTATGGCTCAAAGGAGTAGGGCGCCAGCCCCATATACTGGCCCCGGTCAAAAAAATCCCTGCAAATAAATAAATAAAATGATTTAAATGGTAGATGAGCCATAAATGCTGCCTTGAAATGTGCCATGATTCCTTTCCTATGTGTTCATGATCAAGCAAAGTGTGCACATGTCCCCATTTGAACATAAAATATACGCACAGGTGAAGTGTTGATAACAAAGGAACAGCACCAAGCCACCTTGGTGAAAATGGGAACTACATTTTCCAGAATTTCTGTCCCTGTATGGCTTTTTGTTAGACCGATCAGAAGAGGAAGGAGCCCAAGGTCTGAGGATGGAGGTGACCCGGTGGGCACTGCCCTGTGCATCACAGTCACACAGGGCAGTGGATGGGCACAGAGTTGTCTCTACCGTGTCTTCACACCCCACTGCCTCCCATCCCCTTCTTCCCAACTCAGGATCTTACGACCCATCAGCAGCGGCCTCGGCCCCCTGGGAGATGCCTGGCTTAGGCCCACAGAGACCACAGAGAGCCAGCCTCCCCTTCAAGCTCCTGGGAGCATTCCCTCCCCAAGCTGAGTGGGAGGGCTTCTCAGGGGACTGGTTAGCAACTCGTGTGGTCCAGGACCCTCCAACTGTCCCTGTGGACCTTCTCTCACAATCACACAGGTCCTAATTCCTTTAGTAACCTCCTTCCACACAGAAAGAAGGGATGTGCCTGTGTGTGCATAGCTGCCCAGAGCCAGCCTGTGAGGGCCCACGTCAGAATGAGGTACATGCAGCAGCACCCACAAACTCCAGAATGGCCATGAGAACAAGGTGCCCATGTG
>NW_003852460.1:7124604-7126486 GCF_000181295.1 Otolemur garnettii | reverse complement strand
CAGCAGGAAACAGGCAGCCACCTGCCTTACACAAATCGTCTTCTCTCTGGCCTCTAGCAACAATGCAAAAGACTGGTTTTGGATCAGACCAGGTGGGAGCCGCTGTTTTTAATACAGCCCTTACTATTGCCATGCAAAACAAGCCTTGCACTTCTGGACACCATCAGCCCTGCCCAGACATCACAGCCTCTGTCCTTCCTCTACAGAGAAAGCTGTCTTTCTTGTCTGCAGAACTTTGTTCACTGGGTCCCCTCTGGTCACACTGCCTACCCCACAGCTCCTGTGCACTCTGCCTGCCTCCTCACATGCAGGCTTGAGGAGACCCCACGCCCCCACCATGGGACAACAGGCGCTTCCCCTGGCCTCTCGGATGCTGGGGGCACCTTGCCATTCGCTGTCCCTCTCCGTCTGTTGACCATCACCTGCTTATGCTTCTCGCCCCACAGCAAGACCTGCATCTGTGAGGACAAAATGCAAATCACATCTCTGCTTCTTCCCCTCCTATATGTGTGTACAAAGGTCGGCGGCAATGCACAGGTGTCATTTCTGGCAGGGATGAACACAGAGGGACAGGATCAGGGAATGTGAGTGAAGTCCCTGTCCACACCCCTGCTTTCATCCCACCAGAAGGTGAAAAAGATCACACCACAGCCCCGGTCTCGCAAGTCAGCACCAGCAGCGTCAAGGACTGCCAGGGCCAGTCTAGGAGCACAGACCCAGATCCTCGCCTCTTTCTCCAAGAGCTCTTGAAAAGGAGTAGCCATGTTACCGAATTGGCCACTAAACAGAGGTGACCGGAATGACTTAATTTTGAAGTTTTCAAAGTGAAAAGGCAATCTGAAAGAACTGATAGGCAATCAAGAAACAGGAAAAGGAACTGCTGGGCAGGAGAACAAAGCGTCCCACTTCTCAGAACACACGGCTGTTTATTTTCCACCGACTTTCCCATGCCAGTGCTGTTCAAAGAAACAACACTTGTTCCGTTACAGAATCTGATGTTGCCGCTGAGCAAGGAAAGGGGGCTGTGGGGAGAGGGGGAGCCGTGCCATGGCTATCCCACCTTTCTCTGGAGTGAACTCAGAGGCCAAGGCTTCCTCTTTTTATTGGGTAAAATATGGACGCTCGGATTCATCACAAGCACTACCTTTCTTTCTGAAAAGCTCTTTTCAGGGATGTCCTTTGTCAAAGGTCTGGCCAGCAGAGCCTGACAAAGAAATCTGGGGAAAACTTGAAGCCCTGGTCGCACACACAAGTGCCTTCAGGGTCAAGGCTAGTGGAGGGTACACAGAGCACAGGCTGGAGGTGAGTCTACAGCCCCCGGGACAGTGGGCCTCATGGGGAAGGGGCAGTCACCCCCAGCACCAAAGGGTAGCCCCATGGAAACAAGCGTTCAGGTCAGGCAGATTGCGCCTCTGTTTATGGCAGCTGAAAATCTGGACCCTTAGATCCTCAAATGCTGGCCATTCTTTTGGTTTTAGAACTCGGTGAGAACCCTCTCTCAACCCCCAAAATCACGTCTGAGGATCCTACCCCCCCTGCATCCTCTGGTATGGGCAGTCCACACCCCACTTCCTGATACAAACATCAATCTGTGTCACTTTTGTGTTTGAATCCACAGAGCTGTGCCGCGACCCTACACACCCAGGCAGTCTTCTTTCTGAGCCTCTTCTGTTTTCTCCTTGTCCTGGACTTTGCTAACTTGCCGACTTATGCGTCTTCTTTTGGCCTCTCCAAAGCTCACCATTCTTTCAGGGTTTCCCTTAAACCCCAGTTCTCCACGATCCCTGACTGCATCTTTCAGAAGTGACATTGCCCTCCCTCCCTTAGTAATGTCAGACAGTCTATGGTGGCCATCGGCCCTGCCCCGTGCCCCAGGGTCTGA
>NW_003852460.1:7122591-7124584 GCF_000181295.1 Otolemur garnettii | reverse complement strand
ACTTTCCCATGCCAGTGCTGTTCAAAGAAACAACACTTGTTCCGTTACAGAATCTGATGTTGCCGCTGAGCAAGGAAAGGGGGCTGTGGGGAGAGGGGGAGCCGTGCCATGGCTATCCCACCTTTCTCTGGAGTGAACTCAGAGGCCAAGGCTTCCTCTTTTTATTGGGTAAAATATGGACGCTCGGATTCATCACAAGCACTACCTTTCTTTCTGAAAAGCTCTTTTCAGGGATGTCCTTTGTCAAAGGTCTGGCCAGCAGAGCCTGACAAAGAAATCTGGGGAAAACTTGAAGCCCTGGTCGCACACACAAGTGCCTTCAGGGTCAAGGCTAGTGGAGGGTACACAGAGCACAGGCTGGAGGTGAGTCTACAGCCCCCGGGACAGTGGGCCTCATGGGGAAGGGGCAGTCACCCCCAGCACCAAAAGGGTATAGCCCCATGGAAACAAGCGTTCAGGTCAGGCAGATTGAGCCTCTGTTTATGGCAGCTGAAAATCTGGACCCTTAGATCCTCAAATGCTGGCCATTCTTTTGGTTTTAGAACTCGGTGAGAACCCTCTCTCAACCCCCAAAATCACGTCTGAGGATCCTACCCCCCCTGCATCCTCTGGTATGGGCAGTCCACACCCCACTTCCTGATATAAACATCAATCTGTGTCACTTTTGTGTTTGAATCCACAGAGCTGTGCCGCGACCCTACACACCCAGGCAGTCTTCTTTCTGAGCCTCTTCTGTTTTCTCCTTGTCCTGGACTTTGCTAACTTGCCGACTTATGCGTCTTCTTTTGGCCTCTCCAAAGCTCACCATTCTTTCAGGGTTTCCCTTAAACCCCAGTTCTCCACGATCCCTGACTGCATCTTTCAGAAGTGACATTGCCCTCCCTCCCTTAGTAATGTCAGACAGTCTATGGTGGCCATCGGCCCTGCCCCGTGCCCCAGGGTCTGATCCCATCACAGAGACTGGAGGGGCAGTGCAGGGCAGCGTGTGGCACAGGGGAGGACGGCAGAAGCCAGCTGGAGGCTTGAGGAGGGCCTCTGTCTCTGCAATGAAAGGGGCAGAGATGTCTGGTGCCGCCCTCTCCCTTTTCTTCTGGCCTAGAACAAAGACAGGATGCCTGGGGTACAGAGGCTACTGCAACCGGAGCTGCGGAGTCACGGAGCCCAGGGCTGGCAGAGCTGCTCCTGGAAGCCGCGGGGGTGGGAGCAGAATTGCCCGGGACAGATTCTCTGTCACAGGGCTGGCTGCCCAGTCCAGATGCCCAATGTCCACTGGAGGGGCCTGGAGCAAGGGGGTGAGGGAAACCATGGGACTCATCCCAGCAAACATTGATATTTTAGAGTAACTGACAATTCTAAGTCCAAATTACATGTATTTTCCCTTTAAGTTTATTAACTTAAAATTCAACACCAAATGGAATAGTTCTAAATAGCAATACTTTGCTTTTATAATTAAAATAAAAAACGATTGCAGGGCATAATTTATTATTGTGTCTAAGATATAAGCAAAGAGGAGCTATAAAGTCTGGCTGTTTTTATGTTTTTCTTTAAGAGTATGACATATAATGGGCGGTGCCTGTGGCTTAGGGAGTAGGGCGTCAGCCCCATATACCCAGGGTGATGGGTTCGAACCCAGCCCCGGCCTTACTGCAACAAAAGAAAATGGGTGGGCACCTATAATCCCAGCTACTTGGGAGGCTGAAGCAAGAGAATCACCTAAGCCCAAGAGCCGGAGGTTGCTGTGAGCTGTGACTCCACGGTACTACCAAAGGCAACAAATGGAGACTCTGAATCTTTAAAAAGAAAAAGAGTATGACATATTGCATCTGCTTGAAAAATCTATCAGCTACAGGGAGTCATCACTTTTCCCCTCATCTACTTCCTGACAAGGAAATGTAATGCCATAACAAACTTTAAAAAAAAAGTATAGAGGAGGGGAGTAAGGGCTCAGCACTTACAACATTTTAGTAATTTTAATGCAACTGGACTATAAGGA
>NW_003852460.1:7112698-7122283 GCF_000181295.1 Otolemur garnettii | reverse complement strand
AATAGGCAGGAGTTTGCAGAACAAGTGAAGATGGGACCTGACTCCCAGGGAACTGCCCCTGGGTCATGTGAGGGGAAGACAGGATGATGGAAGATGGGCTTGCCTTGAGTGTTCCTTCCTGGCGTGGGGCAGTTCCCATCGGCCACAGCAGAGCAAAGCCAAATCCATTTTCAAAAGTGGCAGCACCCTCTTGTCATTTATTCCACTTACTCGGTCCTTTTAGGGACAAAATGTGAGGCAAAAAATATGTATATTATCTGTTAGGACTGGCGTGGGAATATTTGGGATTTTTATCATTGTGTTCAAAACATGCAGGGCACAGCAACGATTTCACATGACAGGCTATTAAAAAATTCTGTCTAAGGATTCTAAAAACAAAATAAGTATAGGGATCAGTGACAGATTGTGAACATAGCTAAAATGCCAAACACATATTTTGATATCAAGGGCACAATTATAAGATGATATGCCAGGGTGGCGGGGAGATGGACTATTTGTATGATTTTTAAAATAAATTTAAAACAAATTTTTTAAAAAGAGTAAATTAATTTTTTTTTTGTTCTCTATTAAAAAGATGCCCCAAAACATCTCTCACATTATTATTCCTGGCATTCTTTGACATGGTTTTAACATGAAAGACAGTAAAATTATGTGTGCCATTTATGTGAAATCAAAATCATTGAGGGGGATTTTGCAATAAGGTCCTACCCCCATGCTTCTATTCATTCTGACCCTTATCAATTTAATACGACGTAACTTTGCACAGCACATTCCCAATCCTAACACCTCCTATGTTGCTCAAACTTCATGTTTCACTCATGTCCTGCTTGCTTGGTTTCTGCAGAATCTGCTATAAGTGAAAAGTTCTAAACTCCATGTTCATTAGCTTTCTAGTTTTGATTCCCTCTTTTTTCCTTCCCTGCCTTCTCCTCTCTCTTTTTTCCTCTCCTTTTTTTTTTTTTTTCCCTTTCCTTCCTTACTTCTTTCCATTTGAGAGACAGGGTCTTTGCTCTGTAGCCCAGGATGGAGGGCAGTAGTATAATCACAGCTCACTATAATCTCCAACTCCTGGGCTCAAGTGCTCCTTCTGCCTCAGCCTTCAGAGTAGACAGGACCATAGGCACATGCCACCACAGCCTGCTTATTTTTATTTTTTGGAGACATGGACTCTTGCTGTCCTGCCCAGGTTAGTCTCAAACCCCTGACCTCAAGCAATCCTTCCACTGCAGCTTCTCAAAGTGTTAGGATTACAGGTGTGAGTCAACACACCCGGCCTGATTCCCACTCTTAAAAACAATAGTCAAGTAGTTCTTTTTGAATTCTACAGAGAAGCAAACTAAGAACCATGAAAGTCAGCAAGTTGCTGTAACCCTGCATACGTGTGACTGGCACAGAACAGCAGGGCTGGAAGCATCGAGCAGCTGCAGGCCTTGCTGAGGTGACTTCATCATGTCAGAGTCAGTGCGGCTCCACTCTCTCAACCTGCCCTGCGTGACAACAGCCTGGGACCAGATGGGGCTGCGGTCCCCTTCCACTCTCCAGGGAAGAGAGCTGTCCAGACAACCCTTCCACTTTAGAGGCAGGGCACCCAAAACCTAAACATGGATGGCCCAGGAATGCCTGACAATGGCAGGTTAGAGTGGCATTTCTGCTTTTACAAGGTAACAGGTCACACCTGAGATTTATTTGATAAAGGCAACTTTGGTAGAATCGCTAACTTAAATCTGAGTATTCCCACTCAAAATGCAATTTATTTTATAGAAATATGCTTTGCAATAGAGTTCTCAGGAAGCTACAAGGTTAAAAAACAGAATGTCAGTTATAGTTTGCAATACAGGACTCCCATCCTCAGGTATTTAATGACATAGTACTTGACCTAAAGTGTCAACAATGTACCACATTATACCCTAAAAGCTCAAACCAGACTAAAGAGCTTTGAGAAAGTCCTTCCGCCAGAGGCTTTCCTTATAAGGTATGGGATTTGTGGTCTGTTTTTTTTTTTTTTAAGACTATCTCTTGTATTTCTTCATCCAGGTGGAGGTTAAAGGTGTGGTTTGCCATCTAAAAATTCAGCAATGTCTACACTTAGAATTTGAGCACTTTTCTGTACACAGATTGTATCTCAAAAATTTTTATTACCCTTTCTTATGATCTGAGTTGTGTCTCCCAAAAGATATGCAAAAGCACTAACCTCCAGGATCGGCAGTTGTGGCCTTATTTGGAAATAGGATCCCTGCAGACATAAATACTTTAAGATGAGGTCATCCTGACACTGGCCTAGGGGCTCATACCTGTAATCCCAGCACTCTGGGAGGCCGGGGAGGGAGGATCCCTTGAGCTCTGGAGTTTGAGATCAGCCTGAGCAACAGTGTGACCTGTTTCTACAAAAAAAAAAAAAAAAAAAAAGGCCAAGCATGCTGGGTACCTGCAGTCTCAGCTACTCTAGAGGCTGAGGCAGGAGGATCATTTGAATCCAGGAGTTTGAATTTGCTGGGAGCAAGGCTGATACCACAGCACTCTAGCCTGAGTTGACTGTGTCAAAAAAAAAAAAAAAAAGGTCGTCCTGGATTAGGGTGAACCCAATCCAATGGCTAGCACTGACATAAGAGGAGGGAAATCTGGACACAGATGGACAGGGGAGAGCTGTGCCGAGGCAAGGACTGAAGTGATGCGTGACAAAGTGATGCGTGACAAGACAAGGAACACCGGCAGTCACAGAACGCGGAAACGGCACGGAAGGAGCCTCCTCCAGAGCCTTCAGAAGGAGCTCCTGGCTTCCAGACACCTTTCCTGTGTGTCCTTACCACCAGACACTAAATTTCTGTAGTTTAAGCTGCTTGGTTTGTGGTACTTTGTTACGACAGCCCTAGGAAACTAATGGACTGTCCCTTCACCACAAGGAAAAAGCTGCCAACAAGAGCACAAAAAACCGCTAGGTTCCTCACTAAGGGCTCCAGAACAGAGCCAGGCTGTCCCGAGCCCCACAGCAGGGCCTGGCTGGGGCTGGTGGTGTGCCTGCCCCTCCACAGATGCTTCTGGACCCTGCAACCAGCAGGAGAGACTGAGGCTCCCTCATGAGATGGGGGGCGGGGGGGTTGGCAGCCACACAATGCATCTACATAAAAATCTCTCCTGTAGGGCGGCACCTGTGGCTCAGTGGGTAGGGCACCGGCCCCATATACTGAGGGTGGCGGGTTTGAACCCAGCCACAGCCAAACTGCAACTAAAAAATGGCCCGGCGTTGTGGCAGGCAGCTACTGTAGTCCCAGCTACTCAGGAGGCTGAGGCAAGACAATCACTTAAGTCCAGGAGTTGGAGGTTGCTGTGAGATATGATGCCAGGGCACTCTATCAAGGGTGACAAAGTGAGACTCAGTTTCTAAAAAACAAAACAAAACAAAAACTCTCCTGTAGGGAGCTACAAACCCTACTGAGAAGTACACACAGTGGTAGAAGGGCTAGTCTTTCCAGACTGTTCTAATTGCATGCCAGGGAAGGCTGGGTGAGGCAGATAGTAGGTCTACTCAACCATCCATTATTCTGAACTTGTGTAGGCAGGGCACCAATGACTGAAGAAAGGGGGTACACTTCCAGCTTTCCCCAGGGATACAAACACACATCAGGGGCAGACTGTGCCCTTTCTGGGCCTCAGTTTCCTGATTCATACAATAATCAGCTCAGGGTAGCACCTGTGGCTCAGTGGGTAGGGTGCCCACCCCATGTACCGAGGGTGGTGGGTTCAAACCCAACCCCAGCCAAACTGCAACAAAAAATAAAAAAATAGCTAGGCGTTGTGGCGGGCGCCTGTAGTCCCAGCTATTGGGAGGCTGAGGCAAGAGAACTGCCTAAGCCCAAGAGTTGGAGGTTGCTGTGAGCTGTGTGAACCCACGGCACTCTACCGTGGACAATAAAGTGAAACTCTACAAAAATAAATAAATAAAAAACAATCAGCTCAATCCTACTTTTAATATCTTTTTAGCTTGGAGAATTTGTCACTATAGTTATATAATCATGTTAATTGCAGGTCCATTCAATGGTCTTTACAATTTCAATTCATGCAGATTTTTGCATGGATAAGGTGTGAGGGGTGTCCAGGGGGAAAACTGGGCACACAGAAAGGGAACGGCTTCAGCTGACCCAGCTCAGGGCAGACCTTCAAGGTGGGGGTGGCACTAAAAATTAAGCCTTAAGTGTCATGAAGACCGAGCAAAGAGCTAGAGTGGCCCCAGATGGGAAACTCCTACAGGTGGTTCAGGAAGCAGAAGGTCACCCGTCACCCTGCCAAAGCAGAAAGTAGAGTGGACAGCTCTTCCTCAAAGCAAAGCATGGCGGGGGGGTGGGGAGGTGGGGTGGTGAAATGTAGCCAATTAACTCTTCCAGTAATCTAAGCTTCAGCCAAATGTGTTGCTCAAGGTTTTTCAGACTACCACATAAACCTTTCATGGGCAGTAACCTCCTCCAAAGCGTGTGACGTGCTCGGCCAGCCCTGAGTCATGCTCTGCACTCAGCACCTCCTGTCAGCTCCACGGAGACTGCTTCTAAGGAGCACGCCCTTCCTACTGGACCATGACGCTTTAGAGGAGCAGAACCGGGTAGTGACAGGCCCCTCTCCTATCACAGTGAATTCCTGTTAATCCAAAACTAGAAGCTAAAGGGATAAAACAGAGTTCAGCCACCTGGGAACATCTCTGGCTGTAAGTAAAATTCTTGTCTACAGGGTCAATGACTGATTAACAGAAGTTTTACTACATCAAAAAGTTTTGAACTTTGTGTCTTTACAATAGCAAGACAGGGGTGCCGCCACAAAGCAGGAGCTAAGAACAGGCAACGTGAGGGATGTTTGTGGCATGTATCTTGACTGTCTGTATGTCAATATCCTGGTGGCGACGGTGTTGCCATAGTGCTGCAACAGGCTGACCTCGGGGGAAACTGGGTACAGGGTCCATCCCTATCCTATCCCTGTGTTCTCACAACTGCACATGAGTCTATAATGGTCTCAAAATGAAAAGTTTAATAAAGAAAGAAAAACAACGAGACTGGCAAGGAGGGTACTGTGAGGGGACCCTGATTCTACTAGGGACAGTAAGCATCTTGGTGAGAGGCAGGACCCTCCTGCCAAGACTCACAACACAGAGAACAGCTCATGCTATGAGGACACAGATACCACAGGGAAGGCCACAGGAGCCAGGAAGCTAAACACCAATAGCACTGGCCCACAGTGTGAGCGTAAGATGAAGAGTTCTCCCTAGCAGGCCAATAAGCCACTAACTCACTTCATAACCTGAAGCCACTTTTTTTTTTTTAAATACAACTAGACAGAGAAGCTGGGCAAGGTGGCTCACACCTGTGATCCCAGCACCGTGGGAGGCTGAGGAGGTCCCAGCTCTCTGGCAGGTGGAAGGAGGAAGACGTCTTGAGGTCAGGAGTTTAAGAGCAGCCTGACCAAGAGCAAGACCCCATCTCTACTAAAAATAGAAAGATTAGCCAGGTGTCGTGAAAGGTGCCTGCACTCCCAGCTACTTGGCAGGCTGAGGCAGGAGGATCACTTGAGCCCAGAGTTTGAGGTTGCTATGAGCTAGGCTGAGGCCAGTGCAGGGTGACAGAAGGAGACTCTGTTTAAAAAAAAAAAGACTAAACAACCATACCAAAGTTCCAGCAATGTGGCCTGTTATTTATTACCATGGACACTAGGGAAGTTGTTAGCAAATTAGACCACAGAGAAAATGAATGGAAAGTTTTGGTAACCGAAAGAAATAGCAGCCTTAAGCACATCCAAGGCAGGACGGTCTGTCTGCTGCGTATTCTAGGTGAACACAGAATTTGGTTTTGAATCAGTACCATTAACAGGTGCCTAGTTTTTATAATAAGCAAGTACATTTTTCATCTCGACTGACTGCTAAGACATAAATATCAAAAACGTTGCATTCTGTAAATTTATCTATTTCCATTTAACAAAAAACCCTGGGAAATAGAGTTTTAACCATCCACTCATTTGAGTACATAATTTAATGGGGAATTTTTTTAAATGAATCATCCTTTGTGCTTGCAAAATTAAAGTTTGTCTTGCCTTACTTTAGAACGATTACTAAGAAAAAAAAACAAACTTATGATGGCTACGTAATTGCAAAATCTAAAATAATGTCCGGACACAAATCAGAGCAAGCTCCTCTTCCCAGACATCTGCCCAAAGTGCCTAGTACAGAACACCGCTTAAATGCTGTGCACTCAAATTTTCTCAGTAAACACAGGCTTGAACAAATAACCAAAACTTGTACAACTGAGCCATTCCTTGTCATTTTCCCCCACCATACTCAAAACCAATGAGCGATACATGTGTGAAGCATTTTGATAAACACGTTGAAAATCCTTTTAGATTCAAAAACCATTTCTTAACAATTACAGAAGAGAAAGACCACATGGCTCAAAGCGCTCCTGAGCTTAGCATTCACAAGTTTGGTCAGGAGTCTGGGTCTGCAGGAGGTTTGACCGCTCAGCAACACGAAGATGAGGGAATTATCTAGCAATGAGGCTGACAGCCAGTAATCAATGTCCTATCCTCACCCCCCACCTAACCCTAACCCCATAAAGGAACCAAAACAAAACCCCAAAGCTATCCAAAGCTATTCTTCCTGAAGATGCCCCTCCTGGCCCCAGAGGCAGACCCAAATGCTCTGTAGGGCAGGCAAAGAACAGGAAGGCTCTTAGCAGAAATGTGATGGGGGAGGAATCAGAGAGGGCAGCCTGGACCCAGCCGGGGCTTCAGTCCACACAACAAACAACTCCTCTGCACTGCAGACTGGATAAGCCAGTGAGAGCTGTCCACTAGCCCTGGCTGGACCTGAGATGCTCACCAAGCGTGAGAGGGACAATGAACGCCCACAGTCTGGGGTACTGGCCTCACAGACATTAGCCTCTGGTCACCCTCAGCAGTGTCAGTGCTGCTGTCAGCTCTCCCAAGTGGAGAGCAGATCACTGTTCCCTCAGTGTCCCCCAACAAAACAGACCCAGTGTACACGAAGCCTCTGCACCCTCCTTTAATTCTGTCTAACACTTCCATTCCTTACTAAACCCAGTGGCTCTTTTGACTCCTTTCAAACTCAAGAGCAAGAGCAAAATGTATCCTATTTTGCCTGTTGGTATAATCTTCATGGTATCTAAAGGCTAGTAAACAGATCAGCTAACCAGATCTGTCTGATTAACCAGACAGGGCATCTTAATGTGAGGGTGGATGCCTGCTGGCATGTCCACGCAAGTGAGTGAGATAGTTGTGTCCTGAGGGGGGCACAGGGTGACTCAGCCCTAAATTGGCTGCAGAAGGCTGTCGAAGCAGGGGCCCACAGAACAATGCTCTCAGCAATGTGTAAAACTGACTGCCATCACCCAGACAAAGTGCCTGATCTGTGAGACCTCAAAAGAAGAAAGTTTGGTTACTGCTCCAAAGCCCTAAAACCCCTTCCCACCCAGTTTAGGAAGTGCCACAAGGCCTCAGCACCCTGCCTCTGAAGTCAGCCCATGGAAAGCCGTGTCTCAGCCCCAGGGTGAGGGTGGGGAGGGCGCCTGGGAAGGTAAACAAGAGCGTGTCACAGAGGGACACAATGCCAGCACAGCAACAGGTGAGGGATGAGAGTGTGTAGATGCCTCCAGGGACCACTCCTGCCAGCTGGCACCTGCTGCCTCTCTTCCCTGCACCTCACTTAGGTAAGTGATGGATTCTGCCAACTTCCTATGCCCCCAGGTACACTAGGTTTGCAGCATGCCTGCACCATCCACCAAAGAAGCCACCCTGGGACGGCTCAGAGCTCCAGAGAAACAGGACAGGTGGCCCCACAGTGCTCCCACACACTCCATTTCACCCACGCTATCTTGCAAGAGACTTGAAGGCTGGTACAGCTGTACCTTTTGCTTCGAAAGTATGGAAACAGTGTCCCTTTGTGGTGAGAACATTTACCTGAGCAGATGCTCAATTGTTCTGGCCCTTCAAGGTGGATAAATCCAGGTGGATATATTTAAGGCAGGAATCCAGGTGTCTCAGAAGTTACAACACCATACCTTTTCCCAACTGCCTCGCACAGGGCATCAGTAGGTTCTTGGCATTATTTAAACCAGGGGTCCTCAAACTTTTTAAACAGGGGGCCAGTTCACTGTCCCTCAGACCGTTGGAGGGCTGGACTGCGGGCCCTGGAACGAGTCAGCTGCTAAGCAGGACAGGCAAGCCGGATAAATGTCCTAGGTGGGCTGCATGTGGCCCGTGGGCCGTAGTTTGAGGACGCCTGATTTAAACCTTCCCCTAATCCTGGGAGATATACCTGAATTTCCCCATCTTGCAGATGAACAGATTCAGGAAGCTAAAAAATTGGCCAAAGGATAGGCAGTTTATTTGTCACAGAGATACAAAGTAACCTGCTCAAGGTCACACAGCTAATTAGTGATAGAGCACAAATCAGTAAAACAGAAAGCCGCCTTCTGTTTCCACTCTTGATATCCCTGCAGTAAAGGGATTTTACCTAGATACCATATTAATATTCACAAGGGATACACAAACTGAGGCTTCTCTGTGACCTAGCCGTGAACTAGAGAATCCGTAAATGTGGATTTATGAACCTATGCAACACACTTCCTCTTCTGATCCACCCAACGTTCGCCCTAATACATGTTCTAACACCCTTATGAGCTTTCCAGGGTGCTTGCAAACAGCCTCCCGAAGCACCTCTTTCTTGGGAACTGCAGGATAAACTGAGCTACAGATGCGAAGGATTAAGGCAAAGAGAAAATGATCAAAACATAGTAACCTCGGCTGGGCACCGGTAGCTCAGCGGCTAGGATGCCAGCCACATGCATCAGAGCGGGCCTACCAAACAACAACGACAACTGTAACAACAACAAAAAATAGTCAGACATTGTAGCAGGTACCTGTAGCCCCAGCTATTTGGGAGGCTGAGGCAAGAGAATTGCTTAAGCCCAACAGTTTGAGGTTGCTGTGAGCTGTGATGACACAGCACTCTACCCAGGGTTACAGCTTGAGACTCTGTCTCAAAAAAAAGAAAAGATAATTTCATTAGGACACAAATAAATCACATGGAAGACATCTTTAGAAAAGGACTAGTCAAGATTTTATGTGCCAAAGAGCCTGGGGACTGTTGTGTACAGCAGTGTACTTATGTAAGCTGGCACCAGCATTTACTCACTGTCCCCAAAATTGCTAGTAAGGACAACAGCAACCAAATACAATAAATATCATTCATATTTTAGGACTGGCTAGGGCCGTGTTAGGACAGCAAGCTCTACACCTTTCCTGTAGGCCCCTCTTCTCCCTTTCACGGGAGTTCAGCTTACTCAGTTACCCCGTAACACTGAACCCCTCCTATTCATCTGTGTCAACCATCTCCAGGGTATGGTGATATTTTCTGGCCATATCTGGATTCACATAGCTATTTTGACAACTACACAAAAAATCCAACATGGGGCTCAGCGTCTATGGCTCAAGTGGCTAAAGCGCCAGCCCATTCACCTAAGGTGGTGGGTTCGAATCCAGCCCGGGCCCGCCAAACAACGATGGCTGCAACCAAAAAATAGCCAGGCGTTGTGG
>NW_003852460.1:7107910-7112588 GCF_000181295.1 Otolemur garnettii | reverse complement strand
GCTTGAGGCTCTATCTCAAAAAAAAAAAAAAAAAAATCCGACATGGTCCTCCACTGCAAAAGGCTGTTTGATGATGGCAGTCAGTGTGTATTCAAGAAGCAGCATTCATATCTGGCAGGCCAGGCTCCCAAAATGAGCGCCCCTACTCACTATAATACAGTCATCCCTCTTGTAATTTAAACAAAGCGCTGGCCAATAAAGGGCCCCCAGAGTGTGATATAGAGCAACTCTGAGGTCTTCCTTTGCACTGAGGTTGAACGTTACAAGCCTGGTTGCCCAGGCTTATTATTCACGGAGATTTGTCTGGTTTCATGGATGTTGAACTGAAGCCAAGACAAGCACAGACCAATAAAAATGGTCAATAGCCTTAAGAAACCAAAATGAGAAAAACCTACAGATTAAAGATGATATTCTGGCGGTTGGATTACCCCTATAAAAGTAGGAGGTTGATGTGTCTCAGAGCCCAGATTCCATCTGGAAGGCCACCCCCTCCAAACTTTAAAGTCATCGAGTGTGAAATGAAACCCACAAGCTGCTAGCATGAGTCCCAGCGCTCCAAGAAACAGCAGCAAAGTGACTGTGGAAAACAGTGGATTCTCTGGAAGGCAGACGCCAACCACAGAGCGGCTGAGCATGGGCTAGACCTCAGAAGGCAACACAAGCCAAATCTGTGTTCAAGACCATTAAATTCCAAGGAAGGAAGACCACTAAGCATTTTCAAACACACCCTTTAAAAACAACAAAGGTTCACAGCAAGGAAAATGAATACACTCTGACTGCCACCAGCAAGGATGTGAAGGAGTCTCACAAACACAGTATTGACCAAAAAAAGCTACACATGAAAGAGTCTCTACCTGAGGTCAGATAGAGGCTGACCTGGTCTGTGCTGTGAAAATTCAAGAAGACAGCCATATCCTTGGGGGTTGGGGACATCCTGAGAACACAAAGAGGAAGGTCCTATTTCTTGATCTGGGTAGTGAGTTACATAGCTGCGTTCATTCCATGAAGGGGCAGAGAGGCTGCTATGCTGGAGCTCAGGGGAATGAGGTTTCTCAGCTCAAAAAGAGGGACTCCAGGAGTTGGGAGAGCAGAGAGAGGGAAGGGGACAGCTGAGAGCTGGTGTGTCCAGGGGCCACATCCCTCCCCCATTCTCTGATTCCGGAAACTACCCACCCCCATCCTTCCCAACAACTACAGACAATAAAAGCCTTTATTTTTGTTTCCAGAAAAAAAAAAAAAAAGGCAGGGTGGGGGATGGTGGGAAGACTACAAATGGCTCCCCTGCCACTTCAAAAGCTAGTCCTTCCCGCAGGAACCAGGGCAAGAAGTTATGGAGGACTGAGACCCGTCTAATTGCTCAGCTTTACTCCTTAGTCAGGTTTACTGGGCGGGTTTAAATGTTACCTAAACATTATTTAGCAGTACAGCACTTAGCTGCCTTACAAACAGAGCAGGTGCCCAGCACATACCTGCCAAGTGAACAAATGAGATGTCTACCAAAGCAACAGACAAAAGCAAAACAAAATCAAGAAAGAAAGTAAAGACAGAGTACCCTTTTACACTACATGAAGGGTCAGCAAACTACAGGCCATGGGCCAAACCTGCCTGCCACCTGTTTGTGTAAAGTGAGAGTCACAGGAACACAGCCACTCCCTTCATTTACGCATCAGCCAGGCCGCTTTCTCCCTCCATAAGAGCCTGGAGTAGCTGGCACAGAGTGGTCCACCAAACCCCAAACATTCATTCATTCATTGTCTCACTTTGTCACCCTGGGTAGAGTGCCATGACGTCACAGCTCACAGCAACCTTGAACTCTTAGGCTCAAGTGATCCTCTTGCCTTAGCCTCCTAAGTAGCTGGGACTACAGGCGACCACCACAATACCTGGCTATTTTTAGAAATGGAGTCTCGCTCTTCCTGAAGCTGGTCTTGAACTCATGAGGTCAGACAATGCACTGGCCTTAGCCTTCGAGAGTGCTAGGATTACAGGCGTGAGCCACCAAATCTAAAACATTTTCTATCTGGCTTCCGACAGAAGACGCTGGCCAGCTCCTGGCATATAGAAGTGTATTAACTTGTAAGCCCAAGGTGACAAGGGTCAAGGGTCAAGGACATGGTGGGCAAGTGTACAAGACTGAGAGTGAAGATGAACACAGGAGCAGATTGCTTCACTAAGTAGTTTCAAGCACTATTTTGAAACCTCCAATATTTATTTTTAGGGTGCAGAACAGCCCAGGATGAGATAAATAACATCCACAGGATACACGTAGTAGACCTTCTGTCTGGGACAATTATCTCCACAAATCCGCCATTCTCAGCAGCTCTGACCACCAATATTCCAGGAACAAATTCTCTTCACTACAATACTTTAAGAGAATTAATTCTTTTCCCCTTTAGAAGTCTCACCATCAAAGGCAAGTTTCCAAAGCATAGGGACTGTGAAAAATCTTCATTAATTCCTAGAGTTCAGAAAATCTGGAAACTCAAAAAACCAAACAACCAACCATCCTGTGTGATGAGAATGGTCTGTTGTCTTCTTCTCAAAAAGCTGTTAACTTCACTCCCCTGTGAGAAAATCTTCAGGCAAATCCTGGAAGACGGGGCACAGTCTACAATCCTACACCTCGGCCAGGACTCCTCAAAAGGGCCAAGGTCATCAAAACACAAGCCAAGTCTGAAAAACTGTCACAGCCGAGAGGAGTCTAAGGCAACAGGAAGACTAAAATGTCACGGGACATCCGGCATGAAATCCTAGGACCGAAAGGGACACATTAATGGAAGACCAAGGGACTCTGAATAGAGCGTGGCCTTCATGCAACAATAAGTGATGACTTGGTGTTTGTTCATCACTTGCACAAATGTACCATACGAGGGAAGATGACAGCAACGGGAAACCTGGTGTGGGACAAGAGAGAACGCTGCACTTTCTCTGTAGATAGAAAATGGGTGTGTCTGTTCATATTTGGAGACAGTCTCACTCTTTCATCCCGGGGTTGAATGCCGTGGCATCATTGCTCACAGCAACCTCCAACTCTTGGGCTCAGGCCATTCTCTCACCGCAGCCTCCTGAGTAGCTGGGACTACAGGCACCCACCACAATACCCAGCTAATTATTTTTTTCCTATTTGTAGTAGAGATGCTCAGATTGGTCTGGAACACCTGAGCTCATGCAATCCACCTGCCTCAGCCTCCCACAGTGCTGTGAGTTCAGGCGTGAGCCACTGCACCCAGCCTAAAAATGGTTATTTACAAACAACCATCATGTACTTTGTTTTGTACGGAACAGGTAAAACTCTGCCCTAAGGGCGACCAGCACTCTGCTCTGAGCCATGTTCCTAGAAGTGATGCCAGTAACCAGCATACAGTGGTCAGAAGCCCCGGCCAGTTGGGAGCACCCCTCCTTTCTGACAGGCTGGATGGTGTCAGAAAAGGGGTCCTGGAGGCCCCAGACAGCTCAGGGGACAGACACCAGCTTTCTCTCCCTCCTGGCCCATCCTTCCCTCCCTCCTAAGACAAACCTCACCCCACCCCACCCCCAGGCAAGGGGATAGGGAAGAGTTTGGAAGGGTGAGGGGCGAGGGAGCAAACAGCAAAGACAGACTGACCTCGTGCTCTGCTCTCACCCTGTCAGGAGCAAGGGCACTAGGTCCAGGAAACCTACCACCCCCTGTCTTTGTTCTGGTGGGACAGGAAGTGAGAGGATGAATTGTCTCCAGGGTGAATTATCTCACAAGGACACAGGATAGACATCGACCTACCATAGTTAAAAGGAAAAATAAGAGAATATCTCAGAGAAACCTCTCAGAATCCCACATGGGTCTTCAGCAATTTTTTTATATATCCAAAGAGGGAAACAGTCCAAACTCTCTTAATTTATGTGGCTTTAACAACAATTAAAAGAAAGGAATCTCAAGAAGTCATAAATGAAAAATTCACCGCTCAGAATGTTAAGTACCAATTACCATTGCATGCAGACACACTCAAGGCAGTGTCACCACACATCAGGAGGTCTGAACATCAAAGACTCCACTCTGTGGCCCATTTACGTTGAACTCTCTGTGATCGCTTTGCACATAATTCGTTCTGAATCATTCTGCTAAAGCAATGGCAGAAAGGCTCAGACCAAGACCAGCATAGACGCCCAAGTGTAACTGCCTGGCTAAGCCCGGGGGCCTCCGGCAAGTAATGGTAATCCTCAGGGGTTGCTCAGGTTGCAGGGCCAAAGGTGTGCAGCAAATCTCCAGTCTGGCACACAGTGGACAGACACCCTCCCCCCCCCAAAAAAAACCCCTCCTGTTTTCCCACCTCCTCCTCTAGTCTCTTCACTTCTCCATTCCCTTCCTAAGATGACTGGATGGCCTGAGTCAGAGGCTCTGCAGGGCTTTCTTCATTCGTTATGTAATTCAAGGGGAGAAGGGGGCAGCGCCTGTGGCTCAAAGGGTAGGGCTCCGGCCCCATATGCCGGAGGTGGTGGGTTCAAACCCAGCCCTGGCCAAAAACTGCAAAAAAAAAAAAAAGGAATGAAGAATATGTGAAAAAAACCAAACATTAAATATATTTAAAAAACTTTTTAAATTAAAAAAAAAGGGGGGGAGAAGGAAAGTTAAACAATTCAAAGAGTGTGTACCCTCATTGCTATACATAGTATTTTACGCAGTATAAAAAGCCTTGCATACATA
>NW_003852460.1:7101955-7107116 GCF_000181295.1 Otolemur garnettii | reverse complement strand
GGGGCCAGGTTTGAACCTGCCACCTCCGGTATATGGGGCTGGCGTCCTACTCCTTTGAGCCACAGGCACCGCCCCTATAATATTTCTGTATAACAAGACTTCCTCTAACTGTACAGACATGGTTTGAATTTTTTAAAGAGATTAATATGAAAGGGGGCTTAGAAATGGTATGCTCAAAAGAAGCTTGTGAGCCTGTATACTGTTCTCAAATTAACAATGCACCCCTAGACCACCTGAAAACTTCCCACAAAAAAGTGAAGGTCTCAAATGACCTCAAATGTGGTAGAAAACAGGTCTTACCTAAACTTGCAAAGTGGTTTCAAGGTTGGAGTTAGAGTTATGTGGTGCCAGAAATGGACTCTCAAATCAGCAAAGGCACAAGCTGCCTTCTCTCCCTCAGTGGAAGAGGCATCTTTCACTGGCCGGCCTTCAGGGACAGGGGAGATGTCTCCATTCTCCCTGCAACTCTTTTCTAAAAGCTAGCCTCTACTATGAAATAAATAAGCAAATAAATGTCCCACCAGCACATAAGTCACTACCTGATAACACATAAAAAGCAAGGAGCTGGTGACACCACGGGTGCTTCTCAGAGCCAGCCAAAGAAAGGGCATACTGTAGACTCCACATGTCAAGTCCACAAAACGCAGCACAGTAACTCACAGTGTCAGGAAGCAGCTCTGTGCTGGGGCTGAGGGAAACAGGAGGGACACACAAGGGCTGCACCTGTGGGGTGACGTCTGCTGGCTGCCTTCTTGACTGTGCTGAGGTTTCTGGGAGGCAGGAAAACTCTCTGATTGATGCAGGACATACCAGACTGACAAACGAGGTTTCCTTTCTGGTCAGATTCCAGACCCAGTGAGGAAATGTGAGTGACAAAAGAAAGTGGCCAAACCCTTAGACACACTGCATGCAAACCACAGCCAGCCACCAGCGGAAAACCACAGGTCCCCCACCCCACGCCACCTCATTACTATGGAAACCCAACATCCACTCAGGTGTGACCACAGGACACTCACACAGTGACAGGCCTGTCAAGCACACCAGTGAGGAAGGGACAGAAATAATTAAGACTTGGGAGGACCTGGTGTGGCTCAGTGATGTAGATCTCAACACCCGGAGCCATCTGGTGAAATTTCAGTCAAGAAAGCGACGCGGCTTTTTTCATGCACGCAGCACTCTTGTTTGGTCTCTGACTTCCTTCCAGGCTAGACTAAAAGTTGCATGTGAGCGCACTGTATCTCTACACGTAAGCGAAATATCTGAAGCTGCTTCTAGAGAATGTGCCAGCCGTCTTTGCTATAACAGGCAAATGTTTTCCTACCTAAACTGAGGCATGGGCCAGGTGCAATGGCTCACACCTATGATCCTAGTGCTTTGTGAGGTCAAGGCAGGAGGAGTGCCTGAGGCCAGAAGTTTGAGATCAACCTGGGCAACAAGTTCCCCGCCCCCCCATTCCTGCAAAAAAGTGTTTTTAAAAATCAGCCCAGCGTGGTGGTGCACGCCGGTGGTCCCAACTACTCTGGAGGCTGAGGCAGGAGGGTGGCTTGAGCCCATGAATTTGAGGCTGCAGTGAGCTATGATGATGCCATTGCACTCCAGCCTGGCCAACAGAGCAAACCTCTGTCTCTAAAAAAATAAATATGAACAATGAATAAAATAAAATAAATTGAGGCACACAGGGGAAGTTGTCTAAATCCTTTTATTTAAGGGTTTTTGTTTCTTTTTTCCTTGTCTTTCCTGCATCTCTGGAAGGCTTAGGCTCACACCAGACTTGCCCTAAAGTTTTGAGAAGAAACAAAGGCCACCCTACCTACTGTGATGAATTCTTCCCCATATAGATGCTTCCCTGCAATTACTGTTGCTCCTTCTTCCACCCAAGTGAAGACTTGATCTCCAGGCTCCCTGGGAGTCACACACACACAATAACAAAATACGCTAACAGCAGCATTTTCTGTGCAGTTTCCAGCTGTCACAGGTGTGGCCAGAAGCCAACGCCAGTCAACTCCCAGCCTTAGAACTCCTGATCTACCCCAACCTTCCTCTGAGCCTGTCCCTCAGTGTCCAGCCCACCCACACTGTGCTCTGCTGCCAGCCATCCATGGGGCAGGCATCACCTGTCCAGGCTGCAGTGCCCTGGAGGCGGCACCCGGCCTGGCCCCAGGTGGACACGTAGGCCTGCCACCCATGACCCCAGCCAGACATGCAGGATGAGGTTGAGGGAGCCCTGCCCCTGCACACAGCTGGGCGCAGGGGCCCAGGTGGCGCCTGCACAGCAGACTGCTCTCATCTGACCACTCGGCCAGAAAGCACAGCTAACAAGACAGGGAGCAGTGTCTCGGGCATAGCCCCCAGCCTGGGGGACGGAAGCAAGGCTTTCTCCCAAGTTCCTTCCACATTCCTCCCTGTAGGAGGGCAGGGTGGGACTCGTGGGCACCACACATTTTTGCCCTCACAGAGAATATGCCTCCAGAAGCCTCGTCCACTGAGCTGTCAGTTTAATGGTGTTGGGGGCTTTTCTCCACATGACAAGAACTGAGAGCGACTTCTGGAACTCAGGGAGAGGCAACATGAAACACATTCTCCAAATGTTTGGTTTATTAGATTTTTCTAACAATCCTATGACATATTAAAAGAGCCTCACCCCTGCTCACAAGTGATGGAGTTGATGTTTCAAGGACCAGAGTGACCAGGCTGAGTGACCTGCTCTCCAGACCTGCTGGTGCCTGCAGGAGCCTGCATGTGGCTGCAGAGAATGTGCCCGGGGTGGAAAGATGCACGTGGGCTCAGCTCCTCCACAGGGCTGTCCACCCTTGACAGCCGGCTCTAGAACTTCAGCTAGCTCTCCTGGGTGAACTCCCGTGTCTATCCTCCAAACAAGCTTCATAAGAGCTGGTGAGGAGGGGTGTGGTTAGGTCCGGTACATGAGGAGGGTGAGGTGGTGAGGGTGGGTGAGGAGGGGCAGGAGCTGGGCTTCTCCATGAGGCATCTTGGGCAGGGCTCATCTCTTCCAGGGCCTTGGCAGAAGTTCTGTTTTCTGAAGTCAAAATTCTTGCAGCATATGCTTGTGCTGGAAACCACAGCCTTCTCCTGGGTGTATAAATGGACTGGATGAGCCCTGCTTTTTTCATTTTGCCCTGGGCATCCCTGGTAGGACTAGGGGAGTCACGGTGATGCTTCTCTCAAACCCAATGTGCCTGCATGGTCCTCGTGATATATTATCATCTGTGCCCCATGCAGATGAGGCTGCTGCCGGCTGGCTCCCCCAGACAAAGCTTGCCATACTAAAAAGGTGACAGAGGAAGGAAAGATTCCCAGAAATTATACACCACATGCACACCATACGTGCATATATTCAGCTGTCTGCTTTCTCCTATGAACTTCTGCCCTCCAAGCAACCCCAATGCACAGGTCCTCTGGCACTGCAGGTCAAACTTCCTGACTCCCAGTTTTGAAAGGAAAATGCTAAACTAGGTCACTATATAGTGCATACTGTCAAGGAGTGTTTTTTCCCATCACCTTGTTTTCAGGGTTAACGCAGACTTCAAATAAAGAAAAAAATTTTCTGTAAGATCCTGGACGTAGGAATAATAGGATTAAAAGGGACTGACCGTACCTGGCACCTTGAATGGGACATGATAGCTGCCCACAACAGAGCCACCTGTCTCTGCACAGTGGCAGGTGCTAGGTGGGGTCTCAGAACGAGCCCAATGCAAAGCTAAGACTCAGATCTGCTTCAGTTATCAGATGGCACAAGACAGACAGGGCACTTGGCAAACATTCCCTTCCTCCCCTGGCTCAGCTCTCTAAGGAGGAAAACCCCAGGACAGGCTGTATCCAGCTGCACCCTTGCTGTGTCTGCTTGTGGGACTTGCCTATTCAGAGCCTGTTTCTGTTCAGCTCTATGAGAAAACCCCACCACCCTGGCCCCTCCTTCCTGGGCTCCCTTTTCTCCCTGAGGGCTCTAATGCTGACTCAACCCTAAGATGCTGTGCTACCCAGACTCAAAGCCAGAGGCTGTCACTCTGAGCCCTCGGCTTCCCTGCTTCTCTGGTCAGCTTCTGCCTGGGCAGTGAAGATTGTTCCTCACTGGCCACCTGCTGCCTTCTTTGCCCACTGGGGTCACCCTCTCTAATCCAATGTCTTCAAGCAGCACCCAAAGTGAAACCTCCAGCCCTCTGGCATTTCCCATTGCAAAACCTCTAGTTACAAACAGGAAAGAGCAAAACAGATCTCAGAGGCAACCCAGTCCACCATGTGTGATTCATACAACATGCTTAGCACTATCTAAGGCGCTAGCCCAGCGGGGGAGAAAGCAGGAGTGGAAAGCACAGGAAACTGCAGGATGAAGGTCATGACGGGGGATGGGGGTGCCTGTCGGGCACTGAGAAAACAGACCAGGCCGAAAGCAGCAGCAGAGATGCTGCCCCAAGGGATCAAAGGTAAAGACAGAGCATAAGGGACCAAAGATCAACAGCTGGAGACGAGACAGGATAAACTCTTAGGAGTGGACAGAGAGGTGCCTGAGAACCAAGGGCCCAGCTGCTGTTTTTAAGACAAGAGAATAAAGGAGGAAATGTTTGTGAACAACACTCCAACAAAAACTCGCCAGATGAGTTAAAGGACAGAACAGGCCTTTGTATCTCAGCTAGAAACAGAAATTCATTGGAGAAGGTTGTAACCGAATATAAGAGACGGTATTTTCTGACTCTTTGGTAACATCCCAGTGGCAACTAGGCACCCTTCTTTTAAAGCGATACCACACAGAGGGGATTGAGGGGCTGGGAGCGTCCCAGAAAATCTGCTGCCCTGTGCTCTCTTTAGACCACCACTACTGCCACCATGAGAACAAGTGTCAGCTGTCAGAGACTCACCGGTTCAGAGGAAGGAGAGCACCTGGCTTTGAAGCCCTCCCTTACTAACCAACAGCACTGAGCTGGTCATTTAACATGTGGCCCCTGCTCCCTCATTACAAAGAGGAACAAGGGTCCCAACCAAGAGAGTCCTTGTTGGTTAAATGGCATCACCCATGACCTACACTTAGCAGAAAATCTGCTCACAATAAGTGCTCACTGGCTCAGCGCCTATAGCTCAACCGGCTAAGGCGCCAGCCACGTACACCTAAGGTGGCGGGTTCGAATCCCCAGCCCGGACCCGCCAAACA
>NW_003852460.1:7099454-7101116 GCF_000181295.1 Otolemur garnettii | reverse complement strand
CGTCATTGTTGTTTGGCGGGTCCGGGCTGGGGATTTGAACCCACCACCTTAGGTGTACATGGCTGGCGCCTTAGCCGGTTGAGCTATAGGCGCCGAGCCACAGGAGTTGTTTTTAAAGGAATGGCCCGACACAGTGTTCTGTTAGGCACTCTATTGCTCAGTCAGCCATCATCCTGCCTTGGGCCGGGTGTATGACCTTGGGATGTGACCTTCCCTCTCCTGGACTACAGCACTTCCTCCTTCCACAGTGTCAGGGAGTCCATGCATGTGCCTTCCGGACACCTGAAGCAATGGGGGGTGGGGTGTGTAACGTCACAAAATGAGCAGATGGGGGGGGAGAAGAAAGCTCAAACAGCTAACAAGGGAAGTGACAAGGTCTGTAGGAGCAAAAACAAGAGGGAGAAAGGAGAGTGGGGAAGAACACCCAAGGGCACTGAGGGGCAGAGCCAGAGGCCTGTACAAAGCTTCTCAATTACCCTTGACCTTTTCTAGGTGAAGTTCCAGGAACTTCCTCGTCAGCACCTGCCTATAGCAAGGAAGCTGAGCTATGCCTCTCTGTCTTAAGCACTCTCTGTGCCCTGGCAGGTGTTCCTGCAGGGCGCTCCTGTGCAGTGCCATATTCACCACAGAGCGCCCTGTGCACACACACCGCCATGCAGAGACCCTCTCGGGCTTTCCTTCCTCTTGAAAACCACCTCTCCCTATAGACTTTCCCAGCACTCTGCGGGGCCCAGCACATTCCAGGAGACCGTGCTGGCTACAGGGCCACAGCTCACCCCTCAGTACTCCTGCCATGCTGGGATGGACCCCATGTGCTGTGGGGCACCTTGTGCACGGCAGGAGGCTGAGTGGCCCTCCTGGTCTCCACCCACAAAGGCCAGCAGCATATCCCCCCACCCTCCATGACAACCGAAGAGACTTGACACTGCCAAATGTGCACAGGGCAAAGTACCCTCCAGTTGTGAACCACCAGTCTACGTGAGAACGTCTGCCAGACTGGAGGAGGAACATTCCCTTCCTTTGCAACTGCAGTTCTGTAGCCAGACTGCATTTAACTTCCAGGATACATGGAAGCCACCCCACCTCTCCCAATGCTGGGCCATGGGGCCTCCCCACTTCTCCCAGTGCTGGGGAAAAGGTGTTTGGAAATCAATCCAGCAGGAAGAAGATAATCTGATGTCCATACGGGTGGGGCCGAGAGACTCAGGGAGACCCGCAGCATTTGTATGATACCCTTCACCATCACGTCTGAAGCACCTTTGAGACTTCCCTGCTGGCAGAAGTCAACGTGGTCCCTTTTCACAGTTTAGATTGTTACCAACACGAGCAACCAAAATAGCTCTGGCTCTCAAGTTCTGTGATCTGACAGTCAGACACACACTGCAGGGAGTGTTCCTCACCACTCCATGTCTTAGTAACTAGACGCTTCGGTTTGAGGTCCTGAATCAGGTCTGCCTGGGGACAGGGAAGCTGAAAATGGATACAGAGATTCACCACATAGTCTTAAGCAAAAACATCTGTGATCAGGCTCGGCACCTCTGGCTCAAGTGGCTAAGGCGCCAGCCATGTACACCTAAGGTGGTGGGTTCGAATCCAGCCCAGGCCCGCCAAAAAAACAATGGGGTCTCTACAAAAAAAAAAAAAAAAAAAAAACGGGCGGGG
>NW_003852460.1:7097154-7099401 GCF_000181295.1 Otolemur garnettii | reverse complement strand
CCTGTGGTCCCAGCTACTTAGGAGGCTGAGGCAGGAGACTCACTTGAGCCTAGGAGTTGGAGGTTGCTGTGAGCTGTGATGCCATGGCACTCTACCCAGTGGGACAGCTTGAGGCTCTGTCTCAAAAAAAAAAAAAAAATCTGTGATCAAACATGGAACAATGTTCTCCATCATGACCTAAGAGAGGGGAATTCCAGAAATGTTGGGAAAATGTGTAATTCTCCATCCTGCAGAGGACAGACTAGGTCATCACAATCATGCAAGCACCAGAAAGGGAAACTGGAAAGACGTGCCTTCATTTTAACATAGGGCAGTAAGAAATCTCTAGCAACAAATGCCCACTGGTTGATGAGGTCAGCTCCTGTCACCAAGCAGAACTAAACTGCTAACATGTGCAGTGAAGGAACCTCGGGGAGCCCTCACCAGACTGTGGGTTTTTAAAGTGTGTCATTTCCTTGTAAACAGAGTGCCAGGGTGGCCTGCAGGACCCCTTTCCAGAACCATGTGGGAAACACCTGTTAAGGAGTGGGAGGGAGGTGCTCCCTGTGCCGCTGGCAGCTCTGCCCCCCCTTTTCCTCTCCCTTTCGCCATCTCAAGGTCACAGGGAAACTTTTACACTTGACTACTTTCTCCAAACGTGTCCTCACACTTCCTTGGAGCCATCACCAAGTGAATTTCTACTGCTCCCTGGGCATAAAACAAGAGACATCAAATATTTGATGTTTTGACCTTGGCCAGAGAAACACCTGGTAGACCAGCAAGTCAATAGACCGGCCGGGTCTGCAGGTGAGCTGGGCCCTGTGTGCAGCACACACTCCAGGGTCCACAGCAGTGAGCCCAGGGACTCATGGCCCCATGACACGCTTACACACAGGGGAGCCAGCCACACAGCTGGTCCACACACAGGCTCCTGCTGCTTCTGCAGTGTGCAGGGGTGGGGGGGCTCCGAACCACTCCAGCTGTGCCCACTCCCCGCCCCATCTGCTTCCTTCTGACTGAACGGTTTCCCAGCTACAGGGGCATACGTGCATCACCTGGTCACACCCCTCAGTGTGCGAGCACAGTATGATCCGAGAGACAGTACACATCCCAGATGCCACAGGGCTTGAGTTTCTGTTTCCACTCCTGATCACACTCCCAGACACAGTCCAAAATGAGGAGGGAGGGTTGCGTAGCAGAGGGCCGTGCCACTTCATCCTCTAAGCCCAGATCAAGTCCTGATGGTCCCTGGCCACCCCTCTGAGGGCTGGGGAGGGCTCCCCACCTCTGTGCAGGAGCCCTGGGCCCCCTGGGTCTGAGGGGCTTGCCAAGGCCGTCCTGCCCCTTCAAGAACCAAACCCTTATGAACTCCTAGGAAGAGCAAAGGCAAACTCCAGTGCAGAGACACACTCACAGGGAGATGCCTTGACCAAACTCCACTGGGGCTCCCAGCCCAAAGGCCGGGGGAAGGTGACTCTGTGAGGAGAATCTGTACACAGCAGTGGCTCCTGATTATGGAGGGCTGCACAATGAATGTGTGTGCCCCCCTCCATTACGTTGGAATCCTCACCCTCAAAGTGATGGGGGGGGCCTTGGGGAGGTGATGAGGTCCTCTGGATGGAGCCTCATGGATGGGATCAGTGCCGTTATAAGCGGGACCCCAGAGCTCTCTCGCCCTTTCCACCATGTGAGGACACAGCGAGAAGTGCCATCTCTGAACCAGGAGTGAACCCCAACCAGATGCAGACCCCTTTCCATGCCGGGATCTTGGACTTGCAGCCTTCTCATGAAAGATCTGTGAGAGATGCATATCTGCTGTCCACAAGCCACCTAGTTCATGGCATTTGGTCACAGAAGCCAGAATTGACTGACTATGGTCTCCACCCCTAGCCCTGGACACTTGGCAATATATGGGGACATTTTTGGTTCTCCCCACCAGGGCTAGACGCCAGGGAGATTGCTAAACATCCCTATAATCCACAGGACAGCCCCTCACACCAAAGAATAAACCAGCTTCTGTGGTTGAGAGAGCAGGGAGAGGAACAGATGGGGAAGAGAGGGGAGGAGGAGGATGAGAGAGGGGAGGGGAGAGAAGGGAAGGAGAGAGAAGGGAGGGGGAGAGAATAGAGGGGGAGAGAAGAGAGGGGCAGAGAAGGGAGGGGGAGAGAAGGGAGGGGGAGAGAAGGGAGGGGGAGAGAGGGGAGGGAGAGAAGGGAGGGGGAGAGGGGAGAGAGGGGAAGGGGAGAGAGGGGAGGCGAGAGATGGGAG
>NW_003852460.1:7091966-7096449 GCF_000181295.1 Otolemur garnettii | reverse complement strand
AAGGGAGGGGGAGAGGGTAAAGAAGGGAAGGGGAGAGAGGGGAGGCGAGAGATGGGAGGGGGAGAAGGGAGAGGAGAGGGAAGGGGAGAGAGGGGAGGAGAGGGATAGGAGGGGGAGAAGGGAGAGGAGAGGGAAGGGGGTAAAGGGAGGGAGAGAGGGGAAGGGGGAGAGAGGGAGGGATCAACATGAGATGAAAATAATACAAACAGAAAGGAGAGAGAGGGAAAGAGAGTAGTAGGGAAGAGGAGAGGAGAAGGAGAATGGGAAGAGAGAGAAAGAAGGGGAGGGATGGGGGAGAGGAAAGGGGGACAGAGAGAGAGAAGTGAGAGAGTAAGACTCATGGACATGCCACAGAGAATTGGAAACTAACCTAATGTATCTTCTGAAGGCATTAACTAATGATCTTTAAAAAAAAAAAAAAAGAAAACAAAAATACTGTGGGTCAAAATGCTCCCCTGAAATCATGCACTGAACCCAAAACCTGAATACTACTGGATGAAATATGAGCCCTGGTTTTCTCATCCTGAAAACATACATGATAAATAATCTTGGGACTTACCCCAAGGAGAATGTTGTAATGGGCACACTCAGATAAGGCCACAGCAACAAGCAGGTGTGTTCTTTTTCTAATCTGAATAATACTTTCTGACTCAGAAATACCCTCACTTGTAATTTGCCCTCAGCCAACAGCAATTTCTCAACCTAGATACTGTCTTTCCCTGTTTTCATTTATTTTTTAAAATGCCTTCTATCAGGGCTGGTTCCAAGTCTCTTGGCCCCGACTCTAGAAGTGCTGAAAGGGAGTCAGAGATGTGAGGAGGAAGGGCAGCCCTGAATTCCCTCCCGAGATGATGACCCTGGTCACTGGCCTCCAGAGCCAGCCTTCTGCTGAACAGACCAGTCAAACCCACTGCAAGGGCAATTGGGAAGTGGGGACTCTAACCAGGGCTTCTGGTAACATCACTAGCACCAGTGTGTGTGCAATGCAGGCCCCATTTCTCAGACCACCCCAGGAACCAGCACATTCCCAACTCTACATATGGAAAACTGTACTCAAAGTGGTTAAGTCCAAGGTCAGTCACGAGAAAAGATTAGTACCTGGTTTTTGACCTCACACATAACGCTGTATCATTATGCTATACCTTGCTGAGATGTTTGGTTTGCCTGTTCAAAGATGGAAATAACCATTGCTTGGCCCTATGTAAAAACTGTATGTGTGGAGGAATAGATATAGCAGATAGAAATAGATAAGCACATATAGCAGATAGAAATAGATATGCACATACAATTTTGCTTAAAAAACCCAAGCATTATAGTCATGCATAAAATATAAAAAGAAGGTAACCCTTTACGGAGTCCAGATAAATAATTTTAAAAAAGAAGTCTGTAATCCTAACACTCTAGGAAGCCGAGGCAGGTGGATCATCTGAGCTCAGGAGTTTAAGACCAGCCTCAGCAAAAAGCAAGATCCTATTAAAGCATCTCTATTAAAAGTAGAGAGACTCTATTAAAAATAGAAAAACTAGCCAGGCATTGTGGCAGGAACCTGTAGTCTCAGCTACTCAGGAGGCTGAGGCAAGAGGATCACCTAAGCCCAAGAGTTAGAGGTTGCTGTGAGGTAGGACACCATGCCACTTTACCCAGACCACAGAGTGAGACTGTCTCCAAAAAAAAAAAAAAAAAAACTTGAACACATATTAACACCAATTCCTATTCCCCCCAACCCATTGTCCTTGGAGCGCCTTCTGTTTCAAACCCTCAGCACACACACTGCCCCCCTTTCCCCTCCTACAACCCCTTGGCAACCACAGCCTGGCCAAAGTCGACCTGCTCCCCTGCCCTGGCCCAAAGGGAACAATGTGACCCCCTCCCTCCTCAGGAAACAATCCATTCAGGGGACCCAGGAGGGCCCCAGCTTGGGAGATTCATTTTCTCCTGGAGCTCTGCAGAGAAAGCTTGGTGGTTGTGAACAAGAGTCAAGGTTAAATTAGGATGATGAAGCTCCACTAGAATCTCTTGGTCAGCTTGAAAGTCACTGACACCTGCCCAGCTGCTCCCCAGGTGACCCAGTGACCTGCACTTGCAGCCAGGGATCTCACGGCTGGCTGTGCTGGAGGAAGAGAGGCAGCCCCTTCCTCCGCTGAGTGAACACCTACAGCATCATTTCCAGGGGTCAGCTCAGCATTCTTTATCAAAGCCCACATTTCAAAAGTATTTGGGCCTTTTGTGAGTTTTCCCAAATCTTGTTAATTCTGTGAAAGATGAGAGGGCAGGCACTCATCTCTTGTTTTATTATTTTTAAATGATCAATAAGAGATGAAGATAAAGTTCTCAGACAGACTTTTTTTTTTTTAACAAGAAAGAAAGGACAGCTATGGAAGAAAGGTCATTTAGAAAAGAATTCAGGTGTCCTGAGAACCTTGCATTATTCAGAAGTCTGCTCCACCTGGGTCATCTGAGCCCCGAAGTGATGCATGAAGGTCAGGTTATTCAGGCAGAGCACAGCTTTGCATGACCACAGATGCACTTGCAAAACCCAGCCAGCAAAAACAAGGCAAAGGGGCCAGGTGCAGTGGCTCACCCCTGTAACTCCAGCATTTTGGGGGGGCCCAGGTGGGAATATCACTTGAGGCCAGGAGTTCCAAGACCAGCCTCAGCAAGAGGGAGATCCTGTTTCTACAAAAAAGAGAAAAATTAGCCGTGTTCCTGGAGTCCCAGAAACTCAGGACACTGAGGCAGGGGCTGGCTTGAGCCCAGAAGTTTGAGGTTCCAGTGAGCAAGGCCTATGCCGCAGCTCCACCTTGGGCAACAGAGGGAGACCCAGTCTCAAGAAAAAAGATGGCAAGGGGATGGAAAGCACCCCGTTCACGTAGACTAAGGGC
This sequence comes from Otolemur garnettii, assembly GCF_000181295.1. Lineage (NCBI taxonomy): Eukaryota > Metazoa > Chordata > Mammalia > Primates > Galagidae > Otolemur > Otolemur garnettii. The sequence goes on along the minus strand of NW_003852460.1, from coordinate 7,093,567 downwards.
ACTGCACAACAGACTCCCTTGAGGACCTGTACTGTGGCCTACACTGAGCGGTGTGGTGGGGACACTAACCCCAGAGCTACTGGGGCCTATCCAGTCAAGCCATGGAGTTGCTACCTTGGGAAGCGCCCTGGGTGAGGGCTGATGGGGCTGGTGGGGCTGGTGGAGCTGCAGGAAGCTGGAGGCCAAGGCTGGCTTGCCCACCCTGGGCCACCAGTGGTATCACTGCAGGGCATTAGACATATTTAGGGGTACTGATGAACTGCAGCCCAATCATTCTTTTTTGTCTTTTTTAATTTCTTTAATGTGCAGTCAGGGCCCTAAGTGCCAAATGACGGGGAAGGAGCTACCTCCTTCCTCCCAGAGACATAAACACACGCCCTGTTTATGGAACCATAAATATGCCTGATCGCCCAGTGTCCATAAAAAATAAACTCTAGGCTCGGTGCAGCTCAACCAGCTAAAGCGCCAGACACATACACTGGAGCTGGAGGGTTCAAATCCAGCCCGGGCCTGCCAAAAAACAATGATAACTACAATAACAACAACAAAAAAATAGCCAGGTGTTGTGGCAGGCGTCTGTAGTCCCAGTTACTTGGGAGGCTGAGGCAAGAGACTTGCTTAAGCCCAAGAGTTTGCGGTTGCTGTGAGCTGTGATGCCATAGCACTCTACCCAGGGCGACAGCTTGAGACTCTGTCTCAGAAAAATTTAAAAAATAAAAATAAATAAACTCTAGGGAATGCCCATTTCCCAAGGGCTGTGCTGATCATCCTTGACACTGCAGTCCCTGGGGAATGAGCTACACAAGGCTGCATTTTTATCAGTAGATGTAGATGTGAACAAGGAAGAAGTGGGACATTAATGTTCTTAAAATGCCATCTCATTGACTTTCTGAGCTTTCCCGAACAAAATACCAAAAGATTCTCACCATGTTGAACCATAAAAAAAAAAAAAAAGATTCTCACCATGTTGTGAGAGCCCAAAAAGCTTTACAAGTTAAAATTTCATGCTGTCACGGGATTATGGGTTCAAATACCGCTTTCCTCAAGCACAGACTGAGCAACACAATGAACAGGGCTCTCTCCCACGAGAAAGAGTCTGGAGGCAATTAAGAACTCCTGAGGAAGAAGGTGGCTTAAAATACGCATATGCCTTCCCTTTTTTCCAAGAGGAATCTATAGTTTTTCTTTCTCTGTCTCTTCTTGGGGTTTGTTTTTGTTTTTTGAGACTGTCACCCAGGTGCAGTGGCCCAATCGTAGCTCACTACAACCTCAAATGAGCCTCCCAACTCAGCTCCCCAAAGCACCTTGGCAGGTCTATATCTCTTAATAAACAGCTGCAAAGAGAATTTTTTTAAACAATTCGAATTTTCTAGAGAGACCTTAAAAGCCATTCTAAACACACATTATTTCATAACCTTTGTATTTTGATATTTAGGACTATTTTTTTCCCAAAGCCCTCAAGGTAAGGATAGTGAGCTCTGATCCAGGAGAAATCTTTCCTCCTTGTTCCAGGACATCTGACAGACCCCCAGGGGACGCCTGAAACCACAGAGGACTGAATCTCCCTGCCATCCATTGGAACCCATTTCTTTTTTTTTTTT
>NW_003852460.1:7073734-7091194 GCF_000181295.1 Otolemur garnettii | reverse complement strand
AAAAAAAAAAAAAAAAAAATATATATATATATATATGTATATATACATATACATTTAATGTTTGAACTGTTTTCAAAAATAATTAATGATCTTTATAATTTTTCCAGCAAGGCGCCGGCCCCATATGCTGGAGGTGGCGGGTTCAAACCCAGCCCCGGCCAAAAACTGAAGGAAACAAAAAAAAATTTCCCAGCAGATGAAAATTAGCGCCATAGACTTTACCAACATCTGCATGCGATGTGAAATGCTGCAGAGTGAATCTGCATCACTCTTTTCACAACATGGTACCACCGCAGCCTCCCCTGTCCTGAGATCAGAGTCTCAGGAAGCAGGCAGCCCAAATACCGCAGCAGGAGACTGCAAGGATGCTGGTGCTGGATCATCTTACTCTACACTGCCAGGTACTGAACAATAACTGAACATCCTAGTGGGAGAAAACAGTCATAACGACTGGCCCAGCCCAGCACAGGCCCTGCACAGTTCAAAAGGAGAGAATCCTGGTGTGTTGGGATCACAGAAGCACAGTGGGGCCACTGAGCCAGTGGCCTGCATTCCAACACCTAAGATGTTTCTCCAGCTTTCTCTATTATTCATCCAGCAAAGCTCTGGTGCCCCCTAAGAACACAATTCATGCAGTCACTTCTGTCTAAGTGAGTTATTTCTTAAGGGGGCAGGGCAGAGAAGGGGAGAAAATCCATGCAAGATTTCTAGGTTTATGTGTCATGTCCCTCCCTGCTCTTCCTAGAAATCAATGATCTTTAATTTTTAAACTGTTGTCTAAACTCAAAAAAGATTTAGGGCAAAACCAAGAATGTAAGTGAACTTCCTCCACATCTTACCTATACGTTGTTTGCCTATGTAAACCCAGAATATAAATTTGTGAATCTCATGATTACTACCAAAAACAATCCCCAAAGCAAAAAATAAAAATGACTTTGTACAGATCCCTCCTCTCCCTGGGAAAACTATTAATAAATACCCAAGTACATCTTCATGGCACACTATGTAATTTTATGTGAATTGAGGGCATAACTACATAAATAAGATCTCATTACTCATGTTGACAATTCAAACACAGTCTCATGATTAAGAATAACTCAAAATTGTCGGCCAGATGCAATGACTCAGGCCTGTAATCCTAGCACTTGGGAGGCCAAGGTGGGTGGATTGCCTGAGCTCACAGGTTTGAGACCAGCCTGAGCCAGGGTAAGACCTCACGTCTAAAAACCGGGTGTTGTGGTGGGCACCTGTAGTCCCAACCACTCAGAAGGCTGAGGCAAGAGAATCCTTTGAGGCCCAAAGTTTGAGGGTGCTGTGAGCTGTGACACCAAAGCATTCTACAGATTGCAACAAAGCGAGACTCTATCCAAAAAAAAAGAATAACTCAAAATTAATGAAAACAAGACTCTTAGAATACATTTTATCATAAGTATACTAAAATGCAATTAATTTGGCAGCAGTGACATAATCAGAATGGCTATTTGTGCAAAATTAAGCAATTCATCTCATGAGTTTCTTGGCAATTAATACTTCTACTGGGCTACAACTTGGGCCAGAATTACAAGACAAGTCTGGCTTTAAGTGCTCCTATTGGCATTGGGTCCCCAAAGTCCAGGCAGCTCAACACAGAGCTGTTTAACATTCACTGCCTCTCCCAATTAGAGTGATCTTTTAAATTACCTTCCTCTGTGTCAAGCACAGAGGTCTTCTCTATCCACAGCCTGTAATCCACACTTCCACGTAAAGGCACTCTTCATAACGGTTAATGATGGGGACAAATGATGCCTCACTATCTTGTCCCATCTTGAGCTACTGAAATCATAATTAGGGCATTCCATCCCCACCAAGAATTGCTGGCTACATGTGACTTTGAAAAAGAAAAAAGGGTCTAATCTTCTCTTCTGGAGACGCCTGACCAAAACATTTCCCCCGTATTTGTTTGTGATATTCTTACTCTGACTCATGATGTTCACAAAAAGGAGAAAATTTAAGTCAAAGTGACTCAAATGTGTTAGCTGAAAAACTATTCTTTATTAATTCTTATTCTCAAATGGAGTGATTTCTACCCACTTTCGTCTGTTCCTTCAGAAGCAGTTAGTTTCTGTCCTCAGGGAAGGGAGAGAGTCCCTGGGAGACCCGGGCCCTGTGCACATCTGCTCCTGCACCAGGGCCAAGAGATAAACCACTCAGCATCAGATGTGCCCATGCCCTCCACAGAGCTTAACTGCTGCCTGCCTGGCACTGGGGGTGGATCTAGAAGCTCAGATTCCCAGGACTGATCGCTGCTTACTCCTGGCTCCCCAGCAGAGGGGATGGAGAGAGGCAGAGGCAAGCAGGCCCTGTAGACACTTGCTGTGTTCAAGCAGCACCCCCAGCATCCTCCACCTTCCACGGTGCACGTCCCATGCATCAGAACCCTGGGCTTTTCCCTTGTCCTCCCTGTAACTCCTTTGCCCTTCAGCTGCCAGAGTGATCCCTGCCACCACACTGCTTATAAACCCTCCATGGCTCCCACTGGCCCTGGAGCAAGGCCCTGTCCCCTGCCTGCCTTGCCGGAGCACTGGAGCCTTCTGCCCTTCCCCTAACCTGTAGGCTCCCTCTGGCTCGTGGGCCCTTCCCACGGCACACTCCCCAAGAAACACCCTGTGATTTCCTTCCTCAAATCAGGGGCGAGGCTCCTTAAAGAACACCCAGCTCTTTCCCAGGCCTGTCTGCCCGTGGGTTAGATCCAGCATCAACACAGACAGCTTAGTGGTGATCCCTGTGAAAACAAGATCTGCAGGGGCCTCCTCTCAGCCTCTCAGCAAGTTCTGTGCAACTCAAGAATGAGGCTCAACTCCTGACTCATTTCATTTTTTCACATAATGGCTATCTTGAGATCTAGTTCACATACAATAAAACCCACACGTGTACAACTGAGGTGGGACACAGTGGTTCATGTCTGTAGTCCCAGCACTCTGGGAGGCTGAGGTGGGAGAATCACTTGAGCTGAGAAGTTCAAGACCAGCCTGAGCAACAACAGCAAGACCCTGTCTCTATTAAAAATAGAAAAACTGGCCAGGTGTTGTGGTGGGCACCTGTAGTCCCAGCTACTCAGGAAGCTGGGGCAGGAGGATCGCTTGAGCCTAGGAGAGTGAGGTTGCTGTGAGCTAGGATGGCACAAGGTAGCACTCAAGCCTGAATGACCAAGTGAGACTCGGTCTCAAAAAAAAAAGTGCACAATTGAGTGGTATTTAGTATATCCACAGAGTTGTACTGCCGCCACTATCTACGTCTAGACCATTCATCACTGCCAAAGAACCCCCGTGCTCACTGGCAGTGGCTCCCACGCCAGTCTCTGGCAAACGTGTTCTCTGTGCATGGGCCCGTTCAGGATATTTGATACTGACAGGACCTTACAGTGCTTCTCCACCACAATTTCCACTTCAAGTACTAAACACCAGTTAGCAAATGTGGTGGGGGAGCAATGGCCATTATAACCAGCAGGCTTAGTTAAAATTCCAGAAACTCCTGGACTTCAGGATACACATTATGTTAGAAGAAAAGGTGTAAACCCACCTTCCCAGATCAGGACCTCCAGGTGGGGTTCATAACAAGGTAATACAAAGCCACACCCTACCAGTTTTCCAAATCCACTCTACCAAGCGTTGTGGTCAGAAGTTTGAGACCAGCCTGGGCAACACAGCAAGACCCCTATCTCTCCAAAAAATTTAAAAAATTACACAAGTCCCAACTACTTGGGAGGCTGAGGAAGGAGGATCGCCTGGGTCTAGCAATTTGAGGCTGCAGTGAACTTGATTGTACAACTGCCCGTGTGACAGATGTAGGGAAGGGAGGAAGGAAGTTAAGAGAAGGAAGGAGGGAAGGAAGCAGAGAAGGAAGGAAGGAAGGGAGGGAGGGAAGGAAGAAAGAAGGGAGGGAGGAAAGGAGGGAAGAAAAGGGAGGAAAGGAGGGGAGGGAGGGGAAAAGGGAAGGGCAGGAGGGAAAGAAGGCAAGGAGGGAAGGAGGGAGGGAAGGAAGGAGGGAAGGAGGGAGAGAGGGAAGGAAGAAGAGAGGATGGAAGGAAAGAGAGAAGGAGGGAAGGAAGAAGGGAGGGAGGGAGGAAGGAAGGAAGGGAAAGAGAGGAAAGGAGGGGAGGGAGGAAGAGGAGGGAGAGAAGGAGGAAAAGGGGGGAAGGAGGGAGGGAAGGAAGGAGGGGAGGAGGGAGAGAGGGAAGGAAGAAGAGAGGACAGAAGGAAGGAGAGAAGAGGGAAGGAAGGAGGGAGGGAAGATGGACTGGTTGGTTTTCACTTTTGTTTGAAGCTGTGCTGCTAAAAAAGGAAGAGTAGAGAAGCAAGAACAGCCTGCTCCCCCAGGAGGATGCCTTGCCAAGCTGCCACCAGTCACCCCTGTGCCACAGCGAGATGCTGTTCTGTATCTGAACCCCAGAATAACCTGCAGTGAGGCGAATGGCACCCTCCTACAATGCCAACAGAAGAACAGAGGTTAACATCAAGTGTCTGAGAGCGCCAATGTCCTCCTTCAAGAATGTATGTCTTCATCTCTGGGTGCTGTGCACACAGGCACGTGGGCACCTTCCTCTTCCCTCTCCCCAGCAGGCTCCATGGGCAGGGCCCGGCCCAGCAGTGCTCAGAGCACAGCTGCAATGCCCCCTGTTGGCAAGTATCTGCCCTCATCAGCAAAACAGAAAATGGCTGTGTGCACACCTCACAGGGCCGTGGCAAGATTCCCTATGCTCAGAAAGCAGCAACCGGAGACAGTGACACTGTGCTCACCATCAGCTGCCATCCTAAGGGCCACCCGGATGCTGGTGGCCAAGGCTCAATCTGTCTGGGGGTCCTGAAGGCCGAGGGAGGGAGGGAGTGGGGAAGAACTGCTAACTGACGCAGAGGTTCTTTGGGGATGATGAAAATGCTCTGGAAATAGAGAAAATGACAATTGGCACAACTCAGCGAAAATATGAAAAAAAAAAAACAGTAAACTATATACTTCAAAAGGGGGTGGATTTTGTGCTATGTTAGTAATATCCATTTTTAATAATTAAAAAAACCCAAGGGAGGCTTGGCTCCTGTAGCTCAGTGGGTAGGGTACCAGGCACATACTGGCGGGTTCGAGCCTGGCTCGGGCCTGTTAAACAATGACAACTGCAACCAAAAAAACAGCCGGGCAAACTCAAGGGAAAGGAACACAGGCAGGGCTCCCCAGCCTCTCTCCTACCCTGAGTAAAGGAGTTCAAGTGGAACAGTGCGTGGCACGCCTTTCACCTGAGCTACACAGCTACTGGAAGAAACTCTGGGCTGCCTGTGCAGGTGAGCTCTCTTTCTCTGCACCCCTGGGCCACACCCCTCCCCACCTCCAGGTGACACTGAACCCTGGTTATAAAGGGACTTTAGAAGGAGTTAAGATAGGGAAATACCTTCACCAGAAAGAACCAGGAAGCTGGATTGGGTGGAGGGGGGGGCAGGCAGTGCAGGGGAGAGGACACTCAGGGCAGCCACAGAACCCTCTCCGAGGATTCATCTAAATGCCTGAGCATGCCTTTCAAAGCATCGCCAAGTTGCAAGCAATTGGGAAAGAAAAGCAAGCAGCTTTAATCTCAGGAGTGTAATTGCCCTGCTTTCTTTCTTTCCTTTTTCGTGGGGCAGGGGCACATTTCTTACAGTTTAGATGCCCAGACACACAGCGTCAATCCCACCATAGCACATGCTCTGTGACAGGCCCGGTGGCAGGGAGGCCTCTGCATGCATGGCCCCGTGATGCCTTTACAATACGTCAAGGCCTTGTGCCTTGGAAAAACTGAAGGCCCATTCTTTAATTGCCCAGGCCCACAGAAACAGTGCCTGTCTGCAGCACCTGCTTGGTCCTGCAAGCACCCTGACCTCTCCCCCCAAACTCCATGCCAGAAGCATAACCCCAGCCCTGGCACCAGGCTCAGACACAGGAAGGTTCAGAGCCCTGTTACAGGTTGCGTTTCCTGTCCCTGCCAAGTATCTGCGGAGCATCTGCCATGGGCTAGGCAAGGCTAATCAGAGGCTGGTCCTGCTGTAACCCCAGGCAAGTTTCTTAACCTCTCTAAGCCCAACTCTTTTTTTTTTTGAGAGTCACATTGTAGCGCCCTCAGTAGAGTACTGTGGTGTCACAGCTCATAGCAACCTCCAACTCCTGGGCTTAAGCGACTCTCTTCCCTCAGCCTCCCAAGTAGCTGGGACTACAGGGGCCCGCTACAAGGCCCAGCTATTACTAAACCCAACTCTCATCACCTGCTTTCTTGGGCAGCTAGAGAAAAACAGCATACACTGGCCAACTCAAACGATGAAAACCTATTTCTCACAGTTCTGGAGGCTGGAAGTTCAAGATCCCAGCATAGCAGAGGCTGTGTCTAGTGGGGACTCACTTTCTGATCATAGATGGCACCTTCTTGCTGTGTCCTCATGAGGTGGAAGGAGCACGGCAACTCTCTGGGGTCTCTTTTCTAAGGGCACTAATTTCATTCAGGAGGCTCCACCCTCATGACCTCATCCCCTCCAGAAGGCCCCACGTCCTCACACCAGCCCCTTAAGGCGGTGGTTCTCAACCTTCCCAATGCCTCCTAAAGCCACAACCCTTTAATAAACACAGTTCTTCATGTTGTGGTGAGCCCCAACCATAAAATTATTTTCGTTGCTTCTTCATAACTGTAATTTTGCTACTGTTATAAATTGTAATGTAAATATCTGATATGCAGGAAGTATTTTCATTGTTACAAAGGGGTTGTGAACCACAGGTTGAGAACCACTGCCTTAGGGGTTAGATTTCAAAACAGGAATTCTGGGGTGGATGCAAACATTCCAACCTAGGGGTCCTCAAACTGTTATAAACCTACCCTGCAGAACCATCATGAGGTTCATGTAACATTGAACAGAACATTGGAGAGATTCAGCAGATGCTACGGGGATTCTGGCTCCACCACCTCAATGCAGTGTGACCTGGTGACCTGGGGGATGACAGCAGTTCCGAGTTTCCAGGAATTGTGGCATAGTGCACAGCCACTGGCATATAGCAGGTGCTTAATGGAGGCAGGGGATCACCACCTACAATGCTCTAGCAGGACTCCAGATTGGCCAGTGCTGGTGAGGAGGGAAAGGAAACCTCCTCAGAAATGTGGGGATGCCACCTGGGGAAGAAGGTCAGTGTGTAGGAGATGGCCACCAGTTCACCATAGCCTGTCTCAAGGGGCAGCTCCCTAGAGCCTCTGGAGCGACTTCCCCATAGTGGATCAGGCACCACTTGTGTAGCAGCCAGCAAATGACAAAGTGACAATGTGCCAACACCTGCAGACTTATTAGGTCATTGGAGGCCTCAATTTTCTTGGTTGCAAGCCCAGCTCCTACATCTAAACTAAACGGCAATTCACTAACATGCTACCAGGAACACCAGGGCTGTTGAAAGTCTTGAGTAAAAGGTCAAAAAGGAGTCAAACCCAAGGAGCCCGGGGAAGGCCAGTCTTGCAGATCACTATGGCCAGGCTTTAATCTCTGGGCACTGGCCCATCAGCCACAGCAGGCCACCAATCCTAGTCCTGAAGCACCTCTTCGAGACTCAGAGCTCCAGGAAGGAGCGTGAGGTTACACACCCACCTCCTACAGCACCAGAAGCTCATGCCTCTTTGGCCTCCACCTCCTCACAGACCTAGTTCAGTGGGGAGGTGACAAAGGAAGACAGGGCAGCCAGCAGGTAGGACCATCCTTCCCTCCACAGAAGGGCCTAGTTAACCTAGAGGACTCTGCCCATCTTCCCAACGACAGGCACGAGGCAGAGGGCCTCAGAGTGCTGTAGCACAGCCAATTACTAGATACTGTACATTGTGGACTTATAGGTACTTCTAGCTTCTTAATTCTACCCACACACCAGTGCTTAACAGGAAAAAATGCCAAGAGGAGAAGAAAAGATGAGTCTGCACCCTTATCCACATTGCACGTGAAAAAACCCACTCATCCAAACAGGCAACATATGCACATGGTTATAATTACCAAATCAGGTCAAAGGGATGGGGCAAAGGAAGCTTGAAGACAACAACAGCCCCTCAGGGCATGCGGGTATTGTAACTCCCTTAAGAAGGTTTACTTTTGCTTATCCAGGGTGCTATCCTCTCATCTTCTCTAAACTTTGATGGACTGGATTAACCATGTGTACTTACTTTTCCCTGTATAATTAAAATGTCTGTAGGTGTCTATGTGGCTGGAGTTGTTAACAGGATTGGTTAGCTATTCTTATATTTAATACACACACATGAAACACCACTATGTAAATTCTTTTTCTCCTTGCTGCAGAATTTTTTTAGCACTCTGCCAAAAGCCAGGTATGGCCATAGAGTGTACTGCATGCATGAATATCACCTACTGTGTGTCTCTGTTGAGGAGAAAAGGCTAAGACCCTGATTTCTGTGTCCTGAGGTGGTCTGCAGAGGCAGCCCTCCTCATAGTTGGCTGTGTGTGATGTAACAACAAATGACTAATGGCACATTTAGTGAAAACCAGACCTGCACTCACCCATTCCTCATCAAAATCACAGGGCAGGAGCAGCTCTGAATCAGGTGGTGGGTGGCCACTAGTTCTTTCTTCCTGATTGGTGGCCTGGAGCATGAGCAGGTGGCAAAAGCACCAGTCCTTTTCTCTCAATGCCTGGGGGCAGGCACCAAAGAAAGGCAGGTGCAGCCTGCCTCACACCCAGCCACTGGCACCTAGTAGGTTCCAACCCTGTGGGACCAAAGTTTACCTCACTTCAAGGGTGCTGTGTGCAATTGTGCTGTAGGAAAACAAAATCTTCTAAAATACTTTGAGCCTATAATTTTTTTTTTCCTTTTTACAGAGTCTCACTTTGTTTCCTTCAGTAGATTGCCATGGTGTCATAGCTCACAGCTATGGGGCTCAAACTCCTGGGCTCATGTGATCCTCTTGCCTCAGCTTTCCAAGTAGCTGGGGTGACAGGCACCTGCCATAACACCCAGCTACTTTTTCTATTTTTAGTGGAGACAGGGTCTTGCTCTTGGTCAGGCTGGTCTCAAACTCCTGAGCTCAAGCAATCCATGAATCTCAGCCTTGCAATGTGCTAGGATTACAGGCATGAGCCACTACACTCAGCTGAACCTATAAAATTTTTCTTAATCTTTTTTTATAAATTAAATCATAGCTGTGTGCATTAATACAATCATGGGGTACGATGTGCTGGTTTTATATACAATTTGAAATATTTTAATCAAACTGGTTAACATAGCTGTCATGGCATTTTCTTAGTCATTGTGTTAAGGTACTTATATTCTACACCTAGTAAATTTCACATGTACCCTTGTAAGATGCAAGGTAGGCGTGGTCCCACCAATTACTCTCCCTCCACATCGTACCCACTCCCCTCCTCTTCCTCTCCCCTTTCCCCTTCTTCTTGGGCTATAACTGGGTTATAGCTTTGATAAGAAAGCTACAAATTGGTTTCATAGTAAGACTGAGTACATTGGATACTTTTTCTTCCATTCTTGAGATACTTTGCTAAGAATATGTTCCAGCTCCATCCATGTAAACATGTAAGAAGTAAAGTCTCCATCTTTCTTTAAGGCTGTATAATATTCCATGGTGTACATATACCACAATTTATTGATCCATTCATGGGTCGATGGGCACTTGGGCTTCATCCATGTCTTAGCCATTATGAGTTGGGATGCAATAAATACTCTGGTACATATATCTTTGTTATAATGTGATTTTTGGTCTTCTGGAAATATACCTAGTAGAGGAATTGTAGGATCAAATGGCAGGTCTATTTTTAGATCTCTAAGTGTTTTCCAAACACCTTTCCAAAAGGAACGTATCAGTTTGCATTCCCACCAGCAATGTACAAGTGTTCCCTTTTCTCTACATCCACGCCAAGGTCTCTGGTTTTGGGATTTTGTGATGTTGGCTAATCTTACTAGAGTTAAATGATATCTCAAAATAGTTCTGATTTGCATTTCTCTGATGATTAAGGATGATGAACATTTTTTCATGTGTCTGTAGGCCGTGCATCTGTCTTCGTCAGAGAAGTTTCTCTTCAAGTCCCTTGCCCACCCTGAGATAGGCTCACTTGTTCTTTTCTTGCTAATACATTTGAGTTCTCTGTGGATTCTAGTTATTAAACCTTTGTCAGGGGTGGTGCCCGTGTCTCAAAGGAGTAGAGGGCCAGCCCCATATGCCAGAGGTGGAGGGTTCAAACCCAGCCTTGGCCAAAAACTGAAAAAACAAAAAAACAAAAAACAAAAATAAAACCTTTGTCAGAGACGTAACCTGCAAATATCTTCTCTCATTCTGAGGGCTGTCTGCTTGCTTTACTTACTGTGTTCTTGGCTGTGTAGAAGCTTTTTAGTTTGATCAGGTCCCAGTAGTGTATTTTTGATGTTGCTTCAATTGCCCATGGGGTCCTCATAAAATATTCACCCAGGCTGATTTCTTCAAGTTTTCCCTGCACTTTCTTCTACTATTTTTATAGTTTCAAGACTTAAGTGTAAATCTTTAATCTAGCGAGAGTCTATCTTAGTTAATGATGAGAGGTGTGGGTCCAATTTCAGTCTTCTACAGGTTGCCAGCCAGTTTGCCCAGCACTATTTGTTAAATAGGGAATCTTTTCCCCATTGAATGTTTTTAATTGGCTTGTCAAAGATAAAATAACAGTAAGTAGCTGGATTCATCTCTTGGCTCTCTATTCTGTTCCATACATCTACCTCTCTGTTTTTGTGCCAGTACCATGCTGTTTTGATCACTATCAATTTATAGTATAGTCTGAGATCTGGTAGCCTGATTCCTCCTGCTTTGTTTTTATTTCTGAGGAATGTCTTGGCTATTCAAAGTTTTTTCTGATTCCATATGAAACAAAGTATTATTTTTTTGAGCTCTTTAAAGTATGACAGTGAAGCTTTAATAGGGATTGCATTAAAATTGTGTATTACTTTGAACAGTATGGACATTTTAACAATGTTGATTCTTTCCAGACATGAGCATGGTATGTTTTTCCATTTGTTAACATCTTCAGCTATTTCTTTTTGTAGAGTTTCATAGTTCTCTTTACAGAGATCCTTCATGTCCCTTGTTAGGTAAACTCCCAAATACTTCATCTTCTTTGGCACTACTGTGAACGGAATAGAATCCCTGACTGTTTTTTCAGCTTGACTATTGTTGGTATATATAAAGGCTACAGATTTATGAGTGTTGATTTTGTAACCTGAGACGCTGCTGTATTCCCTGACCACTTCTTAAGAGTTTTGTAGTAGAATCCCAACTTAAAATTTTAAAAAAATTATTTCTAAGAAGCCTTGGTGAGGCTCCTAATGTTTACACAGTAAGACAAATTAAACATCTCATGTAGCAAGGAGGCAAAGAGGCAGAAAGAGCTGTGATGTCACTCAGATACTTATCTCAGATCCTAATTCTACCTCCCATACTTCCTACAAGCCTATGGCAGGTCCCTCTCAGCCCAAGCCACTTTGTCTCAGAAGGTCCTAGTAAAAATAAAAGTGAGGAGATGAAAGGCCTGATGGTGCTCAGAACAGAATAAACCCTCAACACATCTGTAGTCTTTTGTCACCTGTAGTCTCCCATGGTCACATGTTAACTGTGTCTTTAAAGGACTTTAATGTTTGAGGACCTATTACATGCCAGGCAGTAAGCCTGCAATACCACTGTCAAGGACCTCCCAGTCTCCTGGGCTCAAGGATGCTGTGATGTCAGTGATCAGAGGCCCGCTGAGGCAATCTGTGCCTGGCCTGGGCAGAGGCCACAGTGCCTGGGTGGTGCAATGTGCACAAAGCCTTCCACAAAGCTATAACTGTCTCAGGAAGAATCTGTGCAGAGCCTTGAATAACACAGGATGCTGGGAGACCAGCAAATTATTCTCTTCAAGCATTTGGCAAACTTGACTCTATAACAAATCACTTTGTTAAATATGGGTCTATTCTGCATTTCTAACAAGCTCCCAGGCAATTCTGAGGTTCCCAGAAGCAGAGCTGTCCAATATGAAAGCCTCAAAGTAACTTTAAATTGTTTAAGAGCCTTGTTTTGAAAAGTAAAAAGAAGCCTGAACTTAATGTTAATAATACTTTTTACGTATATAACCCAATGGAGTTAAAATAGTGTAATTCCAACAAATAATCAACATAAAGAAATTATTAAGATATTCTACATCCTTTTTGTTTCAGAGAAAGTCTAAAATCCAGTGTGTATTTTAATTTACAGCACACTTCACTTTAGCCACATTTTAAGTGCTTAACAGTCACATACAACGAACAGCGATCAGGTCACAATCTATGACAATGTGGAATAAAGGATCAAAGTGGGTGACAGCCAGAAGATGAAGCTAGGAAAAGAGCAGGTGCTAAAGCACACACACAAAATACTCTTTTTAATGTATATAGTTACCATTCAATAAAAAAAAAAAACAACTCTTTTTTACCCAGCTAAGTATTTATGAGTTAACAGCAGGTGAGGATAGGAGAGAGAACTGAGTGCATGGGCCCCCGTGTGCGTAGCCAGGTGCGTGCTACATACCCGCATGCGTGCGTGGCCACGTGCTGCGTAGCTGCTAGTGTGTATAGTGGCATGTGTGGTATGTAACCACGTTTGCGTACATGGCCTGTAGCCACGTGCGTGTGGGCGTGGCTGGGTGCGTGCTGCGTTACTCCCTGCGTGGCTGTGTGTGTGCTACATAGCTGCATGCCTGCGTGTGTACCCAGGTGCATGCTACCCTGTGTATGGGCGTAGGGGCGTGGGTAGGTGGCCAGTAGCCAAGTGAATGCTTGTGTGGCGGCGTGCATGCTGAACTGCAAAGGTAACATTTTTTTTCTGGATATGGTGACCCTGAGGTTTTTTTTTTTTTAATCCTCAGGGTGTTAAATTGCAGGCAGTGAGAGCCTCTTCTATTGCATGGAGAAGGAAAGAAAGCAGTTTTCTGGATTGACTGGGAAGGGTTGAGATTATCTTTCTTTTGGCAAAAGGTGACTTTTAGACTTCCAGGTGAAAGGCAAATTATGAAGGTCAACAAGAAGTCAGGCGGGGTAGAGTGCTACGTGCCCGGATGCGTACATAGCCGGTACCTGCGTGCGTGTGTGTGGAGTCAGTGCGTGCTACGTAACCATGTGCGTGGCTGCGTGTGTGCTGCGTAACCGCGTTTGTTCATACGTGGACGGTAGGTGCGTGCCTGCGTGCGTGGCCACGTGTGTGGTACATATCTACGTGCTGCCTACGTGCATAGATGCGTGTTACGTAATCACGTGCGTGTATGCGTCACTGGGTACGTGCTGCGTAAATGCTGAGCATCCACATGCGTGACCCTGTGTGTGGTACATACGGGTGTGCCGTGTAGATGCATGTGTGCATGGCTGGGTGCGTACTGCGTAACGGCATGTGGGACTCCGTGTGTGGTACATACCGAATGCTGCCTAACAGCGCGCGTGCGTACTTGCGTGTGTACTACGTGCGTATGTGCGTAACTGTGTGCGTGGCATGTAGCCGCGCGTGTGCTACGTACCCACGTGCGTGCATGGCTGGGCGTGTGCGTGCGTACTTGAGTCTGTGGTACGTGAACACGTGCGAATGTGCGTGGCTGATGCGTGCTGCGTAAGCGCGTGCGTGCGTAGCCGCGTGTTTATTACGTGCTGCGTAATGCTGCGTGCCCGTAGTCGCGTGGTGCTACGTAATACATGCGTGCCCCGTGTCTGGTACGTGCTGCGTAATCTCGTGCTTACGTACTGCGTAGCTGCTTGCGTGCATAGATGCGTGTGTGGTACGTACCTGCGTGCTGCGTAGCTGTGTGCGTGCGTACTTGCGTGTGCGGCACCTGACCACGTGCGTATGTGCGTGTCACGTCGCGTGCGTGCTACGTACCTGCGCGCGTGCATGCGTGGCTGGGCGCGTGCTGCGTAATCTCGTGCGTGGCCACGTATGCGGTACGTACTGCGTAGCGGCTTCCGTGCATAAATGCGTGTGGTACGTAATCACGTGTGTGTGGTTCGGTGCTGCGTAACCAAGTGCGTGACCCCACGTGTGGTACGTACCCGCGTACTGCGTAACAGCGTAGCTGCGTACTTGCGTGTGTAGTACGTGCGTATGTGCGTAGCTGAGTGCGTGTGGCGTAAATGCGTCCGTAACCGCGTGCGTGGCATGTAGCCGCGTGCGTGCTACGTACCCACGTGCTGTAAATGCGCGTGGTACGTAACGACGTGCATATGTGCGTGGCTGATGCGTGCTGCGTAAGTGCGTGCGTAAGCCGTGTGTCTGGTACGTGCTGCGTAAAGGTGCGTGCCACGTAGTTGCGTGCGTGCTACGTACCTACGCGCTGCGAAACTGCGTATGGAGATGCGTGTTACGTAGCTGCGTGCGTGCGTGACTGGGCGCGTGATACGTGCGTGCCCCGTGTCTGGTACGTGCTGCGTAATCTCGTGCGTGGCCACGTATGTGGTACGTACTGCGTAGCTGCTGGCGTGCATAGATGCGTGTGGTACGTAATCACGTGTGTGCGTGGTTCGGTGCGTGCTGCGTGGGTGCGTACTTGCGTGCGGTACCTAACCACGTGCATACGTATGTGTGTGGCTGAGTGCGTGCTGCGTCACTGCGTGGCACGTAGTTGCGTGCGTGCTACGTACCCGCGCGCTGCGTAACTACGTACTGCGTAGCTGCCTGCGTCCATAGATGCGTATGCGGTAGGTAGTCACGCGCGTGTGAGTGAGTGCCTGCGTGCTGCGTAACCACGTGCGTGCGTACTTGCGTGTATGGTACCTAACCACGTGCGTGTGTGCGTGGCTAAGTGCGTAACTCTACGTACCTGCGCTTTGTGTAACTGTACGCAGATATGTGTGTGGTACGCTGCGTGCGTGCATGGCTGGACGCGAGCTGGGTAAATAGGTGCGTGCCCCTGTGTCTGGTACCGCGTGGTGGCTACATGTGTTGTACGTACCCGCATGCGTTGCTGCCTGTGTGCATAGATGCGTGTGGTATGTAACCATGTGCATATGTACGTGGCTTGTGCTGTGTAAATGCGTGCGTGCCCACGTGTCTGATACATGCTGCGTAACTGTGTGTGTGTGCGTGGCCGCCTGCTGCGTAGCTGCGTGTATGTGGAACCGCGCCTTTGAAGGGCAACACTTTTATTTACTCATAGTAGGGAAGAGGCAAAATGTTAGCATATTTTTAATCTTCTTGCTAATTCTAAATGTTAGTGCTATCTTTTATGGATTTGGTTTTTATTTTATCAAAGTGCCTCTTGCAAGGTATGAATTATCACGTAGTTCTTCAGAGGTTGTTACATACGAATAACTCCCCTCACTGTCATTTCTCTTTAAACGTTCTAGCAATCTCTTCTGACTTTTTCATCCATGGCCTTAAATCACGGCTCACTGTGTATTGCCCCTACTCCTTCCCACTGGAGGAGATGAGGACGTCACCTCACCTCCCCGCGTTCTCCTCCCACTCAGGCACATTGCTTGGCCCCATCCCCCACCATGTAATCACATCATAATTTTGGTTAGAACAGGGCTTTTACACCCCTGGCGTTATTGACACTTTGGAACACCTCATTGTTTGCTGTAGGGCTATCCTTTAATTGTAAGATGTTTCCCAGTTTCTCTGGCTCCTGGAGTCCCCTGTCACCCCTTCTCCCAGCACAACTGCCAGTCCTGTCTGCAGACATCTCCACACCTCCTCTGGGGCAGGGAGCAAAACTGTCCCCTCTGAGAAGAATGAATAGATGAATATTCATGGTTTATGTTATTTTGTTTGCAGATGCTATCACTGCTGCACCTGGGGTTATGCACTGTAATTATTTTTCCTACACAAGTCACTGGAGTTAAAGACAGTTTTGTTTCTTTGCTTGGTTTTCTAAGCATTTCTATCATTGATTCATTCCTTAAGTCCTCCCCAATGATGAAATATCTTTTAATATGTTCAGATACACAGGGTGTCATCTTTGGAGACTTTTACTTTCAGAAGAGGCCATGGTTTTTATCTTGACGATGAACTGATTTGAGTTCAGTGTCAATCAGAGACAGTTTCTTGTCAGCACTTCGAAGGGTGTCCATTCTCTGCTGGTGGGCAGTATTGCTGGGGGGAGAGCAGACCTTTCTGTTTGTTTGTGTTTTGTTTTTGAGACAGAGTCTCAAGCTGTCGCCCTGGGTAGGGTCCTGTGGCGTCACAGCCCACAGCAACCTCAAACTCTTGGGCTTACCAGATTCTCTTGCTTCAGTCTCCCAAGTAGCTGGGACTACAGGCGCCAGCTAGAGTGCCCGGCTATTTTTTGGTTGTAGGTGTCATTGTTATTTGGCAGACCTGGGCTGGATCTGAACCTGCCAGCTCTGGTGTACCTGGCTGGCGCCCTAGCCACTGAGTTACAGGCGCTGAGCCTCCTTTCTATGTTTTTATACATTATGATGACTCCAACGCTTTCTGTCTTATTTCTCTTTTCTTTCTTTCTTTTTCTTCTTATTTTTTTGTGTGTGTGAGAGACAGGGTCTCGTCTCACAATGTTGCCCAGGCTGGAGTGCAGTGGCTATTCACAGTGCCGTTGTGTCATGGCACACTCCCACCTCAAACTCCTGGGCTCGAGGCATCCTCCTCCATCAGCCCCATGAGCAGCTGGGATCACAGGTGTGCCATAGCATGCTGTGTCTGTCTCTCTCATTTTCCATTTCTTTGTGTTTTTGTTCTTCTTGAGACATAGTATTCAGCCTCTTCTTCCAATCCTCCTGTTGAGTTTTAAATTTATGCACTCGTTCCCCCCCCCCCCAAATTCCAAGGTTTTTGTTTGTTTCTACTATGTTCCTTTTTCACACCATACGGAACTTGTCCGGGGGTTCTTTTCTCACATCTCTGACAATAAATGTTAAGCTGGTTTATAAAGGTGTCCTCTTTGTGCATAGATTCTGTTTCTGAGCTCTGCTTTTGTTTGTTTGTTTTGGCTTCCTTCTTTCCTGTTAGAGGTTTACTTCAAGGGTCTAGTGCTCCTTGGCCATCTGCTGCATTGAAGAGTGGGTTACTAGAAGTGGCTTTGGGCAGCTTGGTGCGTGTGTCACGACCTCTCGCTGAGCCCACCCCTCTCTCACCGTGTGGCGGGCTGGCTCTGTGCACGTGGTGGCTGAGGCAGCTGCCAGGGCTGCTTTCCTGGGGACTCCGCTAAGGACACAGCTTCAGATGTTTCATTCTGGTCTGGCAACTTGTTTGATGGCAACTTTTCTCCACTTAATACATTTCTGGTGTACAGCAGATTGAAAAATAACGGGAAGCTGACAAGTTGAGGGGATCCCTTTCTTGCTCAGTTGGGCGAAGGTGGTCGTCTCTGCCCCCTACTCAGCGTGCATCAGTTCCAGTTTGGAGGGAAGTTACCACTGGTAAGTGTCAGTGCTTGGAGCTGCGTCTCGTGCTCATTCTCAATATTTTCTAATTCTTAATCCTCAGTCTGTTGAACTAGAATCAT
>NW_003852460.1:7069496-7073477 GCF_000181295.1 Otolemur garnettii | reverse complement strand
AGCTCTAGTAAATTTAAATTCCTTCTCCTCCTCTCATTCCTTACTTAATCCTGATTCATTAAGAATTTGGAAAACTAGGGCAGCGCCTGTGGCTCAAAGGAGTAAGGCGCTGGCCCAATATGCCAGAGGTGGTGGGTTCAAACCCAGCCCTGGCCATAAACTGAAAAAAAGAATTTAGAAAACTATAGAAGATAATGTACTGAACCTCCAATTTGCTATGGAAAGACTTTAAGTTGGATTTTGTATAGCAGAGGTTTAATGTGTCTCCAAGGGATGTTTTCTATTGATTTTGATGGTGTAGTATAGGATTTGTAAGAAAGCGTTTAATTAAAAGATAACATTTAATGGCCAGCGCCAGTGCATTCTGAGCTATTTATAGCCCGCTAGCCCACTGGCAGTGATTCTTTCTTCTACCAAAAATTTTAATATTTTGGAATAGTGTTGCTTCTCTGTCGCCCTGGGTAGTGTGCCATGGTGTCACAGCTCACAGCAACCTCAGACTCTTGGGCTTGAGTGATCCTCTTGTGCTAGCATCCGGAGTAGCTGGGACTACAGGCTACAGGCACCCACCATAATGCCCAGCTATTTCTGTACTCTTGGCTCGGTGCCCATAGCACAGTGGTTATAGTGCTAGCCACATACAGCAAGGCTGGCAGATTCAAAACCAGCCCGGCCAGCTAAACAACAATGACAAGTGCAGCAAAAAAAAATAGCCAGGCATTGTGGCAGGCACCTGTAGTCCCAGCTACTTGGGAGGCTGAGGCGAGAGAATCGCTTAAGCCCAAGGGTTTGAGATTGCTGTGAGCTGTGACATGACAGCACTCTACTGAGGGTGACACAGTGAGACTCTGTCTCAAAAACAAAAAAAGCCTTCTATACCCAGCTAAGGTGTTACAGGAGGAGATACAAAGCCCCTTCCAGCAAGAGCATGAGAAGCTCATCAGTGTTTTGGTACATCCACTGTTGGAGGTTGGAAGAGCACACCATGTGCATAGGGTAGCAGCAGTAGGCAAGTTAGATACCACAGTGATTGCCAGTCAAGGAATAATGGGGGCAGGAACTCTGTGAAAGGGGAAAAAAACAGCATGCACGAGCTATTTGGACTCCAAATCAACTAGGTGTGGCAAGTTAAGTGAAGGGAGACATCAAGGATTTAGGGACAAATCAGAGAAAGTAAAGAAAATGAATGATTTCTCATGATGCTGAGTTTGAAGGGCCCTGGCAACATCCAAGAGCCCTTCTAGGGTTCTGAAGAAAATAAGGCTGCACGTGTACATATGAAAGGTGTTGTCAGGTACATAATGATCTCAAGAAAGCACGTGATGAGCGTGGAGAGACACATGTAAAAGGACTTTAAGAAAAGCCCAACGGGAAACAAGTCAGTAGAAGCCACAGTAGAAATAGAAAGGAAGAGAAACAAGGAGTTTTCATATTAACTAAACACCTTTTTCAGAACAGCAATTACAGCATGGCTGATTTGAGAAATTAAACTTTGTAAAAAGCAAAGTGAGTTCTTGCCTCAGGCTACAAGCAGCAACATCCTTAGGAACCACCATAGAATGTAAAATTTACCTTTGAGTTAAAACATCTCCACTATGCAGATGATACGAGGTTTCAATTACTTTCCCCCAAACACCAGCTCCCCATAAACCCTAACAGCACCAGCTGTGTAAGATCTCTTTTGTGGATTTTTTTTTTCTTTGGCAGTTTTTGGCTGGGGCTGGGTTTGAACCCGCCACCTCTGGCATATGGGGCCAGCACCCTACACCTTTGAGCCACAGGCACCGCCCCTGTAAGATCTCTTTTGTTAAATCTGCACAAGTAGGATTCATGCAGCAGCAGACCTATCTTTTCAAGTCCAGATGTTTTCTTTCCAAACTTTTCGATTCAGGGCATCTAAACATAATGAAAATGTTAAGAAAAGCTATGCATACAAAAAAGCCCACAGTTGTTTTAAAGACTGACATGTTTAACCAATAAAGTGCTCAGTTTTCCAGAAGTTAGGCGATTTTATACGCCTGCCTAGAAAACCTAAATTATAAAACCCAGTATTTCCCACAGTAACAAAACATGCCATTTCTTAAAACTTCAAATGCTATACATAAAATTAAATTTCTTTTAATCTAATTCCAAAGATTGTTGACAATGTAATTATTAAGAGAATTATCCCTGAGCAATTAATACTTAGGCCCATCTCAAAGCAAAGAATTCCACAGAGAGAGGGGAGGAAAAAAAATCAACATAGCTATACTTCCAAAAATAGGATTATTATATGTTTCGGGCTTACTGACCAATCTTTTCGTTTATTTTCAAGTTTTTTTTCATTTTAATGTTTCTTCAACAAGATAAAACAATACCACTATGCTCACAACTTTATGAGCATATGCACAATTAACATAGATTAATATCACTGCCTTTACAAATTTACAAACATATGCACAATTAGTATAGAGAGAAGCAGAATTTAATCTGCTTCAGAATCTGCAAACCATAGGCAAAGCACCTCCTTCACCGCTTTTTCAAGTCGCGGAGAGCTTTCAGCTCCAAGAATCTGGGCTGGGCCACTGGTGTCCTTACCTCCTCACCCTCCAGAGACTGGCTCACTTTCCTCTGCAGGGGGCTGGCACCTGAACAGACTGGTCCCTTCGCCACCTTCCTGTGGTCAGTTACACTTGGCTTTCACCTTTATCTCCCTTCCCATTGCTGGTCTAACCACCTATGTGCTATTCCCTAGGGGGGAAAAGTCTGCTGTACAGGATTATAAGGAATTAATCTGATAAAAGCAGCTCTGTTAATGATGACTTAATGTGTAGCCCTCCCAGGCAGCATCTGCACTTTAATCAAGGCAGTTAAGGAAAAGGTCTAATCCCTGGGCCATGCCAATAGCTGGCCACTGCCCACCCGCCTCTGCCTCTGGCCAGCCCCACCAGAAGGCTAATGCCGCGTCTTCCCACCTCTCCAGTATGGCCAGGCAATCATCTGGAGGGAGGGGCAGGAAAAGCAAGATGGGGGAAAATTAAAATACCAGCGGAGAAAAAAGGCTAAGTATGATGGGAAAAAGCTGGTGGGTGCTGAGGCCTCATTTTATATAGTAAATGTGCAGGGAAATAAACCATGTGCTGGATACCCATAGGGTTCCTTCCACAAAGTAAATGATCACTCCCCTCCATGGGTGTAAAGGAAACACTGTATATACCATCTCTTACTGCCTCTTGTATTTGTTAAAACTTATTTCTTTCAAGATTTCATTTGTTAGGAAATAGTCTGTTGTCGCAAGTTATCCAAGAAGGTTATAATGGCCCAAACACAGCATAGGCACAGCACAGTTTCTTGCTCATGTAATGAATGGTACTGCTGGGACAGGGGCCATATCACAGCGGCCACCTCCTAAGTCAGGGGTCCTCAAACTTTTTAAACAGGGGGCCAGTTCACTGTCCCTCAGACCGCTGGGGGGCCAGACTGCGGGGCCCAGGACGAGTCAGCTGCTAAGCAGGACAGGCAGCAGCAGCAAAAACACCCAGCTGACCACATAAATGTCCTAGGCAGGCTGCATGTGGCCCGTGGGCTGATGCCTGTCCTAAGTCCTTCAAGGACTCACTGCTGAGCTCTGCCCTGGGCCATCTTCATTCCAGCCCGCCAGGAAGGGGCAAAGTATGGTGGAGCTAGAAAATTGGAGACATCACTTCTGCTTGGTCTGCACTGGGTAGGACTGTCACACAGCCACACGTGGCAGCAAGGAAGGCTAGAAAATGTAGTCAACCATGTCTAAAAGAGGAGGAAGAGGAGGAGACACAGGATCAGCCACACCTGTGGTTCCAACTCCAACTCTAGGCCCAGAAAGATTGTCTACTGAGAAAGAATAAAGGAGAGAAAAAATGAAGTCTTATTGCAGGTACATTTAGCCTTCATTTTTCCACTATTTCCACATTCCCCAACTACTTTTAAAAACCCTAGTCTGGGCTCGGCGCCTGTAGCTCAACC
>NW_003852460.1:7048026-7057599 GCF_000181295.1 Otolemur garnettii | reverse complement strand
CACGGGGCACGCATGTATTACGCATCACGTGCCCAGTCACGCACGCACACGCGCAGCTGCGTAACACGCATCTCCATACGCAGTTACGCAGCACGCATCAGCCACGCACATAGGCACGTACTACACACAGAAGTACGCAGGGACGCGGCTACGCAGCACATGGGTACGCGGGTAAGTACCACACACGGGGTCCCGCACATCGTTACGCAATATGAACCCAGCCCCGCACACACGTAGTTATGCACGCAGGCATCTACGCAGCACGCACGTACGTACCACACACGGGGTCACGCACGTGGTTACGCAGCACGCACCGAACCACGCACACTGACGTGATTACGTACCACATGCATTTATGCACGCAAGCAGCTACGCAGTACGTACCACATACGTGGCCATGCACGAGATTACGCAGCACGTACCAGACACGTGGCACACACGTATTACGCAGCACGTGCCCAGCCACGCACGCACGCAGCTACGTACCGAGCTACGCAGTACGCAGGTACGTACCACACGCGGGGTCACGCACGTGGTTACGTACCACACACGCATCTATGCACGCAAGCAGCTACGCAGTACGTTCCACATACGTGGCCACGCACGAGATTACGCAGCACGTACCAGACTCGGGGCATGCGTGTATTATGCATCACCCGCCCCGTCATGCACGCATGCACGCACGCACGCAGCTACGTAACACGCATCACAATACGCAGTTACGTACGCGCCTACGTGACATGTACCGTTACGCAGTACGTAATAGACACGCGGCTACGCACCCACGTGGTCACGTACCACACACGCAAGTACGCACGCACGCGCCCAGCTATACACGCACGCAGTTACGTACCACACACGCATTTACGTACGCAGTTACACAGCACGTGGGTACATAGCAAGTACGCGGCTACATGCCACGCATGCAGTTACGCTGGCATTTACGCAGCACGCACTCAGCCACGCACATTCGCACGTCAGGTACCACACACGGAGCCACAAACGAGTTACGCACACATTTACGCAGCACGCACCCAGCCACGCGCACACGCACGTGATTATGTACCACACACGCCTCTACGCATGCGCGCAGGTACCTATAGCACACATGGGGCGACACACAGGGTTATGCAGCACGTACCAGACACGCGGATATGCACACAGCCTACGCAGCACCTGGCCCCACACAGACGCACGCACGCCAGTACGTAGCACACACTCAGCCAAGCACACAGGCATGCCGGTACGTAGCAGACACGAGGCCACGCCCCACTTACGCAGCACGCAGAAACGCGGCTACATAGCAGCCACGGAGCACTCTACCCGGCCTGAGTTCTTGTTGACCTTCACATTTGCCTTTGACCTGGAAGTCTAAAAGTCACCTTTTGCCAAAAGAAAGATCATCTCAGCCCTTTCCAGCCAATCCAGAAAACTGCTTTTCCTCCTTCTTCCATTCAACAGAAGCTCTCTCACTGCCTGCAACTTAATGCCCTGGGGATTAAAAAAAACAAAACCTCAGGGTCACCATATCCAGAAAAAAATGTAACCTTTGCAGTTCAGATCTTAGTTTGAAGTTAAACCAAATGAGGTTATCCTAATTATTTTTCTTAATGATGCATTATTGTCCTCCTACTGAGGCATGCTTCCCCAAAGAGAAGCCTGAACATTCACACCCATAATCCGAGCAGGTTCAGGCTTCTACAGGACAGTGCAAACATTGGATCAAACGAGGTAAAGGAAAACAATTGTTCCAGAATATACCTTCTCTGTATCAGAGCCTGGTAATGTTTTTTTAAAGGCCTAAAAGAGCGACATGCCACTCAGATCTCTTTCAACATCTTTCACGTGGGTTAAAGTTTGCAGCATTTATGTGTAGGAACAGCCAAAGCTTGCAGAAACGTGTAGAATTTCTCCTCAGAGTGTTGCCCCATTGCTGACTACGGTGTTTGAAAGTAAAAGAAGACCTAAATAAAAAGTCTATTCACACTTTACACCCTAAAATTATCCTGTAGAATGTTTCCACTGTGCCCGGTTTGCAACCAGAAAAGTTCCACAAAGCCCCGACTTTCCTCCCTTGCCCCAAGAACTTGGCCACAGAGCCAGGTTTATTTGCATGCTGACACAAAACAACTCTGGCAAGGGGACAGGTCCAAAATGCTTTCCAAATAGAAAAACCAGCCCTTCCAGAGAAGCCTAGTTTCCTTGGCCATGAGACATAAAGGTGGGTTAAGAAACTCCAGCTCATTATGACAAGGTGAAAACTATTTGTTATGAGTCTTTCATTATCATGCTATTCTACAGTTAGCTCTTGGGCAAACTAGTTTTCTTTTTCTTTCTTTCTTTTTTTTTTTTTTTTTTCCAAAAGATACATGTTAGGACATGTTAAGAAATACTCATAACCAAACTACGAATTCATCCTGGTACAGGAGCATGATACATAGCTTATGTTTATAGCTTTCCATAATCGTAAAGGCCTTGTGGGATTTATAGGTGTGAGTCAAACTAAATTAACGTCTAAGAGAGGAAGAATCTTCCAGGAGTTGAACACCTCAGAGCCTCCAGCTACCAGACTTTGGAATAGGACTTCAGGCACTTGGCCTGACTTCCCACCCCCGACGCTGAAAACATCTCTGGAGGAACAAGGATTAGAATTCAGCAGGGCCAAGTTAATTTGCAGACTGGGGAAAGGTAATAAAGATACATTTGAAAGCCAGTTGGCAAGGTAGGTTCTCCAACTGAAAGGGGCTTTCAGCACAGGAAAGAAAATTCACCTCTTGTTCTTTAACCTATTAATTCTTAAGTACAAATGAGTCTCTGGAATTAACTTGTCCTAATTTTAACAATTCATGCAAACACTGTAGCTGTCATCAGAAAGTGACCAGGATTTTACATCATGGAAGAGTCGCTGCAGCCACAGCACCCTCAGTTGGTGGAGGCTGCCCCCAGCCCTGACCCACCCTCAGTTCTCAGACACCTGGAAAACAGCAGCATGCCCCAGTGCAGACCCTGCCCAGACAGCCGCCACATCCACAAAGCTTATAACCATTTGTTTCTAGTCCACTGCTGAATTCAAGCAATCTTTAGTGATATTTGACTAAGAACTTGACTGGCTCTTGGGGGTGAAATAACAACATAGGTTACAACTTATCCTGACCCAGGTTGTCACAATGCCCTCCCCAATGCTCTAGTCAAGGAAGACCATGACTTGGCATGACAGCCCCATAAGATGGGGCCACAGTTTCAAACCATTAAGGAAGGTACATTAGGTCTAGGGGGGCACCCCGCACACCACCAACCACTGGTCTTTGCGCCAAGCTCTCTGCTACCACTGACTCCAACTTTACATAGGACATTTGCAACCTGGCCACCCAAACATGCCCTGATGTCACCTTCTGCCTTCACACTAGAAAGGATGTTTGAAAGCTCAGTCTCATATTTAGAAAAGTATCCAAATCCTCTGAAGCCCCCCCCCCCCAGGGTGAGTCATGTGGGGACCCCTCCCCCCAAGCAACCCAGGTCACAGTACTCCTGCCCCCTACAAGATAGTTTTGCTTCCCAAAGGCAACCTTGGCCTGGCCCAAATTAAAGTCTCCTTTGGAGTTGGTGGCTAAGGCTTCCTTGCATTCTTGGAGGGGGGAGGCTAAAAAATGGTGTGTGGGGAGCTGGGGCTTCATTCCTTCCCTCCCTTAACAGACATTCCTGAGGCCGCAGGGGGCCTGCTGACACCCAGCTGGTGGATTTAATGCTTCCTAATGAATCCCCCAAACTGCTTTGTGGAATTCCAGCCATGCTAGTGACATTTTAGAAACCAGCCCCCTCCCCAACCCCCGACTGAAGTTTTCCACTGGTTGAATTGACAGGTATGGGAATGTGCAAACCCACCAGATCCCACATATCCATCTTATCTACTCACACAGATCCTGAGCTGTCCCACATCAACCAACTTGCAGTCTTGGAAATACTAACAGCCACATGGTTTCCCAGAACATGGGCATAATTCCTGCTCCCTTTCTAAAAGCAACATGGAAAAATGAGTTTACATGGTTTTTTTTTCATTAACTGTAGCAAAATTTTAAGTTACAATTAAGCAGAAATGTACTACTTAGTTATGAATCCTCTTGCCAACCTTCAGTGGAAAGCTTGGTGGGCTTCATGCTTGCACCTCCAATCCCAAGAGGGCCACTCCCCCTCAAGTTAGAGTCTATTTAACTTCGTTTAAACCCAGGGACAAGTTAGTCTAACCCAATAGTCACTCTGAACACCCATAAAACACAGCACTGGGAGTTCCTACTTCAATTTTCTTTCTCCAGCTACAAAAATGCAGATGAAGCAAGTATTTGTTTGAGTTTTACTATGTAAATAAAGCCTATTCTCCGGCCAGTGCTTGGAAAGAAAACAGTTCTCCACGCAAACACTGGCAATGCCAGAGCTTCCAAACACACGCCATTCTAAAGGCCAGTGTCTTCCAAAAGAATTAAACATGACCTCTAAAACCAAAACTCTTCAAGAGCAAAAAGGATATACAGTTAATCTAACTAAAGTGATTCCCCTCCAGGGTGATATGCCCACAGGGAATATTTGGCAATGTCCAGAGAGGTTGGTCGTCACATCTGGAGAGAGGTGCTGTGGAGTCAAGTAGGCAGAGGCTAGGGAAGGGGCTGAGCAAAGCACAAAGAATGACTCAGCCCAAATGTCCACAGTGCCACGGCTGACAAACCCTCACCCAAGGGATGTGACAAAGTTATTCAATATGGCACACAAGAGATCCTGCACACAAGCAGATGGCAATGACTGGAGAGTGGGGAGGGACATTTGGGGTCAGGGTCTGATTCTGACACTAGTCCCTAGGACTAGGCAGGCTTGTGACCTCAGGGCACACCGTCTTAACCTCCCTGGCCACAGCCAGTCTATAAAATGGGCTAATAAAACCTCTCCATCCTAGATCAGGACTGAAACATACTTGTTCTTGACACCTTTCTCAGTTCTAAGAGACACACTCCTGCGAGGCTTTCAAATGACATCTCCTTATCATGAAGAGACTGTGTCCTCAGCCTCTTCCATTCGCTCAAACTACCCCCAAATCAGAATGTGTTAAACAGAAAGTGAGTTGTAGTATGAAACCCTTAGAAGGCTTTCTTTTTTTTTTTTTTAGAGAGAGAGAACCTCAAGCTGTCGCCCTGGGTAGAGTGCTATGGCATCACAGGTCACAGCAACCTCCAACTCTTGGGACCACAACGAAAGGCCTGTAGTCCCAGCTACTTGGGAGGCTGAGGCAAGAGAATCCCTTAAGCCCAAGAGTTGGAGACTGCTGTGAGTTGTGATGCCATGGCACTCTACCAAAGGCGACATAGTAGGACTGTCTTTAAAAAAAAAAAAAGAGAGAGAGAGAAAGAGAGAAATTATCATTTAATGAACCCCAGTGACTATTCAGTAACTATTGGAAGAGAAAGATTCAAAGCTTGGATTATTCTAAATTCTGGTGGTGGAATAATTTTCCCCAGTCTATTTCCACTCTTTCAGTAGTCATAAATGAACATGTTTTCCTTCATCTTTTTTTTTAATAATGTGACAGTTAATTATCAAACCTGTCAAGATTGTAGGTAAGTACTACCAGTGGTCTTAATCCCCGAGAAAAGACTGGTATGTGAAATACTGCTGATACCATGCAGTTAAGATGTGGTTAAGTGGGGCGGCACCTGTGGCTCAAAGGAGTAGGGCACCGTCCCCATATGCTAGAGGTGGTGGGTTGAAACTCAGCCCCGGCCAAAAAAAAAAAAAAAAAAAAGATGTGGTTAAGTGCAAAAGTGAGCACATGCATGCACATACACATATGTGTGTGAAGAAATTTGGTACAAAAGTCCAAAATTGGCTTGGCATCCGTAGGTCAGTGAGTAGGGCGCCAGCTACAGACACTGAGGCTGGTAAAGCTGGCAGGTTTGAGCCAGGCCTGGGCCTGCTAAACAACAATGACAACTACAACCAAAAAATAGCCAGGGGGCATTGTGTTGGGCACCTGTAGTCCCAGCTACTCAGGAGGCTGAGGCAAGAGAATCGCTTAAGCCCAAGAGTTTGAGGTTGTTGTGAGCTGTGATACAATAGCACTCAACCGAGGGCGATATAGTGACACTCTGCCTCCAAAAAAAAAAGTCCAAAATTGTCCTGAATCGCCTCCATCCCAAGCTGTAAAACCACAATTTTCTTTTTTTTTTGAGACAGACCCTCAAGCTGTCTCCTTGGTTAGAGTGCCGTGGCATCCCAGCTCACAGCAACCTCCAACTCCTGAGCTCAAGCAAGTCTCCTGCCTCAGCTTCCCAAGTAGCTGAGACCACAGGCGCCCGCCAAAACGCCTGGCTATTCTTTGGTTGCAGCCATCATTGTTGTTTAGTGGGCCCAGGCTGGATTCCAGCACGCCACCTTGGGTGTATGTGGCTGGTGCCTTAGCCACTTAAGTCACAGGTGCCGAGCCAAAACCCACAATTTTCCACTCACATTGGAGCATGTATAAAAACTAAGCATCAGTTCATGGGAGGGATTTACCCGTATCTCAGATAAGAATTACAAACAACTTTATTTCTGCCAAATGCTGAAGCACAATCTGCAAAGGCTACTACATACACTACTCTGAAACTAGCCATAAAAACTTCACCCCCAAACCTTAGCAACTGCCCTGAGAACAAACCAAAGGGCAGAATCCCAATCGGGGGAAAACAGGCCCAGCTGCTCTGAAAGGTCCTGGTGTGTGTCCACTAGGTGTAACAACCTACCCCTTCAGTTTCCAGAGTCCCAGTCTTTCAGACAGGAAGATCTAGGAGGCTACTAAGGATACACCAGAGCTTTTAGAACTTGGGGTACCTGTAGAAAGAGGGAGGGACTCTGGGGTCCCTCCTTACAGTGGGAACTTTAGAGTTTATTTTATTATTATTTTTTATTTTTAGAGACAGAGTCCCACTTTGTTGCCCTCAGTAGAGTGCTGTGGTGTCACACCTCCAACTCTTGGGCTCAAAAAATTATCTTGCCTCAGCCTCCCAAGTAGCCGGGAATACAGGTGCCCACCACAACCCCCAGCTATTTTTAGAGAGGAGGTCTTGTGCTTGCTCAAGCTCTCTCAAACCTGTGAGCTCAGGCAATCCACCCGCCTTGGCCTCTCTGAATGCATACAGATTACAATGTATGTCTGTTTTTTAAAAAAGAATCCATAAAATGGTAATGTTCTCAGTGCTTTACCTGAATTTTTTTTTAACCGTTACCATCAGAAATAGCACCTAAAATCTTTATTTAAAAGGCACAAGCTGGGTGGCACCTGTGGCTCAAGGAGTAGGGGTCTGGCCTCATATACCAGAGGTGGTGGGTTCAAACCCAGCCCCAGCCAAAAACTGCCCCCCCCCCCAAGAAGGCACAAGCTGCCAAACGCAATGGTTCACAGCCATAATCCTAGCACTCTGGGAGGCCGAAGCGAATAAATTGCCTGACCTCATGGGTTCAAGACTGAGTAAGAGTGAGACCCCTGTATCGAAAAATAGCTGGGCGTTATGGCAGGCACCTGTAGTCCTAGCTACTCAGGAGGCTGAGGCAAGAGAATCGCTTGAGCCCAAGAGTTTGAGGTTCCTATTAGCTATGACACCAGGGCCCTCTACCAAGGGTGACAAAGTGAGACTCTTTCTCAAAAAAAAAAAAAAAAAAAGTAAAATAAAATAAATAAATAAAAGGCACAAGCTATTATGTTTTAAGAAATATGCTGGCCAGGTGCGGTGGGAGGTCAAGGTGGGTGGATTAGCTGAGCTCACAAGTTCGAGACCAGCCTGAGCTAGAGTGAGACCCGGTCTCTAAAAAACAGCCAGCGGTTGTGGTGGATGCCTGTAGTCCCAGCTCCTTGGGAGACAAGAGAATTGCTTGAGCTCAAGAGTTTGAGGTTTCTGTGAGCCGTGACTCCAAGACACTCTACCAGGGGTAACCAAGTGAGACCCTGCCCTTCCCCCCCAAAAAAAGAAAGAAAGAAAAAGAAATATGCAGAAGAGTACCTGGGAAGGCAAGCTATACACACTTTATGAGTGCCTACTGTCTTTTCAAAGAATCCAATTAGATAAATAACTACACATTGGATAAATTTATAATAACAATGACAACTTGTTTCTTGAGTTGAACATATATTTAGTGCACAGCCAAACAAGGCTCTCTCTAAAGTCTAATTTTTTTAATGTTACATAAAAATGAAAGAAAATACAGAACAGAAGAGTCTGCTGTGTCATTTGCTATTTGAACAACAAAGCCTTCCCACTTCCCAAATTGATTGCCACTGGGGCGGGCTACTTGCTTAATTTCTTCCTGCTGTGGTGAAGCAGGAGAGAAGAGAAAACCAGTAAGTCACCTTCAAACGCTTCTAGTAGCCAAGAAGTTTTGCCCTTTAAAGGCAACTTTGTCACTAGGAATGGCCTGATTTGACCATTCCCGGAGAAACTAACCACTAGACACTCTTAACCAGAAGAAAGCAGGGTGGGCTGCTGCTTCTGTTTGTTTTTACAGGTTTATATGGGTTGGGCAAGTAGGTTTCAAGACGAATTTTGAGACAACTTGAGAATTCAATGTTTTAAAGCAAACCACACACCCCCATTCCTGACGAGACACACCAAGAATTTGGAATTCAAGCCTAACTTTCACAAAGTAGGTTTACCGCTTCTATACGTTTTTGCAGGTATCTATGTGCGCTGTACGTATAACTGGAAGCCGAAAGTCAGTAAATATTGATGGGCCGATGGGAATCGAGACGCTAGGCCGGCGACAGCTGCTAGTCTGGGCTTCGTAGCAATAAGGGTTGCACGTCAAAGGGGTGCAGAACCGGCAGGGGCACCCAGGAGGACGCACCAAGTTAGGGCTGGATCCGTTCACCCCCTGGCTCGTAGAAATAAGCCTCCCCTGGCCTCTAGGCAGCCGCACGCAGGTGCAGGCCGCCGCTGGCGAGCCCAGGAGTGACAGAGGACCCTGCCAGGCTCTTTCCCGAAGGGGGAGGGGAAGGGGAGCCGGAACAAGAGCCATTTAAACTCTGCGAAGCTCTGGGAGCCGCCGGAGGGTGGACAGGGTGACGCCAGGACCACACACCAACGCCTGATCTGGCGCCCAGGTCTGCACAGGTGACCCCGCAGACACGCGCCCCGAAGGCATAGGCGCAAACGGGCCGCCCCCGACAAAGCCCCCGCACCGCGGCCACCTCGGGGCTGTCAGAGCGCTGGCCCCAGGGGCGCCTTACCTTTGTGATGACCAGAGGCTCGCCGTGCTCGCGGCCGCCCTTCAGGGTGAAACCCCACGGGGCACCGCCACTCAGCTGCACCTCCACCAGGCGCCCGCCGTCGGCGGCCCGCGCCTCGGCCTCGGCCAGACGCTCGGGCCGCGCGCGGGGCTCGGCGCCCTCCATGGCGCGGGGCGCAGAGGTGGCGCGGCCGCTCAGCCTCCCGGGCCGGTACCCATGCACTGCGGGGAACCCGGGCTGTCCGAGGGCGAGGGAGGCACCGGGCGCACGCACCACCGCCGCGGGCCACTGGCGAACTTGCGCTGCAACTTGGGAGGAAAGTGCCGGCCGGG
>NW_003852460.1:7046978-7047682 GCF_000181295.1 Otolemur garnettii | reverse complement strand
GAGTGGGGGCCGCGGCGCGAAGTCCTGCCTTTTCTTCGCGCTGGCGCCTGGCGGAACTTCGAGCACTCGGGGCGCGCCCGCCCGCGGCGGGGTGGCCCGGCCGCAGCAGGTGAGGTGGCGGGAGCCTCAGGCGAGGCGGCGGGGGCGTCCGCGGGGGCGTTGGCGGTGGCCAGACACCCCCGGGGTCCTCCATCTTGGAGCGCGCGGCCAGTCGGCCGCCCCCTTCTTTGTTCCCGCCACCAAGGGCTGCCGGCGACCGCGCAGGTGAGGGCGGAAGCGCCGCGAGAGGCCCCTACATGCCCGCGCGGTTTCTGCGCGGCTAGCCCCGGGGTAGGGACGGCCTGTGCCTAGAGTCCTCTGCGCTCTGGGAAGGCGACTCCACAGCCTGGCGGGGCGCGGGGCTCACCGCCCTCTGCCCTCCGGAGCGTGCTCGGAAAGCCGGGGCTGGCGGGCAGGACACTGGACCTGCCCCAGAGGGCCTCCCACAAGGTACCTCCTGCAGCTCCCAGCCACTAACTAAATGAGTTGTGTCCTTGGCTCTCTCGCTGACCATAGCTGAGAAAGCATTTGCGTCCAAACCCAGTTCTTACAGAGAATCTTGCCACTAGGTCTTAATATCTGCCCCCCGCCCCCCGTTGTATCTTTTCCAAAGAGGAGGTGGTGGTCTGAGAAGAAGACGTGTGCCGTTTCTGCTTGCCCGTCTT
>NW_003852460.1:7039821-7046120 GCF_000181295.1 Otolemur garnettii | reverse complement strand
AAAAAAAAAAAAAAAAAGAATTGTGCTCTCTGAATCTCAGCTGTACGGTGACTTTGGTGGTCACAGGAGTCCTTGCAGATTGATTAAATTGCACAGAACTAAATACACAAATGAGTGAAACTGGGGAAATCCGAACAAACCTGGCAGATTGTATCAGCATCAGTCTAGGTTGTGATATCCTGCTGTAGTTTTATAAGGTGTTACCGCTGAACAAGGCAGGGGAAGAGGGCAAGAGACCTCCCTGTTTTATTTATGACTACATGTGAATCCACAGTTAACTCAAAAATTTAAGAAATGGATGGACAGCAGTAAACCAAAAGACAAAAGACCACATACAAGTACAGAGTGTGCTTATCAGATGCAGAAATCTCCTTGTCCCTAAAACCAGCCCTCTCCCCCACTCCCAAAGCTGATAAAGACTTAAGGCTGAGCTCCTCTCAGGGGCTGAAATTCTGACCATTAGATTCAGTATAAAGCAGAGACAATGATTTAGTTGTCTCCATCAATCTGATATTATCGTATGCAGCCCCCAAGTCATCTTAAACATTTTTTGTTCTTACATAATCATTGCTAGATCATCTGTCCCTTGAAAGGGTTATACTTTCAATACTCCCGTTCTTAAACTTAAGTGCAAATTTGCATTTGTCCTTACCAAATATTATTTTGTTGAGTTTTTTTTTTAAATCTTCACATTAAAAGTTTAGCATCATTGGAATATTTACAAGGCTGCTATCTATAGTGACCTTAGCATGTTTGAAAGGGACTGGCCCAAGATTGGTGTGGCCTGCCATGAGACAGATGCCCACTTAGACTCATCATCCTTTAATCACAATTCTTGGGGTTACTTTATAGTTGAGCATGTCTTATCTGTGCTGTCATCACATTGAGACTTCTATGTTGTGTTTGCATTTTCATCACAGGACACTCTCAGACATCTTGTGAAAACATCAGTGTCTTGCCGGGTTGCGGTGGCTCATGCCTGAAATCGTACCACTCTGGGAGGTCCAGGTGGGTGAATTCCTTGAGCTCAAGAGTTTGAGACCAGCCTGAGCAAGAGTGAGACCCCATCTCTAAAAAATAGCCGGGGTGGGGGGGGGAGACGGGGGAGCAGTGCCTGCATCTCAAAGGAATAGGGTGCCGGCCCCGTATACTGGAGGTGGTGGGTTCAAACCTGGCCCCAGCCAAAAGCTGCAAAATAAATCAATAACCAGGCACTATGGCAGGTACCGGTAGTCCCAGGTACTTGAGAGGCTGAGGCAAGAGGATCACTTGAGCTATGACAACACAGCACTCTACCAAGGGTGACAAAGTGAGACTGTCTCAAAAAAGAAAAATCAGTGTCTTGTGGCTGAAAGGCACCCCCCCAATATATCAACCTTGCACCCCCTTGGGAGAGTGTAGTATGATATTGAACTAGCACATGGACTCTTAGTAGCGATGGCCTTTTCTGAGAAGTCACTACTCTGCCAGAATTTCCAAAGGTAAAATATATTTGTGGGCATTTGTCTTTTGTCCTTTGGGAAGCCTGTGTAACTTCTTACTGTGTGAGCATTCAGCTTCATTGCTCAGAGCACCCGAGGGTGAGCCTGTACTCTCTTCTGAATCTGCAGGGAGCATTACCTTTGGGCACCTACATCTGGGGTTTAGGAGCATTAGGTATTGATTGAACTTTTTCCAAATCTGAGGTTTATTTCCTGTGAGAGAGAAGAGACAGGTGACCTTGAAGGTAGTTCTGCTTTTACTTTGTCAACAGTGAAGGAATCAGTCAATGAATCAAAGGCAAATCAACCAACTTACAGAGACTAATCCTTTTTGTGAAATAGAGCTCAAATTATTTTAGTTTTTGTTCTAACAAGAAGATTTACACTCATGGAATGTGGTGGAGGATGGTGTTCCAAATTTTTACTTTTTATCTTTTAAGTTACTGGCTCTATGGAGTCAAGAGTGGTCTTTTTTTAAAGGGCATTGTTAACAGTTTCCTACTTGCCCCACATGCACCTGAGTTAGGGTCCCTGTGACTTCAGACTGGCAGAGGGTCGGCCAAGATTGGAGAGCACGCGAGTGATACAATTAAAGGAAAACTGTGATGTTGCAAGTTTAGCCTTTGTCACCAAGGTTCATCATCTTATCCTTGATTTCTACCAGTTATTACTGTAGACTGCTGATTGGGATTTGACTTACTGGGCACATCTGCCAGTGATAAAATGCTGAATGCTGAACCACTCCCCACTGACTCCCCCATCTGACCACTGAAGGATTTTACTTTACACTGATGCTTTTGTTGTTGGAAAATTTATAGACCTCCAGGGAAGAGCTTTCCTCTGTCTGTACTGGTGGAAGGAGGGCGGGGACACCACTTGGTCTCTGCCTGTGCCTGGCACCATTATCCTATTTATGGATTCCACATTTGGAGTTTGCATTCTAGGGCCTGCTACTTTTCACTGAGGAAGGAAATGGCCTCAGCAACTACAAAATAGTAGCTCTCATTCACTGAGCATCTTCTGTGTGTCAGGCATCATCTATAAAGTACTCAGGTCCTCTCTACATTGCTGGGTATATGCATCACCCTATTTTACAGTTAAAGAAACTGAGACTCTGAGTGTTAAATAACTTGAGCCCAGGTTCCCATAAGAGACCCCTGCTCTTCCTGTTGCAGGCACCAGACGTCTGCTGGGTTCAGTGATGGCAGCTGAGGGAGGTTCTCACTGTGTGGCATGTTGGCTTTCCTCTGTCAGATACTTGGACTGCCACCTTTAGGGATTCCCTTGATCTACGGTTACTAACTGCCGAACAGGAAAAAGGCTGAAGCCCACCAGTGAGACAGCTCATCTGATCAAGCTGGGTGCTCAGTGGGTCTGCTCAAGTTCACATTCTCTTACATTTAGGATGTGTTCTTTAAAATGTTACGTGTGTGGGCCGGGTGCAGTGGCTCACACCTGTATTCTTAGCACGCTGGGAGGCTGAGGTGGGAGGATTACTTGAGCTTTTGGAGTTCAAGAACAGTCTGAGCAACAGCAAGACCCTGTCACTACTAAAAACAGGAAAATTAGCTCAGCATTGCAGCAGAAGCCTGTGGTCCCAGCTTCTCAAGAGGCTGAGGCAGGGTGATCACTTGAGCCTAGGAGTTTGAGATTGCTGTGAGCTATGGCATTACTGCACTCTAAGCTGCTTATATGTGTGACATACTTATGAATTATACATCAATAAGTCTGTTTTTAAAAAACGTTATATAAAAGGCCATGTTTCCTTTTTTATGTATTTATACAGTGTGTGTATATATAATTATGTAATGTCTAAATTATGTAACAGATTTATGACATAGGTTTAAATTTAGATACATTTCAATAAGTAACTTCAAATCAGGAATCTTTAAAAGAATACAGTACTTAGCTGGAGCTACTGTAACAAAGTTTTCATATTTTAGCATGATGTAGCTTTGGGAAGCCATTGGCTGTTTCTTGCATTGTAATAAAGTAGCCAGTGAGCCTCTTGTTTCCTGAGCCCTTTTTACTCACCCAGCACTGGGGGTGGGGTTGCTGGGGAATGTAAAGGTCGCAGGAAATATGAAACATTAACTCTGCAAGGAAAAATAAATCTCGTGAAAAAAAAAATCACAGAGCAATTAAGTGCTAAGCCACTTTTAACTGCAAAAATTTCAGCAGGAGAGAAATTAGAGATGAAAAAGAAAAAAATTATAAAGCTGCACATGAAATCTTTTCATTTTTCACCTTTCATTGTGGAAATTTCAAAGGAACACAGAAGTAGAGGTCTCGTTTGAGCCATTGCCCACTTTTTTCCCTTAAGTATTTCAAAGCACATCCAAGCCACGATGACAGCTGTCTTGGGCGGAGAGGAAGTGGGGTGTGGGTTCATTTGGTGGCCCCCAGAAAGGCTGCATGCTGACTGGAGGTCCTATTGGGAGCCTCCAGACTGGAGGTAGAAGTCTCTGAGTTCGGCTCTCTTTAAACTCTGAAGAATAATGCCAAAGGCAGGTTTGGAAAGGCTGTTCCCACATCCAAAGCGTCACTGCAGTAGTACCTGGTGGCCAGCAGAGCTTATTCCTTCCACCAAGCTACTGAGCCCGTGGACTGTGGGCCAGGCTGTGTCTCAGACCTGGAGACAGCAGGGAGGAAGCAGGTGGGACCTGTGCCCATGGGGGGTGGGTAGTGGGGGGGAGGGTACCTGGAATGGGGGAGAGGGGTCCTGCTGCTGCCCCTGGTAATGTTGAGTACCACAGTGTGACCTCAGTGTGGTAACTGAGCTCAGGAAGGAGAAGATCACCAGTCAAGGTCACAGACCTCAGAGGTGCATCCACATGGACACTGGAACAGGAGAACGGTAGATGAGGGCTGCAGGTGGCCAGGGACTACATCCAAGGAATGAAGGGTGACTGTGGTCCACAAATGACTTTAGCCTAAGACAGGGCTGGGGAAGGCAGAGTACTGAGAGAGCCAGGGGTTCCTCCACGCACTGGCAAAAGGACTGGGTTGAAGAGGCAAAGGACATGGATTTCCACTGGAGGAGTGTGGAGACCAGGCATAGGGAAGAGGTTGCTAGCACAAGCAGTGATCAAGGGCAGCGTGTGAATGCAGAGGACAGTGGAGGCAGGGAAGGACACATATGGAGCGCAGTGTGGGGGTGTGTGTGTAGGCAGTGGTGTCAGAGACAGCTCTTGGGGTTCTGGCTTCAGTAACTGCGTGAAGACACTGATAACTGGGAGACTGGGAGCAGAATGGGGTACGAGGAGGTAGTGAGTTTGTTTGGGCAGGTTGAGTATAGGATGCCTTTGTGTTAATTTTGTAATACTGTGTGTAAATTACCAGAAATATGGTAGCTTAGAACAAGAGAGACTTTCTCTCCCACTTCTGCAGACCACAAGTCTGAATTCCGACGCCCCTCTGGAGTCTCCACGGAAGAACCTTCATCCATTCCAGCTTCTGGTATGCTGGCAGTTGGCATTCCCTGGTGTGCTGTCACATTGCTCCAGTCTTTGCTGTGGTCACACGGCCTTCTCCTCTTCTGGATTTTAGACTGCCAGCCTCCAGCACTATGATAGAAGAGCCTTGTAAGCTGTTCAGTCAGTGGTCATCTGCTCCAGCAGCTACATTTGCCATGAATGCTTTTTTGCAGCTGACCCTGGCCTCTCCCTGTAGGACACTGGCCTCTGGTACAGCACTGCACTTTGCCCCTGTGCTCAGAGAGCCTGACAAGCCAGACGAACAAGAAGTACCCACCCCAGGGGGAGCCCTGGCTGGCTGGCAGAGCAGGGCAGGAACATTCCAGCCCCCTCACTCCATCCAACAGCACTGAGTGGCTGTGCTGGGCACCCTTTCCAGGGGACTGTCTCAGGGAGGCTTGGAGGAATCAAGCCTTTGTGCGGTGAGCTGCCCTGTGAAGGGGCCTGAATGCCAGGAAACCAGGAGCTGCCTCTGGCCCCCGGCCCACCAGGAAGTGCATCCTGCCAGTGAACACTGAGGCCGGGAAGCATGTCCTGCAGCTGATGGTGTTCCTGCCTTCTGACTTTAGCAGTGGACAGGATATTTAAGAACATCTATGCATTCAGCTCATCACTTCATTTTTGAATGGATTTACTGACTTTTTTTTTTTTTTTAAACAGTCTTCCTTTGTCACCCTTGGTAAGAATGCTTGGTAGGCTTCATAGCTCACAGCAAACAAACTCCTGGGCTCCAGTGATCTTGCCTCAGCCTCCCAAGTAGCTGGGAATAGGACAGCGGTTCTCAACTTCATGACACATTAACTGTATTAAAGGGCCATGGCATTAGGAAGGTTGAGAACCACTGGACTGGGGGCACCTGCCATAATACCCAGCTAGTTTTTTTGTTTTGGGGATTATTTTTTAGAGATAGGATTTCACTCTGGTTCAGACTGGTCTCTAACTGCTGAGCTCAAGTGATCCACCTACCTCAGCCTTCCAGAGGGCCAGGATTACAGGTGTCATCCACCACACACAGCCTGGATTTACCAACTTTTGACTGGCGAAATCATTTCCATTATTCATGATCTTAAAAACACAATCTTAAGCATAATCTTAAAACTTTTCTTCTAAGTTCAGTTTGGATGTCACTGAAGGATGTGCGATTTTTCTTCAGTTCTCTTTTAAGAGTTAATTTTGTGTATACATTCAAACAAAAGGCATGTGTGTGTCTGTGTGTGTTCTCAAAGCCACTCCGAAGACAGCAGATTTGTATGGAAGAGATTGCCCTTGATGGGCCTTCAGTGTTCATCTATAGAACACAAGTACATAGCTGAGCACCATCAGCTCTCTTTTTTTTTTTTTT
>NW_003852460.1:7038189-7039431 GCF_000181295.1 Otolemur garnettii | reverse complement strand
CAGGGAAGGTGAGGCAGAGAGTTGTTCAAGCCCAACAGTTTGAGATTGCTCTCCACAGCACTCTACCCAGGGTGACAAAGTGAGATTCTGTCTCAAAAAAAAAATTTAGTCTTATATCCATGCTTCTTCTCATTTACTCTGAGGCCCATCTTTAGCATAGCCATCCGCACACTTGGGCCTAGGAATCTGCTTTTGTAGCAATTTCCTCCATCATGAGTGGCAGTTTCAGCTCTGAGCTGTACAAAACTGTCACTCTTGGTACATTAGTGTACCTGACTGTTACCAGAGTTCCTATGGAATAGACTGCATGTGTTCTAGTAACTTTAACTGTGAATAATTGGAAAGCGGATCGCTGTGAGGCAAACCCTGGTTTGCCTTTCATTTGAACTTTACCCTCGCAGTTGACAACTGGCTGACTGACATTCACTGAGAAAGGCATAAAAGGCCATGTGAGGATTTGGGGTGCTTAGCGATGGGCTTGGTCCACGGGAGGGCAGGGACCTGCTTCTCAGGGAGCTCACCCAAGGCCAGCTTCCTGTCTTATCCAGACCAGGGTGGGAGTTCTTATGTAAGTTTCAACCTGAGAAAATTGTCAGGACATCCTGTTTTGGACATAAGTCACTTGTGTTTGTCACTCCCAGCCTTTACCTGTCGTCTTCCTCCTCCCTTTGCTCCCTTTTCCTGCCAGCATCCTGATCTGTCCCCAGTTAGTCCTAAACATGTCACTCACGGGGCCACAGACTCCCAGAGGAAGGCTGCTGTTTGTCAGTCCTCATTGGCCACCTCTGTCCCTGACTCACCCTTTGCATAGGGAATTTCCTTGGCTTAGTTGGTGGTAATCAATTTTTCTGCACCTATTTGTTTTCCAAAAAAAAAAAAAAAAAAAAACAAAAAACTTTATTCCCTTTGAGTTAAAAAGTCCAAATGTCGGCTGACAGTATAAGGTACACTGAGCTGAAACCATGGCTTGTTACGAAAAATGGTCGAAAAATGTCTTCAGGCACACAAATGTGAGCAGGGTTGTTTCTTACAATGAAGGAATGTAGAATTGTTTACACTTTCTTGCACATCTGGAAAAAGTACAACATGTAAGTGTACCTGACATACATTTCACTTGACAGTAACTTTAAACATTGAACTGTCTTTAATAGTTTCTGAGGTGGGGCATGGTGGTTCATGCTTGCAATCCTAGCACTCTGGTAGGCCAAGGCAGGAGGATCACTTGAGCTCGAGAGTTCAAGA
>NW_003852460.1:7035641-7038169 GCF_000181295.1 Otolemur garnettii | reverse complement strand
GTCCCTGACTCACCCTTTGCATAGGGAATTTCCTTGGCTTAGTTGGTGGTAATCAATTTTTCTGCACCTATTTGTTTGTTTTGAGACAGTCTCACTCTCTCACCCTGGGTAGAGTGCTGTGTCATGGTAGCTCACAGCAACCTCAAACCTCTGGGTTCAAGTGATCCTCTTGTCTCAGCTTCCCAAGTAGCTGGGACTACAGGCACCTGTCACAAAGCCCAGCTAACTGTTTTGTATTTTTAGTAGAAGTGAGCTCTCACTCTTGTTCATGCTGGTCTAAAACTCCTGAGCTCAAGAGATCCTCTCTGTTCGGCATTCCAGAGTTCTAGGATTACAGGCGTGAGCCACCTCACTGGCCTGTGTATCTGTTTTAAACCAAGCTCTCCCCAAGTTCAGATCTGATCTGGAGGTGGTGTTTGTCTTTCAGGGTGACACACAAGCCCTTGAGATCTGCTAGTCCAAGTAGGAGCCACAGACCACAGTCATCATTCTCCTGGGAAGTGGTTAAAATGCAGAGTCTTAGGCCTCACCCTAGACAGGATCCACCCTTTTTTCACTTTCTTCCCCGCCCCGCCCCGCCCCACCCCGAGACAGAGTCTCCCTTTATCGCTCTCAGTAGAGTGCCGCTCACGCAGCTCACAGCAACTTCCAACTCCTGAGCCACAGGCGCCACCCAGGATCCACCCTTTTAAAAGGTCTGCAAGTCAGTGCTCAAACTGGACCAGTACTGCTCTCTGGCCTGATGTCATTTCAAATGTCTCCCTGTTTTCTAAAAGCACAATTTAATTTTAAACCGTGCTCATTCCCTATCTTTTCCCACCTCCTTCACTTTTCTGATAGCTATAGTTTATTTGGGACTGGCAGCGCCCCTTTGCTCTTTCTGTGTTCTTTATTGAAGTCTAGTAACATTCCCTTTCTTTACTACACACAGATTGTCTCTTGATTATTGCTCAAGCAACTTGCATATACGTAGCACCCAGTAAGTTTCTGTCAAATTGAACTGAATTGAAAGGCAAAGATGCTGCTGGTCCTCAGATGGTTCCGAGGGAGATCTGTGGCTCAAGCAGCTGAACTCCTTTGTCAGGAGGACAGCTGTCTGAGCCTGGGCCCTTTCACACAGACCCTACGGCCATTGTGACAAAGCTTTATTGGGGTTAGATTCCAGGACTATAGGACTGAAGACAAAAGGGAAGTGAGTCGGTGGAGGAAGAAAGCACATTGAGTAGAGTGTGTTTCTGAACTGGCCACAAGATCCCCAAGAAGCCAGGCTCATTGCTCAGGGCCCTATGGCACCATTCCTCAGACTCACAAGGAAGGTTAAGCAATTTGTTGACCAGTGGCTTTCCATTTCTGCTCTCCCACTGGGTTCAGTTTGCCTGCCCCATGGGGTGTAACTGCCCTGAAGTTCCAGGTTAGTCCCCCAGTCCTTTGGGGCAGCTGCTGGGTAACCCAGAGCCTCAGTTTGTAGGCTTACAGGAGTTGCAACCTAAGGCCCTTTGCCTATGTTGTAAATAAAGTTTTATTGGAACACAGTCATAACCATTCATTTCTGTACTGTCTGTATCAGTTTAGGTACAATTAAAATCCCCCTGCAAGGCTTCTTATGGATATGAATTGCAACAATGAATATAAAATTCACAGTGTTGGGAGGCACCTGTGGCTCAAAAGGGTAGGGCGCTGGCCCCATATGCTGGAGGTGGCAGGTTCAAACCCACCCCTGGCCAAAAAATGTAAAAAAAAAAAAAAAAAAATTCACAGCATTGTGGCTGCCCATACTCTGTAAATCATTTCATTATTTAAATCTTATTATTTAAAGTCATATTACTGTGAATAATAGTCTCCTTACTTAGGCTGTGACTGCCATTGTGTGCCCAGTCACCTCCTCTATTAGACTCTAGAGGTTACCTGGATTTTTTACCATGAACTCCTTTCTGGGGAGACTTGTGGCTATGGGGACTCACTGTGAAAAATCAGCTGCCTGGGAGAGAAACTCTCGGAGAGCTTTCCCGCTATTAGTACATCTGATCAAGCGTGAGTGGTCAGCAAATGGACAGATGTATTTCCACATACTTGGAAACTAGCTGTCACTATGCAAACACTCATGCTTAGCAGCACCATCTTTGTGTTTCTCCCATCAATAATAACTGCAAAAAAAAAAAAAAAGTCAGGCGTACTAAATGTACCAGGAGTGACAGTTTTTGTACAGCTCAGAGCTGAACACCCAGATGTTTTCACCTCCTGAGTGCGCGCATGTGTGTGTATGTGTATGCATGTGTATATGTGTAAGCATATGCACGTATGTGTCTGTATGTGTATGCATGTGTGTACGTGTGTTTCCTTTACATCATCTACTTTCCCCTTTCATGAAAAAGTTTGTCATCTCAGTTTTATTTCTCATGCTAATGCCTGTAGGCCCAGCTATTCACAGGGAAGGTGAGGCAGAGAGTTGTTCAAGCCCAACAGTTTGAGATTGCTCTCCACAGCACTCTACCCAGGGTGACAAAGTGAGATTCTGTCTCAAAAAAAAA
>NW_003852460.1:7021652-7032818 GCF_000181295.1 Otolemur garnettii | reverse complement strand
CCCCCTGGGTAGAGTGCAGTGGCATCACAGCTCACAGCAACCTCCAACTCCTGGGCTTAAGTGGTTCTCTTAA
Organism: Otolemur garnettii; assembly: GCF_000181295.1. Lineage (NCBI taxonomy): Eukaryota > Metazoa > Chordata > Mammalia > Primates > Galagidae > Otolemur > Otolemur garnettii. The sequence continues at coordinate 7,032,745 of NW_003852460.1, read as the reverse complement.
GGCCTCAGCCTCCCAAGTAGCTGGGACTACAGGCACCCGCCACAGTGCTTGGCTATGTTTTGGTTATAGTGGTCATTGCTGTTTGGCAGGCTTAAGCTGGATTCAGACCCGCCAGCTCTGGTGTATGTGGCTGGCACCTTAGCAGCTTTAGCTACAGGTGCTGAGCCCACAGGATTATTTTTGAGAGGTAATTTGGAGTGTCAGAAACTTAACACTATTGTGTTGCAGCTGAATAAAAATGGAATAGAACTGAAGTTAAGGTGCAAAATGTATGTGTGTGTAATGTTAAATAGTTTGCCCTTTCTTTAAGATTGATCTTTCTGGGCTCAGTGGCTCATGCCTATAATCCTTGCACTTTTGGAGGCTGAGGCAGGAGGATCGCTTGAGCCTGGGAAGTAGAGGCTGTGGTGTGGTATGATGCTGCCACTGCACTCTAGCCCTGGAAACAGAGCAAGAGTCTTGTCTCCTCCAAATTAATTGTTTAATTTTATTTAAAAATTAAAAAGAGATTGATCTTAATTTTAAAGGAAACTCCTACCTCTTCCAAATTGTTTCCAAAAATTGCAGAGTCTGTAAACAAGCCCTGCACTATTTTAACAACAATCCCTACTTATAGGAATTTGTGAGCGTCAGACACAGTGTGTGAACATGTTCTGGTGCCTGAACGGCCTCAAAATCAGGATGTCAGAATCCTAAATAGGAAAGATCTGGCTCATGAGGCCTGCGTTTCTAGTAAGAGGACAGGTTAGGGGGTCTTGATGCCTGAGAATTAAACCACCAGAAGCCCTGGTGAATGGAGAGAGGGCAGAGCTTCCAGACCCCCCACTCCCCTCTCCTTTCTCCCTCCTCTCCCGTTTCCATTTCTCCTCCCCTCCTATTCCCCTTCCCCACTCCACCCCCTCCTACCTCATTCCCCGCTCCACCTCCCCTCCCCTCCTCCTCCTCCTCACCTCCTTGCCCCTCCCTTTTATCCTTCTCTCTTCCCCCCGCCTCTCGCTCAAGCTTCATCCTCGTGAGGTCTCGTGGCGTTTGCAGAGGTCTCAGGGCCCCCACGGCGCCTGGCGCCTTTACTTCAAGCGCAGGGGGGTTGGGGTGGAGGGGAGGAGGCCCAGGGCGCGTGATGCCGCCCCCAGCCCGCCCAGCACCTGACCCAGGCCGGCCGGCGGGGTCCTGGCACACTCGCTCCACTAGGTCCCATAGCAGGGCCCATGGCCTCCCCGCGCCTGGGGACCTTCTGCTGTCCCACAAGGGACGCGGCCACGGAGTTCGTGCTGAGCTTCCAGCCGCGGGCGTTCCACGCGCTGTGCCTGGGCAGCGGTGCGCTCCGCCTGGCGCTCGGTCTCCTGCAGCTGCTGCCTGGGCGCCGGCACACGGGCCCTGGGGTCCCCGCCACCTCCCCGCCTGCCTCGGTCCGCATCCTGCGCGCGGCCACCGCTTGCGACGTGCTCGGCTGCCTGGGTAAGGGCGTGGCCTGCGGGCTGGGACCTGTCGGGTGTCCGGGGAGAGCGCGAGGCCCGCGGGTGGAGCCGGGCATCCACGTACTGGAAGGTGGAGGCAATTCCCTAGGGTTCCCGCCAGAGGACAAGGTGATTTTTTTTTTTTAGAAGATCGGTAAAATTCACGTCCAATGAATTTCGAGGTTTATTTTTTTTTGGCAGTTTTTGGCCGGGACTGGGTTTGAACCCGCCACCTCTGGCATATGGGGCCAGCACCTTACTCCTGTGAACCACAGGTGCCACCCGAACTTCGAGTTTTTAAAAATAACTTTATTATGTTCAATATAGTGAAAGTTCAGATAGTGCAGTCAAGGAGACAGTGAGTTTTGCTTCACTGCAGCATAGAGAGACCAACGGTTAACACGGGGTGTGTGTGTTCTGTTTTGCGTTGCGTTGTCTTCACAGAATGTTTTTTTAACCTGAAACCCTTCCTGTCCGACTTTGTAGGTTTGAGCTGTACACCCCATGGGTGCAAACTGCATGCTCCCAGGACAAGCCCTGCTGCCTCTTTTCTGCCTCTCACGAGCTAAGAATAGTTTTAGATTTTAAGGTTTTATTTATTTATTTATTTTTGAGACAGGGTCGCTTTCTGTCACCAGCGCTAAAGTGCAGTGGTGTCATCACAGCTCACAGCAACTTCAAACTCCTGGGCTCAAGTGATCCTCCTGCCTCAGCCTCCTGAGTAGATGAGATCACAGACATTCACCACCACCCAGGCTAATTTTTCTATTTTTTGTTCAGACCAGGTCTCGGAGTCCTGAGCTCAACCTGTCCTTCTACCTCAGCTTCCCAAAGGCCTAGCACTGAAGGCATTTTTAGATGGCTTTGTATCAATCAAAATAAGACATATTTGCAGGCGTGTGACTCCACACAAGATTTAAATGTTAGTGCCAATAAAGTTTTATGGGATCGCAGCTATGTCATGCCTGTGACTTTGCCCATTGTCCAGGGCTGCTTCTGTCCTAGGAGGGCAGGGTCAATGTTGCACGGAGAAAGTATGGCTTACAAAGCCAAAATTATTTATACTCTGGTCTTTTACAGAACAAGTTTGCCAACATCAGCTTTAAACTGTAGCATGACAATTCTTACAGACCTCGAAGCTAGGTTTTGCCATTTTGTGTAGCTTCTCATTTTGGATAATTTCCAAAATACATAAATATGTTTATAAGTATAAGTATATTATATATAAGCAAGTACAATGAAGTTTCCTGCACCCGTCACCCAGCCTCACCCACACCCCTCTTCACACTCCTCACTGGGTTAATTTGAAGCAAATTCTAGGCTTCATGTCATTTGTCCATCTAGATGTCAGTGCAGAGCTCTAAAACATCTGTTAACTGCTCTTTGTATCCCATCTTGAGCAGGTGTATGGGCACAGGTGGTTACATGTCACAGGGCCTAGTCCTGCCCTGTTTCCAAGCCAAGAGGGACACAGACTTGATTGGAGACACTCAAGAACCTTGACTTCAAATAATGCTGTGCAACCTCAGGCGTTAGGAACAGAGCAAGGAAGCAATGTTTCCTTTTCTATTCCTGATAAAAGCATTTTGGTACAGGACAATTCAGTCAAAATTGGTATTATTTTACAATCTTCTGAATCACTTTGGAAAAGCATCTTAATTCAGTTTCTGTGACTTGAATATCTGGAAATAAGAATGTGCCCAAACATCTTTTAATGGCTATCAAATAATACATCCATAGCTTTTAGCCTTTAGAAGTGAGGTCAGGATGTTGTGGGCACATGGGCAGAAGCAGAAGTCAGGAGAAGGCTGCATGGTCAGTACCCCTTGCTGAAAAATGAGAAATTTGAATGAATGCCTACTGCATCAGGCTTTCCTTAAGCTCAGAGGAGTGCCACATGCCTAAAATTATATAGCATTATGCAGAAGAAAGGAATTTTTTTAAATCTTTTATTTTTCGTTTTGAGACAGAGTCTCACTATGTTGCCCTCAGTAGAGTGCTGTGGCATCACAACTCACAGCAACTTCAAACTCTTGGGCTTAAGGGATTCTCTTGCCTCACCCTCCGAAGTAGCTGGGACTACAGGTGCCTGCCACAATGCCTGGCTCTTTTTGTTGTTGTTGTTTGGCAGGCCCAGGTCGGATTCCAACCCTCTAGCCTCGGTGTATGTGGCTGGCACCCTAGCCTCTGACCTATAGGCGCCAAACCAGAAGGAATTTTTTTTGTTAGCAGTGGCTTGGTAATGAGAAGATATGTCTCAAGGTCTTTAGTGTCCATAGTTGTCCTTTAGGAGTGTATTACATGTATGTGTTCAGTAGTGTAGGACACAGTTTTTAATGGTGTGTTACATAGTATGTGTTTGGTACTGTACTGCATAGGGTGTGTTTGCTAGTAGATGACATAGTGAGTGTTCAACACAGTATTACAGAGTGTGTGTCATATGGTGTGTGTTCAGTAGAGTATTACACATATCTAGTACACACTAGTACGTAGCGTGCACTTTTGTATTATTTATTATTTTTTCTTAGCAGGTTTAAACAAAAGGTATTGCATTACTTAACAGAGTACCGTAATATGTTCTGTGACTCTGTGTACTGTTTTAAGCATTAGATATTCGTGTTTAATAGCAAAGGAAACTCACAAATAACACTAGAAACAAATTATTGAGAGCTAATTTATGAAAATTCTTAAACTCATTTTTTCTTTTTTTGAGACAGAGCCTCAAGCTATCCCCCTGGGTAGAGTACTGTGGGATCAGCTCACAGCAACCTCCAACTCTTAGGCTCAAGCAAGTCTCCTGCCTCTGCCTCCCAAGTAGCTGGGACCACAGGCGCCCGCCACAATGCCTGGCTATTTTTTGGTTGCAGCCGTCATTGTTGTTTTGGAGGGCCCAGACTGGATTCGAACCCACCACTTTAGGTGTATGTGGCTGGTGCCTTAGCCACTTAAGCCACAGGCGCCAAGCCATTAAACGCATTTTTTTTTAAAAAGAACTATATATTAAAACTTCCAAATTGTGCTTTTATTTATTATTTTATTTTACTTTGAGACAGAATCAAAATAAAACATTGCGCTGACAGCAACCTCAAACTACCTCCTGGGCTCAAGTGATCCTCCCACTTCAGCCTCCTGAGTTTTTCTAGTTTTATAAAGGTTTTTGGGAGTCCCCAGAGATGGGGTCTCCTATTGTTCAGGCAGGTCTCAAACTCTTGAGCTCAAGTGACCTCCCACCTCCTAGAGTGCTAGGATTACAGGTGTGAGCCATCATGCCCGGCCCACACAATGGTTATGCAATGCCAAGTAAACAGAGAAATTAGGAATGAGTCTGTGGCTAACTATAAATTCAAACAAAGTGCCTAGGTTTGCTTTGCTACCCTAAGAGTTATTTTCTGAGTAACTCAGTCTTCTCTCTGCACACACCAATACATGTATATTTTTCTTTATTTCCTTCTTTCCTCCTTCCTTCCTTCCTCTCTCCCTTATTTCATTCCTTTCATTCTTCCTTCATTCTTTCCTCCCTACCTCCTCACCCTACCTATCTATCCATCTGTCCATCATTTTTATAAAGCAACAAATCAGGTTTAGATTATTTATTTATTTATTGAGAGGGAGTCTCACCCTGTCACTCTGAGTAGGATGCTATGGCATCGTAGCTCACAGCAACCTCAAACCCTTGGACCCAAGCGATCCTCTTGCCTCAGCCTCCTGAGTAGCCTCCAGAGACTACAGGCATCTGCCACCGTGCCCGGCTCATTTTTCTATTTTTAGTGGAGATGGGGGTCTTGCTGTTGTTCACAGTGGTTTGGAACTCCTGAGCTTATGCAGTCTGCCCACCTCAGCCTCCCAAAGAGGTGGGAGCATGAGACACCAGAGCTGGCTAAGTTACCTTTAGATTTGAATTAGGATCAGATACAGAGTATCATCTAATTCTCGCTTAGGCATTGTAATCCGGTCTACAGTGTGGTTAGGATGCCCAGATTTCATCGAGAGCATCTCCGATGTGAACGGGACAGACATCTGGCCTGCTGCCTTCTGCGTGGGGAGTGCGGTAAGCCTGCCTGCTTAGTCTGCCCTCTTTTCTCCCTGTGCTCCCTGGTGTGCTGTGGACCTCAAAGTTCAGCAGTAGCAACCCAGGTAATCTGTGAGAAATGTGGATTCTCAGGCCCTGCTCCAGACCTGGGACCAGGAATGCAGCCAGCTGCTGGGGTCTTACCAGAGCTTCCCCGGGGGCTGCTGTGCTCCCACCTCAGCCCCTCAGCACACATCTGCCCCTCACCTGAAAGAGAGCTACAGTCAAAACCGGTGGCAAAAACACAACATTCTCAATATATTGGATGTATTTTGCTTAATGAAATATACATTTAGGCTTGACGCCTGTAGCTCAAGCTGCTAGGGTGCTGGGCACATACACCAGAGCTGGTAGGTTCAAATCCAGCCTGGGCCTGCCAAACAACAATGACAACTGCAATAAAAAAATAGCCAGTTGCTGTGGCGGGCACCTATAGTCCCAGCTACTTGAGAGGCTGAGGCAGGAGAATCGCTTAAGCCCAAGAGTTTGAGGTTGCTGTGAGCTGTGATACCATGGCACTCTACCAAGGGCAACAGCTTGAGACTCTGTCTCCAAAAAAAATAAAAAGAGAACTATACATTTAAATAGATTAAATAGAATATGTAATTATGTAAGCAAAGAAGTAAGTATACATTTTACATGCACACAGACACATACATGGACATGTGATGCTCTGTCCCCTCACTGGTGCTCAAGACAATGGTGCCACATACAAACGTCCACACGCTAATGCTGACCCCTGACTGTGGTGCCAGCATCCTTGTTCCTCTCCCCTCCAATGAAGCATCGGTCTCCGCCATGATAGTGAGGCATCTTGATCTGGCTTTATTTATTTATTTTTTGGCCAGGGCTGGGTTTGAACCTGCTACCTCCGGCATATGGGGCCGGCGCCTTACTTCTTTGAGCCACAGGCACCGCTGTTTTGATCTGGCTTTAAACACCCCCTTCTCCTTCTACTTGAAAGTACATTATGAGTTTTTCCTGTGCATGTTAATTCATTCGTGGAAAAAAGCTTATAGTTGAAAGCGCCTGTGAATGCCCACACCACTCTAAACCGCACGTCTTAGAGAATCTCTCCTGCTGCTCTGGTACTGTGGACCAGAAGATGGAGTCCCTTAGTCAGATCTGGCTGACAGACGGGACAAACACACACCCCCAGGCCACACACCCCCTTGGTTCCATGGCCTGCATGCACATGTGTCCTGAGAACTTTCCAGGGCTGCTTCCTGGTGTCAGAGGCATCTGCTGTTTTATTTCCCGGGTGGGCTGGGCAGCTCACGCCTGTTTCAGATGCTGTGATGTTGGACTCTTCTTGGTTACAGATGTGGATACAGCTGTTGTACAGTGCCTGCTTCTGGTGGCTGTTTTGCTATGCAGTCGACGCTTACCTGGTGATCCGGAGATCAGCAGGACTGAGGTATTCCCGGAGGAAACAAGTGAGGATTTCTGCCCTAGATCTGTGTTATGAGGAAAGTTTTAGATTGCACATAGCAGAGTGTTTGGTGGCAGGGCAGACACTTGTCAGTCAGAATCTGCCTGCTGGCCCCTTTATCTAGAAACAGCTACGACAGCTCAATATTTGTAAGAGGCCAATGGCAGATTGAAAATTCTGCCTTAAAATCTTTATATGGTTTTATTAGTTATCCCTCACACACCCCCCGCTATCCTCCAGCAGCCACAAATCTACTTTCTATCTGTAGGCATTTACTTATTCTGGACATTTTATATCAGTGGAATGATACATGACCCTATGTGCTTGGCAGTTTAAACTCAGCGTACATACCAGATGACCACTTTGTTGCCCTGGGTTGAGTGCTGTGGCATCATAGCTCACAGCAACCTCAAACTCTTGGTCTCAAGCCATCCTCTTGCCTCAGCCTCCGCAGTAGCTGGGACTACAGGTGCTTGCCACAATGCCCAACTATTATTGTTTTTTTTTAGAGACAGAATCTCACTTTGTCATCCTCGGTAGAACACCCAACTATTTTTAGAGACCAGGTCTTGCTTTGGCTCAGGCCTGGCTTGAACTCCTGAGCTCAGGCAATCCACCCCTCATGGCCTCCCGGAGTGCTGGGATTACAGGTGTGAGCCACTGCACCCAGCCTCCAAAGGGAGTGCTTTGAAGGTACAGCCATCAGACCTGAATTCCAGGCAATAGGAAGGAGGAAGAGGACATGCAGCAGGAGCCAGTTTTCTCCCAAGCCAGCCTTAAGCAGTGCCCTGTGTGTTTTGTGTAATTCTACTTATTTATTATTGGCTAGAACTTGGTTTCAGGCTACACTCAGGTGCTAAAGGACGTAGGAAATGCACTCTGTGATCTGAGTATGGTGTAGGTCTCCGTGACATTCAGATTACGTTACTGAGGGGAAAGGGAAGAATGGCTTTCAGTAGGCAACAAGCAGCCTTGGCCTTGATAAGGTCTTGGCCCCAAAGCCCCTGCCATTGGTACGAGGACCCCTCAACCAGTGTTGGAGGGATCAGAGCTCTGACATACTGGAGGTGTCATAGGCACCCAGTTATGCAGAGAAAAGAGGGGCCTTGGAGTGCCCCTGGGAAGCTGGGAGGAGAGTGCTGCCCCTGCTGTCGCTGGATCATGCATCCTACTGTTTCAGCCACACCTATGGCAGGGAGGTGGGGTGGGCAGTGATGGATGGGACCTGACAGGGCAGTCTGAGAACTGTCTGGATCAGAGGTCAGTCAGAGCCCTGAGGAGCTGTGAAAGGCAGTCACCAAGCCTTCTTCACCCCCAGGAGAGTGTGTGGGAATTCACGTGGAAACTCAGCGTTCAGAAGGCAGGATGGATGGTGGGGATGCTGGGCAGAGTGTGGCCTCCCAGAACCTGCCATCATGAGAAATATCTAGATGCTAGGATAGGGGTGACAGTCTGTGGGGTGTGACATGGGCTCTCCCATCAAGGAGGAGCAGGCACAGGGCAGATAAATAAGACAGGTGCTCAGCAGCCCTCGAGGGAAGGCCCCACCCCCCAGTGGATGGTCCAAGCCAGGGCTGAGAATGTGGGTTCAGAGCCTTTGTAGCTCCCCTTTTAACATCTGGCTTGTTCCAAAGCCATGGGTGGAGCTGATGGCCATTAAGAGGCTGCAGCTGGGGGGTGTGGTTGGGTTGTCCTGAGCAATTCCAGGGCAGAGGGCTGGGCTTTGCAGGTATGGCTGGGTCCAGCTCCGCATTCCTTTCTAGAGCCTTACAGTACTGAGTTGTTTTCTTTGGCATGGGAATATTTTTTCTTTTAATCCTAATCCTAAAAAATGTCATTAAGACAGATTTAAAGTTAAAATTTAAGCCATTACTCTGGTTCCGGGTGTGGGACATACAGGTTTTAAGCAGTAACAGAAAGCACTTGGATCTTAGAACAGGCCTTGATTCGAAGTCCCTTTTTGCTCTACAAAAATGGAAGTCAGAGAACAGAGAGAGTCTGGAAGGACCTTTGTGTGCCTGGACGTGGAAACTGGGGTGCCGGCTGCTGCCCTGGGGTGGCTTCACACTCACCCACCTGGTGCTGTCTGCAGGATACCCATCCCATGGTGGGTAGGGAGCTGCACCCAGGCCTTGGTGAGCTCTACCCCTGGCCTTGCTGAGTGCTTATGTCTTCCACCCCCTGCCTGCCCCATCTGGAAGGCCCAGGGCCTCAAGTCCCTGGGGGAAGCAGGGCAGGGCTGTGTGGAGGGACTACGATGAGTGATAGAGACAGTTCAAGAATGCTAAGTACGAGGGGGTGGTAGTCTCCTGCTCTGCCCTCTTATTCCCACCAGGACCCCTGGAGTGGGCTGAGCTTTTAGACTGATGTACCCAGATTGGGTGCTTGGGAGATTAGGTGTGGAGGGGACTTTGGGAAGGGGTGGGGGAGAAGGTCCTTGTGTATGGGATGGAGCTGGGTGTTTAGGGGGCCTCCCCCGCTGCCCTCCCTCCCTTCCTCCTCCCACCCTCTCTGCTCCAGCCACACCAATACTGAGTCCAGAAGAAGCCCACTCTTCTTCACTCATGGCCTCTTCCTCTACCTCCAGAGTAGCCATGGTGGGTCACATCCTTCTTAAACTCTCTCCTCCCTTGTTCTCCAAAGCTGACAAAGTTCCCCGCTCTGATGGATTCTGGACATGATACTGGGCCAACTCAGGTAATCCAGGATGATCAAAAGTCCTTCACTTTATCACATCTACAAACTCCTCTCTTTTGCCATAGGAGAGAACATCATCACATTTATTTTGGAGATTAGGACAGATATTCTTGGGGGTCCTTATGTGGGCAATCACAAGTGTTTGGCCACTTTAGCTTATAAACGTCATCTCATGTTTTAAATTAATATGGCTCCAATTTCACGTTAAAATCTCTTCCACCCAGCCAGGGCCCCCACAAGTGGGAGGGGTGTGGACGTTAAGCTACCAGTTTGTCACCCTCTTGAGGTGGTCGCCCTGTGAGGGCAGGGTCTTTGTTTCATTCTCCGAGTTTCCAGGGCCTACAACAAACACTGGCCTACGACAGCCAGTGAGTGTTGCATTCCTTTGAGATATGACTCACATCCCCCAATATTCACCCTTTAAAAGTGTATAGTCTGCTGGCAGCCACTCCCCACGGAAAGGGAATCGCCACATGTGGGCAGTTTGCGTCCAGCCTCCTTCACGCAGCTTACGTGTGTGAGGTTCCTCCGAGGTGTGCCATGAACCAGCATGGTTGTCACTCCACCCTGCCCTCACATCCTGGTGACCGTCTTGGAGGTTAAGGGTGCAGGAAGCATTTCCTGTCACCAGCTGCTCCTCCTCTCTAGAGAATATGCAGCTGATGGATTGACTAGACTTAGGGTCCAGAAGATGACTCCCCTGCCCCCAGAGCATGGGATGCTGGCAGATTCTATTGCTGGGGTCACCTGACATAGGGCAGGCCCAGCCTAATAGGAAACGTGGAGGCAGGTAGGGATGGCTGGGCTGCCTAGCAGAGAACGTAAATAGCAGAAAGTGGCAGGGGCCTGACGTCCACCTAGCCTTACCAGAGTGCAGATCATGTCTGTTGTAGGTACTGTGGCCCAGGCAGGACACAGAGGGTTTGTTGTTCCCCTGGATGGGAAGAGTACCCCAGGGCTCTGAGAAGTGGGTCTGGCCCAGGCAGTGCTGCTAGTAATCAGCTAGATGTTTGGATTTAGGGGTGAGACCTTTTCAGCCTCTGGTGTCTGCTTGGGATGAGAATGCAGCTGAATTAGCCACGGATAAGGCAGGAGGCCAGTAGGTGTGGAGGGTGGGCAGGAGCACAGCGTGGGCACCCAGCCTGTGAGATGGTGTCTGCTCTGTCCAGGTGCTATAACAGAACACCACAGACTGGGTGGCTTATGGTATTTCTCACAGCTCTGGAGGCTGGAAGTTGAAGATCATGGTGTGGCCGAGACTGTGTGTGGTGAGGACTCACTTTCTGGTTTATAGACACCAATTTCCTGCTGTGTTCTCACATGGTGGGAGGGGTGAGGAAGCTCTCTGGGGTTCCTTTTATGAGGACACTGATCTCACCCACGAGTCTCCACCCTCAAGACCTCATTACCTCCCAAAGGCACCACCACCTCACACCAT
>NW_003852460.1:7016132-7020575 GCF_000181295.1 Otolemur garnettii | reverse complement strand
CCCTGGGTAGAGTGCCATGGCATCACACTCACAGCAACCTCCAACTCCTGGGCTCAAGCAAGTCTCCTGCCTCAGCCTCCCAAGCAGCTGGGACCACAGGCGCCCCCCACAATACCCGGCCATTTTTTGGTTGCAGCCATCGTTGTTGTTTGGCGGACCCAGGCTGGGGATTCGAACCCGCCACCTCAGATGTACGTGGCTGGCGCCTTAGAGGAACTGTGTTAAAGGGCTGTGACATTAGGAAGGTTGAGAACCACTGCTCTAGGGTTATGCCCTCTAACTTTCCGTGGGAGCCTGAAAACTGAGGTGGGCACTGTCTTTTCCTCTGTGACTTTAGGGCTGTGTAGACCAGGCACCAGCACAGCACAGCCCTCAGGACAAATTCAGCTCCCCACCTTTTTTTGTCAATAAAGTTTTATTGGAACACAGCCACAGCCTTTGGTTTTGGAGCTGCTTCTGCCCGACCACTTCACAGCTGAGTGTCTGCAGTAGACACCAGGGTGTGGCCTGGGAAGCTGAAAATATTCACTGTCTGTGCCTCTACAGAAACATTTTTCTGACCAACAGCATAGATCATTTCTTCCCCACATTTTTCAACCTCCTGCAGCTACTCAGACATCTCCAAATTGATGTGTGTTCACCCGTGTTTGTTCCCTCACCTCTGCCCACTTCTGCTTTGCCACCTCCCTGTTTGGCTGGGCCCAAGCTGTCCCCTCTCCCCTCTGCCTTCAGTTCTCCCTTCCTGCATGCCCTCTGTCTTCCCGCCTGCTTTATGCATCTCTTACCTGGTGGTTCTTACTGTGGTAACACAGAGCTCTCTGTCACGTTTGTGCTGTGGTGAGTAGGGACTCCCAGGCCCTTCAGTAGAAATCCTTGTCCTTTTCCCTGACCAGAACCTCTGGGATGATTGTTACCTATAAGCATGAGGATAACTTGCCCCTGAGATGTGCAGCTGATACATTTTGACTTAACTCCAGGAGAGGGACTGGGTCTTATTCATGTTCCTGGTCCAACCAAGTGGTAAATACTCAAATCCTAAGTAGTTAATGGGGCCTTGGTGTACTTGAACTCTGGCTTCCCCTTGATGGGGACCCACCATCGAGAGTGTTTTCCCTTTCTTACCTCTTCCCCGCAGGGATCTTTAAAGGCCCCCAAGGGGGATGCTTGGGAGAGCCTCCAGTTTATGAGGCAGAAACATAACAGATCTGCCCTGCTCCCTGCTGTTCCAGACACAAGAAATGAGTCACATTTCCTCTGGGCAGAGTCAGAAGCAGATTTATGCATTTCCCCTTTGGTTCTCATCCTCTTATCTGGGTTTCCAGATGTATTTTAGCCCAAGCCTTGCCTCTGAGGAGCCTGACGTGGTTTTCCTCCCTCAGGTGTGAGAGGGGCCTGGACCACGCCATCCCCCACTATGTCACCTCATACTTGCCGCTGCTGCTCGTGCTTGTGGCCAATCCCATCCTGTTCCAAAAGACGGTGACTGCAGGTAAATGGCAGGGCTGTTCTCTGGGTGCAGGGCCACTGGGTACAGCCCCTTGCCTTGGGCTCACATATTGACAAATGTTGGCCTTCTGGAATTATCCATGATGGCTGACATCATTCGACATCCTCCAGAGATGCAGAATAGAGCTGGGCAGAGTGGGCAGGTTTAATAAATGAACATGAGCAAGCCTTGCCAACATCCGTTTGCTCAAGGCCAAGACGTGTTGACGTTTCAGTTCTGTGCCAGGCTCATCCTGTCTGCTGGGGACAGTCCTTGCATGACTGTGAAGGTGCCGTAGGAGCAGAAGGAGAGGCAGGGGAAGGGGGGTGGTCTGAGCAGGGTAAAGTCCTGGGGTGCACTTGGCCTGCACCTTCTCTCAAGACAGGCAGGGGCAGGACGCAGAGCACAGGTAGTGAGTCAAGGCTGTAGTTAGAGCTGGATAAGATGCTGGGGAGAGACCTCTGACCTCTTGGCTGGCTGGGGACCTGCTGTCCAACCCCGACCACTGCCTAAAGAAGTGTGACCTGGAGTGAGCCTTCAGCCTGTGTGGGCTGCCAAGGCCTTTTGAGGGTGAGACATTGTGGATTGTAGAACTTTTTTTTTTTTTTAGAGACAGAGTCTTACTTTGTTGCCCTCGGTAGAGTGCTGTGGCATCACAGCTCTTGGGCTTAGGCGATTCTCTTGCCTCAGCCTCCCGAGTAGCTGGGACTACAGGAGCCCGCCACAACGTCTGGCTATTATTTTGTTGCAGTTTGGCCAGGCTGGGTTTGAACCTGCCACCCTACTCACTGAGCCATAGGCACCGCCTGGATTGTAGAACTTTTTAAAAATATGGTTTAAAGTACTCTATGAGGCCAAACGCAGTGACTTGTACCTGTAATCCTAATACTCCGGGAGGCCAAGGCAGGCGGACTGCTTGAGCTCAGGAGTTCAAGGCCAGCTTGACCCAGAGTGAGACACCATCTCTACTAAAAATAGAAAAACAAGCCAGGTGTTATGGCAGGCACTTATAGTCCCAGCTACTCAGGAGGCTGAGACAGGAGGATCTTGTGAGCCCAAGAGCTTCAGGTTGCTGTGACCTATGAGAGCCATGGCTATCTACCCAGGGGGACAGAGTGAGATTGTGTCTTAAAAATATATTCTATCACTAATAATGGGAAATTATTGCAGCTCTTTGAATGAGTCTTTCGTATCTACATTTAAAGATAGTATATTGAGTATAGTACAACATTTATAAAATTGCATAGAAAGCAATGATTCAAGTATATGAAATACATTAAAATCATTTATAGGAAGAGGACTGAGGCTGGGTGTATGACTCATGCTTACAGTCCCAGCACTCTGGGAGGACCAGGTAGGAGGATGGCTGAGGCCAGGAGTTTGACACCAGCCTGGGCAACATAACAAGAACTCATTGCTACAAAAAATAGAAAAATCAGCCAGCCATGGCAGTGGGAGCCTGTAGTTCCAGTTACTCAAGATGCTGAAGCTGGTGGATTGCTCAAGCCCCGGAGTTTGAGGTCTCTGTGACTATGAAGTCACAGCCCTCCAGCTCTGGCAACAGAGTGAGACCCTGATACATACACTTCCTAACCTGGGAAAATCCAGATAAGATCTTGGTAATGTACCATTAATTTCTGAGCTGTAACAAGGGCCCCATAGCTGTGTACAGTGTTCACATTGGGACAGGCTGGGTAAAGGGAATATTTATATGGGAACTTCCTGTTCCATCTTTGCAACTTTTACATGAATCTACAATTATTTCAAAGTAAATGTTTTAAAAATATACATTCCTTAAGAGGTGGTGGGACTGCAGTCTGGAAGCTGTGAGGAGTGGGTGTCAGTGACTCCCTTTTCCGCAGGCCTCTGGCTGTGCACCCAGCTCCCTTGTGCTCTGCTCTGCTTAGCTGGCCTTCTCTGCAGCTCGGTAGATAAGAACCCTGAACAGGAAATGGTCCTCTCTGTTTTTCGCAGTGGCCTCTTTGCTGAAAGGAAGACAAGGCATTTACACGGAGAATGAGAGAAAGATGGGAGCTGTGATCAAGATCCGATTTTTCAAAATAATGCTGGTTTTAATGATCTGGTAACCTTTCACCTGTTTTTTTTTTTTTTTTAAATTGCTGGAGGGGAGGGATGTGCAAACAACTTGCTTTTTGCCTTTCCAGGTTGCACAGGAAAGCTGTGAGACCCAGCTAGGCCCCTTTGAGGAAATGCATGAATGGCAGGGTAGCAAGTCCAAAATTTAGGAATTTCTGCAAAAATATTCAAATCTCAAATACAAAGCCCCCAAGAATCTCTATATACAAAGCCCCTAGAACATGAACATCTGGGTTTAGTGTTGAAATGACCCAACTGTGGGCATTTGGCATCTCAAGTCATTGCTGGGGTTAACCAAAATAAAGACCTGTGTCATGTTTTTAAAGTTCACTTGTTGGCCCCCCTCTTGGTCTCCAGTGTGATGACTCAAGGCTTAGTTCAGGCCCAGCAGTTTTTCTCTCAGCAGTGTCCCCCACCACTTGTATCCTGCCCAAATGCTTCAGGTGGAACCTGTGAAAACTGACCTGTAACCAATGCAAAAAAAGATTGGAATCAGAGCATGCTGTGCTGTGGTAAATCAATACTTAGCAGGACAGGGCAAGCCCAGTGGTGTTAATAATTCACCTGATATGTGGAGGTCTATTTGGACACCCTCCCTGGAGAGGCATGAATTATCTCCTGCTAAAAATACACCCAGCTCACCATTTCAAATTTCACTAACCCACCTAGAATAACACTAAAAAATTCCAACATAAAATGTCAAGGTTGGTTTGGGTCTCCATCAAAATGTTAGCTTTCTTCTCAAACAAAGAATGAATTCTGGGTTACACAATACAGTGTCAGAACCTTACACCCTGAAGTGGTGTTGAGTGTTACCACTGGAAGGATTTGCTGGTCTCTGCTTTAGAATGAGAGAAAGA
>NW_003852460.1:7012989-7014787 GCF_000181295.1 Otolemur garnettii | reverse complement strand
CAAACAACAATGATGGCTGCAACCAAAAAATAGCTGGGCATTGTGGTGGGCGCCTGTAGTCCCAGCTACTTGGGAGGCTGAGGCAGGAGAATTGCTTGAGCCCAGGAGTTGGAAGTTGCTGTGAGCTACAATGCCACGGCACTCTACCCAGGGCGACAGCTTGAGGCTCTGTCTCAAAAAAAAAGAAAGAAAGAAACACATGCATGAGCTAGGGGGTGGGGGTGTGTGTGCACTCAGTGCTACACAGGATCAATGTTTGTGTCACTTGAGTCCGGGAAAACCTTATTCGCCAGGACTTTCAAGTAGGACAGCCTTAGCCCTGGTCCCCCGCTTTGGAGTTTCACCTGGTTCCTTTGGCCAACTATACTGTGTACTTACCACACATGCATGGAGGAACGGTTCCCAGACTCAGTGTTAGTCTCAATGAAATTCTGTCTGGGCATGGCAGGGTGGAGAGCAGCAGGAGGCCCGAGGGGCCCTGGCCACGCAAGGACGCCACTGTCCCGGGTCTGTGTGGCAGTGGAGCTTATCACTCTTACCCCTGCATGCTCTACTCTGTCCGTGCCACACCAACCTGTGTGTTTCTTGTCCCCACAGGGGATACTGAATCCAGCCCAAGGATTCCTCTTGTCCTTGGCCTTCCACGGCTGGACAGGATGCAGCCTGGAGTTTCAGTCCCCCTGGAGGGAGATCCAGTGGGAGTCACTGACGACCTCGGCTAATGAGGGGGCTCACCCAGCTCATGCGGGCTCCTATGAGCCCCCTGAAAGCCCCACTTGCAGAAAGGAATCGAGACTGGGCGGGCAGACTTCTGACGAAGCCCTGAGCATGCTGTCTGAAGGTAACGCCCCACCTGCCAGGACAGGTGGATCTGGGGCCCCAGAGCTCCCTTGGAAAACCTTTCTCAGGAGGTGCCCACAGTGTGAACCGTGGACTTCAGGGTGTGAATGGAAAGTTCCCCTTGCTGATGGCCACTCCTCTCACACTTTACTCTCTACCTCTCTTTTTCCTGTTTCAGTGGTGCCTTCCATTTACTCCTTTATGGCTCCTGCACCATAGCCTTATATTAATTCTCACTGGCTTCCCCTTGGGTTGGATGACATTTTAGAGCTTTTTGCAAGATATTAAGGGGCCACAAGTGATTCTGTTTTATAGATAGCTTTTGTGTGTGGCATTTTGAATGCATGATAAATTGTCACTGGACGCCCTGCCATACATTGGCTGTGAGGCAATGAATGTTATGACATGGTTTCTTTAGCTCATAAGTGCAGTTTGATCTATTCAGCTCCCCTGGAGCATTTAGGATGCAAAGCCTGTCAGCCAGTGCTGGCGCTTCTGGTCTGTCCTTTTCACATGGAGACTCTGGTGTTGAGATCCTCAAGCTAATGAGGTGTTTTCGATATGCAGTTAATCTCAGTGGCTCAAATTCCATACCAAGTTCATATGAACATCTGTGATAAAAATCATGAATACTTAAATGTATTGACCACAAGCATTGACCCCCCAAACCCACTCCCACTGACTTGGCCTGCCAGGGTAGCTTGCTTGCACTCAGAATGACATTTTCCTGGCTACTTCACTTAGGTGAAAACTTAAGTCCCAAGATGGCAAGATAAAACCTGCAAAGCTGCTCTATTTTTAGCTCCTTAGCCATTTAAAACTGTTCTTTATTTGGGGTCAGGGAGAGAGTTGAGACAAAGTCTTGCTCTGTTGCCAGGTCTAAAGTGCCATGGTATCATCATAGCTCACACCAACCTCAAACTCCTGGACTCTGGTGATCCTCCTGCCTCAGCCTCCC
>NW_003852460.1:7006119-7012549 GCF_000181295.1 Otolemur garnettii | reverse complement strand
GTATCCTTGAAGTTCTGATTGATTACAACATTGATTTTTTTATTTTTTTACAAATTTCAAATTGCAATTATGAAATAAATTCTTACTAATTTACTCCTCTGTTCGTCTTAGGGTTCCTTGTAAGGTTTTATTTTAGAAAAAAAAAATCTTTGGGTTAGGAAAAAAGTTTGTCTTTATTTATTTATTTTTTTTTTTATTTTGAGACAGAGTCTTACTTTGGCACCCTGAGTAGAGTACTATGGCATCATAGCTCACAGCAACCTCACTCTTAGGCTCAAGCTATTATCTTGTCTCAGTTTTTTCTGTTTTTATTTATTTATTTTTATTTTTTTGAGACAGAGACTCAAGCTGTTGCCCTGGATAGAGTGCTATGATGTCATAGCTCATAGCAGCTTCTATCTTGGGTTCAAGTGATCCTCTTGCCTCAGTTTTTCTATTTTTAGTAGAGACAGAGTCTCTCTTTTTGTTCAGGCTGGTCTTGAATTTGTGAGCTCAGGCAATCAGCCCGCCTCAGCCTCCCAGAGTGAGTCACTGTGTCCTACCAGGAAAAAGTATGAACATCACCACTCTGACATCCATGGAGTTTTAACTGAGCTGACAGTTTGTAATGAACAAGCAAGTTGGTCCTTAATGGGTGATGTGTGACAGCTGTTAACTTTATGGTGGCCCACTGGATGTCTAGGAAGGAGGGAGAGGAAATCCGAGAGGATGTTTAGACCCTCCAGGGACATCAGTGCTGCATGCCTGTCCTTAGTGGGCTGCTGAGATTGGGGGGAAGCAGAGAGGGTTCTCTGTTCAGTCTCTGCTCTACTCCCTGTCTCTTCCCTCAGAGCAGGTTCCTAGCTTCAGTATTATGAGCATTCAGGGCGATGGTTCCTTGTCCTGATGGCTGTCCCTCTGTCCTGTGATGTTCCCATGAGCTTCCCGGAGCAGCCTCCCCCAGCTGTGGAAACCAAAACTGTTTCTAGACATTGGCACATGTCCCCTAGGGGGGCCACCTTAGCCCCCCAGTACAGAAACTGCTGCTTCAGCATAATTCGGCTTTCTGAAAGCTTGGATCTAGAAATTTGATGTTCCTAAGACGTATGAGCTAAACGTGCACACACACAGAACCCAAGACAAAAAGACCTCCCAGCCCAAACTACTGTGGTTTGTACCAACATCACACTGAGATGTGGAGTAGGAAAGGTATGTGCAGAGATGGCTCAAGGAGTTCCATTTTCTTTTGTGTTTCTACTGTTCAAGTATGTTGGAGGAAGGTTTCTTTTCAGGTGATGAGCTTGGCTACTTTGGAAGGCCACCAACATACAGTGATGAATGGAGGAACTGATTTCATGAGACAGTCTTGTCTGGTAGTAATTGAGAGCCAGTGTTTTAAAGGGGCTGAGCTGGTCTTTGACAAATAAAATGCTAGAAATAACAATAAAAGCCCTCCAGATCTTCACCCTCCACCCTACCCCAACTCCCCCAGAGGAGCAACCCAGGCCGTACCCCTCGATCCATTCTCTCTTCCACAGGTTTCTGCTCCCCTAAGGTTTTAGAAAAAGCAAATAAAGATCCAGTAGAAAAACAGGGCAGCCAATCCTGTTGGCTGCAGTGGATGGTGGCTCCCATCCTCCTTTGGGAAGCCCTGCCTACTTACTGCGCGCACTGCGCAAGGGTTCATTCACATTGTGTGACAACTCACAGCAGTGTTGTTGTCGGTAGGGCACGAGTTTGCTTGTGAAAACCGGACTCCATTTAGTCAGTTTTTGCTTGAGAAAATGAGAGAAGGGAATGTCTTAAATGTCTGTGAGTTTGGCTAGTGACACAGCTAACTGGCCACATTGGCCCTTGCACAGGGTGTTTTCCTTCCCGCCGGGAGGTCAGAGAGCTGCAGAGCGGCCAGTTAGTGGCTCAGCCCTAATCCATGCTGCTTGTTCTTCCTTTGCTTTTTAAAAATGTTGACAT
This sequence comes from Otolemur garnettii, assembly GCF_000181295.1. NCBI lineage: Eukaryota > Metazoa > Chordata > Mammalia > Primates > Galagidae > Otolemur > Otolemur garnettii. The sequence continues at coordinate 7,010,599 of NW_003852460.1, read as the reverse complement.
AAAATTCACATACCAGGCTTAGTGCCCTCAGCACAGTAGTTACAGTGCCAGTCACATACACCAAGGGTGGTGGGTTCAAACCCAGCCCAGGCCAACTAACCAACTGCAACAAAAAAATAGCCGGGTGTTGTGGCGGGTGCCTGTAGTCCCAGCTAATTGGGAGGCTGGGGCAAGAGAATCGCTTAAGCCCCAGAGTTTGAGGTTGCTGAGAGCTGTGATGCTGTGGCACTCTACTGAGGGCGACATAGTGAGACTCTTGTCTCAAAGAAAAAAAAATACACATACCATAAAATTGACCCTTATAAAGTGGGTACTTTGGTGGGTTTTCGTGTGTTCACTGCTGTGTCATCCAGAACACTTCATCACCGCTGAACCCCTCTGCCGCTCCCCCCTCCGCAGCCATGAATCTGCTTTCTGTCTGTGTAGATTTGCTTATCCTGGGCTTTTCACGTAAGTGGCATTGTATAATATTTGTCCTTTTGTATCTGGCTTCTTTTATTTAGGATCAAGATTCACGCATGTTGTATCACGATCAGAATGTTGTCCTTTTTATGGCTGAATACTGTTTGTTCATACAGATGGATGCTCTGTTTCTTTAATTACTGATGACTGCCCCAAACCTCAGAAGGCTATGGGGTGTGTAGGTGCTAGAGATTGTGAATCTTGCCCGAAAGGACTGTATAGTCTGTTGGAGAAATTTTTTTTTAACATTGTAAAAATTTTAAAAAGTTTTAAAAAGAATTCTATCTAGGCCAGGTGCAGTGGCTTATGCCCATAATCCCAGCAGTATGGGAGGCTGAGGTGGAGGATGCCTTGAGTTCAGGAGTTGAGACCAGCCTGAGTAACAGTGAGACTCCATCTTTACTAAAAATAGAAAAACTAGCCAGGTGTCATGGCAGGCACCTGTGGTCCCAGCTACTCAGGACGCTGAGGCAGGAGGCTCCCTTGAACTCAGGAGTTTGAGATTGCTGTGAGCTAGGATGTCACAGCACTCCAGCCTGGGTAAAAGAGTGAGACTCTATCTCAAAAAAAGAAAAATATATTCTATTCTAATAATAGAATAATCAATGGAAATACCAGTTTAAGAAAATATTGAAGGAAAAAGAAAGCATATAAAGAAAAGCTTTTTGAGAAAAACAAGAAATATAATTGATATTTCTGATTATAGAAGGGATTTCTGGGCTCGGCACCTGTAGCACAGTGGTTATGGCACCAGCCACATATGCTGAAGTTGGGGGTTCGAACCCAGCCCGGGCCAGCTAAAAACAACAATGACAACTGCAACCAAAAAAAAAAAAGAACTTAAAAAAAAGATTTCTATAAAAATGACAGCTGTCAGTTTAGAATGCAGAGTGACACATTGTTAGCTAACATCTGTTGGGTCAGCCTTTTTAAGGACTGCTTGAAACATAGAATAAGTTCACAAAATTAACAAGAAAACATCTCCTGCTAATGTATGAGTATAACGTGGCCGAGCATGGTGGCTTGAGCCTGTAGTCCCAGCCCCTCAGGAGGCTGAGGTGGGAGGCTCACTTGAGACCAGAAGCTGGAGGCTGAACTATGATAGTTTCACTGCCCTCCTGCCTGAGTAGTACAGTGTGACCCTGTCTCTGTCTCTAAAAAAAATTTTTTTAAGTATAAAGTGAGGTGCTGCTGAGGTGGCAGTTAGGATCTTAAGTTTACGTCTAGTCACCCTTCGCATATCTTGAAATTGTCTATAACATGCAGTCATCACCAGTTAGTATGGTAACTCTCTGCAGGAATTTGCATATATTAATCTAGTAAGAATTAGGGGGACTTATTCAGAAATTAAATCATTTAACTATTTTGCTGCCCAGGACATTTCAGCACAGTTTACAAAGATTTCCACATCTGACTTTCAGCTGTCATCACTGTTGTACTGTCTGGGGACAATTTTAGGATTCCTTCTAACTCTTCCTTGGTCTATATTTCTCTGGGGCTACTTGCCTTTCACCTGGGAATTCACTTCTCTTCTCTGTCAGTACTGGGAGAAGCTCTGAATGTCATTCAAATTTTCTTACCTGAGCTTTACCAACTTGCAGAAATGTTTCCCAATCGGCCTCCCTCCTGGCCTGTGGGCACAGGCCAGTTGTGAGCAGAGCTGGGCCAATTGTGAGTCCCTGGGCCTAAATCCTCACCTCTCCCTCTCCCTAAATAGAGCTGAATTGGGGTAAGTTAAATAGGTATATGAAGCTACTTCTGTGCATAAAGTCAAAGAAAACCCCCTACCAGAACTGTTTAGTGACTAACCTGATAGTTACCACCTAAGCGGGTCCAGAAAACTCAGGCTGGGGCTAAGCGAGGCTTCTACCTGTGTGAACTGTCCAAACGAAGATCAGCTTGTTCTACTTTAGGTTTTGCCGCAAGGCCAGGAGCCTTCTGAATTGTTACCTATCTGATGTGGTGGCTGCCACACTAAACGAATGCTCGCTGAGCATGTGCTAAGTGGTCAGCCCAAAGCAGGGGGAGTATGTGTGTGCCTGGACACAGAAAGCAGCTCTAATGATATGACGATCTCACAGGCCCACTGTCATCTATGGCGGATTGAAAGTTCCTAATGCAGCGTGTGACTCAGCATTCAAGTCTCAGATCTACTATGGGGCTATGAGAATCCCAAGAACTTGCTTGGGAAGGGGATCGCCTGGGTACCGAGAGGTCGCTGCAGAGACATCCGGTCAGACTTTGCACCAGTAGGGAAGGAGTCGGTGTCCCCCAACAGCCCTGCTGACTGTCCCGTCAGGTCCTCACTCAGACAGCACATTCCCTCTGCACCGAGACCTCCAAGACCCCTAGAAAGCCCAAGGCACTCGGCCTGCTGGGGAGGCTGGGGCCTGTCTTACCCAGCAGGGCTCAGGCCTTCCTCCCGGCAAGGTTTGTTTCAGAAAAGTCCTGTGTAAATATTTTCTTCCATGGTGCCCCAGGGGGAAAATGACAGGGCCAGAAACTCTTTAAAGCTACAGGACCTAGGTCACGTCCCAAAGTGTGAGGTCACAGGGGAGTGTCCTCAGTCTAGGCCTTGATCACGAGTCACTGTGTGACGGCTCACCCTGGGCTCTTGTTGAAAACCACCACTTAAATCAGCCGAGTTCCCACGAGTCCTGGATGTCCACATGAGCAGCGGGTGACCCTGTTAGAATCGAGTCTTTGTGATATGTCACCAGCCCCTCCGGCAGGAGCTCCGCACACTTGGCCTGACTCACCCAGACCTGAGATTCTCCCAGACCCGTCTGAATGCAGCCCTGGGAGGGAGATCAGAGCATGCCCGTGCTGTCCCTGCTGCCCAAAGCGCATGTGTATGCTGGTGCCCTTGAGCACACATGTGTTAGTTGGGGGATAGAACAGCCTCACGTGCGCCATCTTGGTAACATCAGATCCTGCCACCTTTCTGCAGTTTGGGATTCCCGATGCCTTTCCAAGAACACTGTCCTGTTGCCACGGCGTATCACCCCTCTTCCACATCACGGCAGCACACTTTCTGCCCCTCTGGTGTCCTCCCACCCTGCATGACTCTCTGGGCTCCCTCTGCCCCCTTCGTGAGGGCTCCCAGCTGCAAGTGCTGCCTCCGGATACCATCCAGGCCCCAACTGGACTGTCCTTGTCCCCTGGATGTGCTTGGTGAGCACCTTCCATGTGCCAGCCGCTCTGTGAGGCACTAGTGACACTCTGGTGGCAACTTGGACAAGTTCCCTGTCCACTGAGACTGTTCTAGTGTCAGGGACAGAGAATGAAAAACACAAATAATTATACACTACTCCATCTGGCTAGTGATGGGCTGGAAGGAATCAGTGTGGGGGCCAGTGGGAGACTGGTTTTAGAGGGGGGTCCCAACAGTCTCCCTGAAGATGAGGTGACACTTGAACTGAGACCTGACTGCAGCATAAGAGCTGTGAGGAAATCTGCACAAGACCTTTCCAGGGAGAGAAAGAGCCCTGCAGGGAGCCGGGCATGGTGGCTCACACCTATAATCCCAGCAATCTGGAAGGGAGAGGTAGGTGGACTGCTGGAGCTCACAGGTTCAAGACCAGCCTGAGCAAGAGTAAGACCCTGTCTCTAAAATGCCTGGCATTGTAGTGGGCGCCTGTAGTCCCAGCTACTCCAGAGGCTGAGGCAATAGGATCCCTTGAGTCCAGGAGTTTGAGGTTGCTATGAACCATGGTGCCAGGGCACTCTACCGAGGGTGACACAGTGAGACTCAAAAACACTCCCGAAACCCAAAAACCTCATTATTAGAGAAAGCAAACATGACCACAGGAGAATGACAATAAAATCAAAAAAACAGAATTAGCCTCCCATAGTTACTTAAAGTTAGCTACTAGTTTGGCCTTGAGCTTCCTGGGTGGGTAATAAAGAAAACATCATGAGTTGTAAGATTCGCAGTCACCCACAACAAAACACAGCACATGGAAACAAATTCTCTTGAAGCCCAGGCCTGAGAAAATGTCTGCAGTGATTCCTGTTG
>NW_003852460.1:7005083-7005907 GCF_000181295.1 Otolemur garnettii | reverse complement strand
TCATATCCAGGGTCCCAGTTCACGATTGGAGCAAAGAATGTCACTCTGGGGAACCCTGATCAGGCATGTGCTATGGTGTATGTGATTGGGGCTTGAGAGACGGGTTGGCGACCGTGGGGAAAAGTTAGGTGTTGGCGGGAGGAGCTCCACACCACGAGTCTGTGGCATCATTCGTGAAAAGACAACATGGAGGTGGTGACTTTTTGGATGGCTGTCTCTCTCTCCCTCTGGGCACATCTGGTGTTGAGTGTAGGTAGCCAGGCAGCCACAGGGTGCCCAGTAGTTGAGCTGTCTTCCCCCATGGAAGGTCCCAAGAGCACTTGTCTTCTTCTCTAAGTCACAGCAGGTGTCCCCACATCAGAAGCTGCAGTTCCCTGCACCATCTACATCACTTGCCCGAGACGCTCCCGTAGAATCAGTGTCACCTTCCAAAATGACTGAATAAAATGTAGATGGAAGAGATGGCCGCTGGGACATTGGCATGGGCAACACGAAGGAGTGGTTCCGTGCCGAGGATGTTCCCTGAAGCTGATGACAAACCTTCATCACCATCTCGTCTCTTCGTCCTCAGGTTCTGACGCCAGCACAGTTGAAATCCACACAACAAGTGGGCCCCACAACAACAGGGAGGTCGGCTCTGCACCCGAAACCCATGGAGACCTGTGAAGGCAACACTGCGGGGTCTAGAGCCATATTCCTGACACTCTGCTTCCCATTCTCCAGAGCTGTTTCTCCCCTCCCCTCCCCACCCAGGTGTGGTACCCACGCCCCACCCAGTCCCCAGCCTTGCTCTCGTCACCACACAGGAACTACTTCCTAGGGGT
>NW_003852460.1:6993359-7004340 GCF_000181295.1 Otolemur garnettii | reverse complement strand
CAAAAAAAACAACTTCCTTTTGGGTGGTGCCTGTGGCTCAAAAGGGTAGGGCACCAGTCCCATATGCCATAGATGGTGGGTTCAAACCCAGCCCTAGCCAAAAGCTGGGAAAAAAAAGAAAAAAAACTCTGGCAAAACTGCCCTTGTTTGATTAGAGGGATGAGCTGGAGCTCTGCAGTTCTGCAGTGAAGCACTCTCTGCTGAATCTTTCCTGGGTGTTTTCTGCCAAAGCTTTGGCTAACTTTCCCCAAACACTCTCCTCATAAGCAGATGTTATCATTCTTGGGACCCTCTGGAGAATCAACAACAAAAAAAATTTTTTTGAGAGAGTCTCACTATGTCACACTCGGGAGAGTGCTGTGGCATCACAGCTCACAGCAACCTCAAACTCTTGGGCTCAAGTGATTCTCTTGCCTCAGCCTCCCAAGTAGCTGGGACTTGGGAGAAGGGCTGGCCACGTCTGCAGCCAGTCTGGTTATCAGTGACAGCATAGGAACCTTTCCGGCAGCCTACTGGCTGCCCCCTTTTCAGAGTAACAGAGCACCCTCCTCTGCAGCTGGGTCACTGGACAGAACACGGACAGGCCCTGGCCCTGCCCTTGCTGGAGGATCCCGTGCTTCCTAAAGGAATCCCCCACCCTGTGCAGCACTCACTTCCCGAGGGCGGGTGCTGTAAATAACTTTCCCCTCCTCCTGCCCAGGAGGAAGGCTGTCTCCTGGCTTTGCTTACCTTGCTATGGATGAGACACTGCAGAGACAAAGCTTCCACACTGGGAAAAAATGGCCCGTGGGATTCCAAGTCTTCTATAAGTGCGTATCCCTGCCACAATTCAGTCTACAAAGTGACCGCCCGCTCCTGCCCATAGTATGAGGTCTCTGTTCAGTGAATTGAAAGTTAGATTCCCCAAATAAATAAAAGTAGGAGCCCCAATGAACAAGGAAAACATTTTTAGAATCACTGCAGGGAAGGGTTCCCCTGAAGGTTTCCCCCCAGAAGGTGACAATTGCTCATTTCATATTTAGTCTTTTAAAGGAAAAAACATTTTTTTGGGGGGGGGGCAGGGCTAGGTTTGAACCCATCACCCTCGGCATATAGGACTGGCGCCCTATTCCCTGAGCCACAGGCGCCAACCCCCCCAATTTTTTTTTTTAATTTAAAAATTAAACAGATCTCATTCTGTTGCCCAGGTTGGGGTGGCTCTTAGCTCACTAAAGCCTCGAACGCCTTGGCTCAAGTGATTTTCCTGCTTTAGATTCCCAAGCAGCTGGGACTAAATGCTGATGGAGAACCACGTCTGGCTGGATGCCTGACAAGACAATAAAAACCACAGAAGCCAGAATTCAAAACTTCACTGAATGGTAGAAAGAACATTTCTGCATTGTACAAGAAACACAATTCACCACCACCAAGCCTGGCTAATTTTTAAATATTTTATACAGATGGGGTCTTTCTATGTTGTCCTGGCTAGTCTCAAACTCTTGGCCTCAAGCGATCCTCCTGCCTTGGCCTCCCAAAGTGCGGGGGACTACAGGTGTGTGAGCCACTGCTCTGGCCAACATTTAGTCTAAACTTGCCAATTCAAGACAGGAATCTGAGATGTGCCACAGGCATTTGGATATTTCCCAGGCAATTCTCCACAGGAGTCTTGAACCCAGATGGAGCTCCAACATCTGCTTTGTCTACAGCCGAACAAGCAGCATGAGAGGGAAACAAATTTCTGTGACTCACCTTCATGGTGAAGACTTTTTTAGACTCTAAGAGCAGTGGTTCTCAACTTTCCTAATGCCACAATGTATTTTCTTTTCTTTTTTTGTAGAGACAGAGTCTCACCTTATGGCCCTGGTAGAGTGTTGTGGCATCACACAGCTCACAGCAACCTCAAACTCCTGGGCTTAGACGATTCTCTTGCCTCAGCCTCCCGAGTAGCTGGGGCTACAGACGCCTGCCACAATGCCCAGCTATTTCTTTGTTGCAGTTTGGCCAGGGCTGGTTTGAACCTGTCACCCTTGGTATATGGGGCTGGCACCCTATGCACTGAGCCGCAGGCGCTGCCCACTGCAATGTCTTTGCGTTGATAAAAAGGAGCTGTGACCCATAGGTTGAGAACCACTACTCTCAGAGTAAACCCATCTCCTTGGGTCTCTGAATCTACTGTCTCCTTCATAGAACAGGGATAGCAAGTTAACTAATTGCAGTATCCAATACCCACTGATTAATTAAAGTGGCATAAATGAAAACATGGGTCAGAGTGAGGCACAGAGAAGACATTGGTCCGTGATTGCTACACGCCAGCCTGCATTGTGCAGAAGAAAAGGTCAGAAGCCACCCCGTCCTGTAACTGGAAAGCTCATCAGATTTACTCAGGGCTAGTCCTTGAATTCAAACTCCCGATGAACCTAACTGCTGACAAGAGAAAATTCATTTGTGTGGCCTTTTTATAAACAGCCAGCCTGAAATAAAACGATAAAGAGACCCTCTAAAAAGCAAGCACCCTGCACATGGTGCTGTGATAGCTACCTCACCGTGCTGAGCAGAGGTGGTAGCAGGCTCTCACACCCTTGCATGCAGGGACCCTGAGCTCTGCCTCCTGCCACTGGGGCAGCATGTCCCCGGGTTCCCGGTCACCAGGAAGGAAGCACACCCACCAAATTCTCTAATATCAAAATAGAGCAATTTATTCAAGACACTGAATATGATCTGTTGATTCTCTCTTGAAACAAATGAGCTACGACACACAAGGTGATTCTTATTTTTTTTTTTTTTCCAAAGAGCGTGAGGGTGAGCATGGGTGGAGAAGAGAATGGAACAGGGGGTGGATGTCGTTTGAACAGAATCTGGAAAATGCTGATGGAGAACCACGTCTGGCTGTACGTCTGACACAGACAATAAAAACCGCAGAAGCCAGAATTCAAAACTTCAGTGAGTGGTGGAAAGAACATTTCTGCATCGGACAACAAACACAATTAAAAAAAAAAAAGTGAAACAAAGGTTAGAAGAGAGGAAAATAACACGGAACAAAGCAGACCCTTACGTTTGACAAAGTGCACTTCACTTGGCTCCATGATCTAGTTTTAAAAAGACGAAACGAGTCCAGTCCTACAGTGCTGTGGGGTCAGAGGGTTGAGCCCTGTTGCGTCCAGCCTGTTTGGTCCCCTGTGGGCAGCATCTGTTTCCCAGGTGTGTGGTACACAGCTGTTAGCCACTTCAAACCCTCAGAAAGACCTCAGAAGGGACAGAAGGGACCCTTGTGCTGTCTGCTCTCAAGGTTACGTTTGGTCACTAACACACTTTCCTCACTATTTTTTAAGAGCTGTAAATGACGAACGAAAACATTCCAACCAGGCCACCACCCTTGATGACAAAGATGAACCTGCCAACTTTCTGGCAGCCGAAGGATGAAGGAGGGCACTGGCCACATCCTCATGCTGGGCAGCCCTCTCGGCCAGTGGCAGGTGGGAAGCTGGGATGCAGACAGTCTCCGTTTGCCTGAGGGTTCCTCTAGGGCACAGGGATGGAGCCTGAGTCCAAGGTCACACAGCCCCAGGGGCCAACCTGATGATTCCAGTGAGTTCACATACCAAACTACAGCCAACACTTTGGAGAGACCCTGGCTACTGACACTCATGTGAAGATTGTCTAATGAATTCCTCACGGTACATCTGACCAGCACCATTGTGTGGCATTTGGGGTTGTAAAATGCAAGCTGTAGCTCAACGATGGGTTAATATTTGATGGCTGACACTCTGTAGAGATGAGTGCATTTTTATGAGTGGGGCAGTAAAGATGGTCTTCATCTGGGCCCCCCACAGACTGCCCCCCCCAAACCTAATGAGTCCTCAGGGCAGGAAGCTGTCAACTTGCCTGGGGACAATCTTCAAAGATGGGCATGGTGACATCACATAACTTTGGCTTTCTTTGCTAAGTTTTTAGGGAACAGAGCCTGAATAAAATACTCATCTCAGAAACAGAGCAGTCTTTTGGTCTTGAGGGTTTGAAGAGTTCACACAACCAAGTGCAAGACTGTGAATTAATTGAGAATGATTAACACACCTGGCTTTTGTGGCTGGTCCCAGCACATTCCTAGTCCTGGTCCTTCCCTGAAGGCTGTTTTTCAGCTCTGTGGATGGACGCCACCCTCTGATGATACCCTGTCTTGCTGCTAGAACACACACCGGACTGAACCCTTCCCACTGCCTGACTCGGCAGCCCTCAAGGGCCTGGCCAACTTCTCCAGGTCCTCCTCTGTCCGCAGGAAAGCCCGTGAGAGAGGAGGCCCTGTCCTTGGACTGTTCCCCAGTTGCTAATCCAAAAAAATAAAGTCAGTGTCGGCTCATGACAATGGGAGTACAAAGGTCGCCTGAACCAATGAAAGGAAGCTCTTCTAGGAACACAAAGCTTTGTTTAATTTTTTAAAAACAGTAAAAAGATTCATTATTTAAAAGAAAAAAAAAAGAATCTTTCTCCTAGTCTCTTGTGAGAGAAAGGAATCATAAAGGCGGCAGAAATTTCTAGTGACTTTCTACCTATGTAATTCATGTTCAGCACTGAAAAAATATCTTCCTTCCACGTTCACTTTTGTCATCATTAGACCAAGGGATATGCCAGGGGCCTTTATGTGGGATCTGCATGGAAGGACTTGCTGAGTGTGCCCTAATGGTGGAGCAGCTTGCTGAAGGAAAGATGTGGCCTGTTGCAGGCTCCCGGTGGAGAGGACGGTGCTACTCCATCAAGCTCCCGGTGGAGAGGACGGTGCTACCCCATCAAGCTCCTGGTGGAGCAGTCATTGCTGCCCTGCTGAGGAAAAGGTATGGCCTGTTGTGGGCCCCTGGTGGAGAGACCACTGGTGCCCTGTCATGCTCCTGATGGACTGGCCATTGCCACTGTGCTGAGGAAAAGGCATAGCCTGTCATATGCTCCTGGTGGAGTGGCCATTGCTGCCCTGCTGAGGGAATGTGTGGGTGACAGGCGGATCCAGCTGAGGTGTGGGCTTCTCCAGTGTACCTTCTGGTTCTGGAAACACTTCCTCAGGGTCCAAGCATGCCCCTGTTATCACTGCTACAGTAAACACACACTGCTCTTCCTCCAACCCAGAGCTGGGATCCTTCTCGCTGGCTGATGGAGGCCCCCACTGCCTCAGGTGTGATCACCCCCAGGGGCGACCTCCACGGGTGTTTTCCTGACCACCTTTCAGGAAGCTGAGGGGGGAGGGAAGAGTTTCCGCAGACCCTGCCTATGTCTTCTTAAATTCTTTTTAAAATATGAATCACACAAAGCTCTCTATGTCTGATGGCCATTTTAGGATTTTAAAATTGTTTTAACATAAAAATATTTTTTTTTTTTCCAAAAATACTCCAGGCTCTTTCTCTTATAAGTCATTTTTTTTTCTCCTGTAAAAAGTTCCCCGGCCCTGCCTTCTTACGTAAAGCACTTGTTATGCACCGAAAGTGCCCTTGAGACCTCAGATCTGAAGTGACTATGACAAAGGACAGAGACAGAGAGAGAGAGAGAGAGAGAGAGACAGGGGTGGGAGTGGGGGAGGATGCAAAGGGGGGGCAGGGACGGTGGAGGTGGGGAAAGCTGTCCACCGGAGATCTTCTCATCGTGTCCATGTGGCTGTGCCTATGGAGGGTGCAGGGAAAGCCAGACCTCCCCAGTCAGAGGAGGAAAGGTGGCGGGGGCGGCGGGCGATGGAGGGAAGGAGCAAACACCAACAGCAGTTTCCATCTCAGACCGCAGGCCCCGGATGACAGAGTCCCAGCCAAGAGATAAACCACCGAACAAAGGTCCTAGAGGGGAGAAGGCATTGTCGGATGATGAAGTTGCACTTCTCATGGTACAAACTGGTCGCTGAAGATCCTTTCCGAGAGCCACTGTAGTGTCCAAATCGTCAGGGGAAATGAAACAAAACAAAACAAAGTGATGCCACAGCGAGGGGGTTTGTGGGGCTTTTTGTTCTTCCCCTTTTGGTAGGTTTATCACAGCATTTTTCTTTTTCTTTACTTTTTTTTTTTTTTTTTTGGCACAGCTTTTAAAATTGTTTTCCACTCTGTTGTGTTCAGTCATCACAGAGCCTGTTCCGGATGGAAACATGTACCATCCACCTGGTGGCCTTGCGTTCCCTGGGCTGACTGTCCTCGGCGGGGACCATTCTTTCCCCCTTTGATATGACCGTGTGTTTGCTTTTGCTCTGGTTTGCCTTTTGTGTTTTATAAACTTCTTAATGAAGATTATGATAAAAATACAGCCTCCTGCAGCCAGGGCCAGGCTGGTCTCAGAGTACACACTAACCAGGTCAGTCTGCGCCATTCTGGAGCTGACAAGAGCTGTGCCTGAACAGTGCCGCAGCCTCACACATTCCCTGCTGGTCCTTTAGAATCCTTTGTCTCTTTTTTCCGTGACATTTTGTGGTCACTTCCGCAGATCCAGAACACACACCTGGAAGGAAGGACAAAGCACCTGTTATCCTGAGAGCCCATGTGAAGGTGCGTTTAGAGCCAGGTGGGCAGGCCAGTGTCTGAGCATCCAACCCGCAAGACTCAAGCAAACAGCATGAGGAGGAAAGCAGGGCCAGCAGGGTGCTGAGAACTGAGGGGCGTGACTCTCGGCTGGCGTCCAGGCCGGATATGTATGATGGTGACCCAGATGGAAAGCAAGGCTAAGTGTGGAGCTGTGGGAACAAATGGGGGCCACACTGACACACAGCCAGCCAGCCAGAATGCTGTTTATCTTAGAGGTCAGGGCAGCCCAAACTCCTGGGGCCAATAAAAAATCTAGATGCCCCATGGTTGTAGAATCAGGCCCACCAGTGCCCAGGAGGCCTGTGGAATGAAAGGCCATGTCTTGGTACCAGTGGGGACCCAGACTTGGGCATGAGAGGAGTGAGCTGCTCCTTCCCGACAACAGTGACATCAAGGGCTGGATGGCCCCATCCTGTGCTCTGTGGGAGGCTGAGCAGTGTCACTGTTGTCCACTCACAAATGCCAAGAGCACAGTCACGTGTGTGCCGTAAAAGTTTCCCTCAATGACGCACCACACAGACAACACAGCAGTGGGCCCACTCAATGACAGTGCTGGGTCTTTACCGTGCCTTTTCTATGTTTGGATGTGGCAAGAACACTCGCCATTGTGTTACCACTGCCTATAGTCAATGGTAGTATAGGTGTGTGGGCCAACGTCACACCATATACCCTGGGTGTACAGGAAGGTGGCCGGGCCACGGGGTCTGCAGGAGTGACGAAATCACCTGATGATGCGTTTCTCAGAATGTGTCTTCCTCATTCAGTGACACCCTTCCAGACACTGTTTAATGCCCCCCAAGGGAGAGAATCACCTATGCTGAGAGCCACAAATTTAACTGCTGATTAGAGTGACTGCTGTAAGGGACAAAGAAATGGACATTCCCAGATGTGGTGCCAACCCGGATGGAATCCAGTGCGAAGCTTCCTTCCCCTAAGACACGCTGGCTGAGAGACTGCTGTGTGCCAGATGCTGAGCCGCCTCCTCCAGGACATAAATGCCACTGACACTCCAGGAACCCACTCAGGATCAGCCACGTGGTGTCACTGCCCCACCCACACCCCACCACCACCACCCCACCCCCCTGCCACCCGGCACACCAGAGGTGCTGCTTACAGAGCCGTCGGACGCGCTGGCCCCCACTTTGTCTCCTCGGGCGTTCCAGCACACCTCAAAGATGCCGCCGGTACCTCGGTAGCTGTGGACGAGACTTCCACTCTGCAAAGCAAAGCAAAGCGGTCATCACTGACACGGTGCCTCTGGCTCCCGCCCTGTCTCCATCACAGGTACTCAGCCACCAGCCCCTCACCTGCCTAACTGTCTGTTTCTTTGACAAACAGCTCCCTACCCCGCTAGCAATGAAAACAGCTATCTAATGATTAACTATTGATTAAATGTTATCAACATGTCATGAAGTTAAAGCCCACATTATTTTTTGGACAATTAGTTTGAAAGCTCAAATATATAACATACATTGGATTCTGCTTTAAAGCAGCATTACGTTGACAGACATAAGAGACAGGGGAAGGATAAGGCTTTGAAGTACTGAACAAACTGTCACTAGTCACGGGCAGGACAAATCTGAAGACTGAGACCAGGGGAGTTCTCACAAAACCCTGGCTCAAATTCACTCTTTAACGCAGCGGTTCCCAACCTTTTTGGTATTAGGGTTCGGTTTCATGAAAGACAATTTTTCCACAGATTGAGGAGGGAGTGATGCTATCCCATTACATTTACTGTTCACTTTATTTCTATTATTATTACACTGTATTTATAGTGAAATAATCGTATGACTCTCCATAACGCAGAATCAGTGGGAACCCTGAGCTTGGTATCCTGCAACTAGATGGTCCCGTCTGGGGGTGATGGGAGATGGTGACACTTGAACTGTGTTGTTGCTATAAAGCTGGCCACCATATGCAGCTTACCTGTCACTGGCCACTCACTGATAGGGTTTTCTTTTTGTGAGACAGAATCTCATTATGTCACCCTAGGTAGAGTGCCGTAGTGTCACAGCTCACAGCAACCTCAAACTCTTGGGCTTCAGCAATTGTCTTGCCTCAGCCTCCCAAGGAGCTGGGACTACAGACACCTGCCACAATGCCTGGCCAAGTGATAGGGTTTTGATATGAGCCTGCAAGTAGTTGATTTATTACGGTCTCTGTGCAACCCCCTCTGCTGATAATCTGTATTTGCAGCCGCTCCTCAGTGCTAGCATCACCACTTTAGCTTCACTTGGAGCACTTAGCATTAGATTCTCATAGGAGCCACAACCCAGATCCCTCACATAAGCGGTGTACAGTAGGGTTGATGCTTTTGTGAGACTATAATGTCGTCACTGATCTGATGGGAGGCAGAGCTCAGGCAGTGATGTGAGGAGGAGCGGCTGTAAAGCAGCTGTAAATACAGAAGCAGCTTCACTTTCTGGCCCACTGCTCACCTGCTACTGTGCTACCAGTAGACGGCCCAGGGGGTGGGGACTGCAGCTTTAATAATGGCATTCTGTGTACTGGGAGAGGACCAAGTCAATAGGATTCTGTATTTTATTTTCATATTTAGAGACGGATTAAAATGAGCTTAAAGACTTTCTTTTTTGGTTTATCAAAAAGGGTTGAAATGATTCATTGAGTTCATGATGGCAGGCTGCAGCTAATTGAAATGGCTTTTTTTTTTTTTAAAAGATGGGGGGGTCTCACTCTATTGTCCTGCTTACAGTGGGAGTGGCACCATTATAGCTCACAGTGACCTCAAATTCCTGGGCTTAAGTGACCCTCCTGCCTCAGACTCCCGAGTAGCTGGGACTACAGGTGTGCTGTCACAGCTGGCTAATCTTAAAAGTCTTTTCATAGAGGTGGAGTCTCACTATGTTGCTCAGGCAGGTCTCAAACTCGTGAGCTCTAGGGATCCTCTGCCTCCTGGGCCTCCCAAAGTGCTAGGCTTATAGGCATGCACTACCATGCCTACCTAATCACGTCATTTACTGATATCATTTCACAAATACATCCACGGCAGCTATTTCTAGCAAGCACTTCATGCATAGAGACCTTTGCACATTAGTCCTGAGGTGCATGTTTCCTGGGAGGCCCTTCTAGAGCTGTGGGACTGGGCTTGGCATCAAGCTGCTTCTACACTGGGTCCACCATTCCCTCCCCTCCCTTGAGGGGGTGTGGTTTGTGTAAGTTCCTGAGGAGCCTGTGATCTCAGGGGACCCCTTGCAGTGTGTACTGCTCATCTACAATCTCCTTCTGCCAGAGGGGGCATGAACTTGACAGAGCAAATCCACCTCGCTGTCAGATCCAGTGGGGTGTAAGCCATCCTGGGGGCCGACCAGTGGATCCTTGGTTATTTTCTGTGACTCCTGCCATCGCCCTATTGGTCTCTCCCGTGAGAAAGAGAATGAAGGGCTGACTGCCCAACTCAGTCCTTATACGACATGGGACTAGTCCCCAACATTTCCACTCTTCCAGTTCAGGACTTGTCCATCATCAGGTGTGGCCAGAGGCACCCACAGTTGATCCTGTCCCCTTGTGGTCCCTGATAAGAGGACAACCCAACATTGATATACCCCGGGCTACTAAAACAAAACATTTTCAGCTGCAAGTCTCAGTGGTGTGACAGCAACAAACACGTTCCTTTGGAATTCCCTGATTTGCTCCTCAGCAGGGATGAGGGAGCAAATGGAGCTGGTGTGGACAAGGGCAGCAGAGCCAGCGTCCACCCAGGAGAGGGATGGAAGGATGTTGCCCTGCTCTCCAGCCTTGCTGTCCAGAGGGCAGTATATCCAGGGACAAGGTAAATGCTTCTGCTCCTTCCAGATGCTCCTGGTATCCGCCAGGAGGACCAGGCAGACCAGGCAGGTGGAAAGTCTCATGCCAGACTCAGAAAATTGAACAGAAGATGGTGGCTCTTGCTCTAAGATGATGAGGTCAGAGCTTGGGCTCTGAGTCACATAGCTGACAGCCCTTTGGACAGCAGAAGCTGACCAAAGTGTCTCTCTTGGGGAAAGATGCCACAGCCCACAGCACCTGGCCGATAGTGCTCATGGGAGTGTGCTCCATTCATCGCAAGCACGAGCGCCATCTTAGCCTGGTCCCTGGGAATGTGACTACTGCAGGCGCCAGCTTACCTGAGTATTCCAGATGTGGACACACTTGTCAAAGGAGCCGCTGGCCAGGTATTTCCCATCAGGGCTGAAAGCTACGCTGTAGACAGGCTCCTGATGCTTGGTCAGCGTGTGGGTGCAGACGCCTCGCTCCACATCCCACAGCCGGACCGTAGAATCAAACGAGGCGCTGGGAGGACGGGAGAGAAGACACAGCCATGTGAGCGTGCTGGGTGGGAAACTTTCTCCACACTGGGTGACGGGGCTCGGAGGGCTCATCTTTCTGAGCTTTTATGTTTTGAAATACGATAAACTGGTGAGGCTTTTCTAGTCTAAAATGCAATAAGATGTATTGAAAATAGG
>NW_003852460.1:6984172-6991887 GCF_000181295.1 Otolemur garnettii | reverse complement strand
TTTTTTTTTTTTCTTTTGCAGTTTTTGGCTAGGACCAGGTTTGAACCTGCCATCTCTGGAATATGGGGCCAACACCTTACTCCTTTGAGTCACAGGCACCCCCCTTATCTAGCTTTCTTTTTAAAAATTATTTTTAATTAATTTTTTTAGAGACAAGGTCTCTCTCTACGCCCAGGCTGGAGTGCAGTGTGCAATCACGGCTCATTGCAGCCTCCAGCTCCTGGGCTCAAGTGATCCTCCTGCCTCAGCCTCCTGAGTAGCTAGGATTATAGGCACCCATCATCATGCCCAGCTAATTTTATTTTTTGTAGAGATGGGGTCTTGCTATGTTGATAAGGCTAGTCTGCAACACCTGGCCTCAAGTGATCCTCCTGCCTGGGCTTCCCAGAGGGCCAGGCCTTAGCCACTGCACCTGGCCTTGTTATCTGCCTGGCTTTCTCTCAGCAGGGACCCAATAGGCCAGTGGTTCTCAACCTTCCTAATGCTGCGACCCTTTAATACAGTTCCTGTGGGTTGTGACCCATAGGTTGAGGACCACTGTACTAGGCACTGGTATGTCTCTTTTACACTTGCTAAAAGGATAATTTATGCTCCTAATGGATACGACATGACACAAAAGTACCTTCCAAGCCTTCTAAAAACGATTACAGTACTAAGCACTGCATTGCAACAACTTAAGTGGATTTCAGGACAATGACTTGACATACAAGAATTATGGCCTTTGTGCTCTTTGTTCCTTGTTCAAACATTCAACGGATGCAGGAGTCTTGTCATCTCTTATAAGAGACAGCTTTGGGTCCAGCAGCTGTCAACAACAAAAATCCTCCCTGCCGCCTGGCACGGCCACCCACCCAGCCACCACATGCAGAGCGGGTGGTGCTTTCTTCTCTAAGGACGGCGTCCACCACTCTCCCCTCCCCAACATCCTGAACCTCACAGCATCAAGTCCCGGCTGCTTCCTGTTCAAACATTCCTCCCCAGTCTCGTCCTTTCTAGGCTGGACAACACCCATGTTCTGCGGACCAAAACCCTATGGGTCCATCTCACAGTTTCCAGCTCCCTCCCAGCCTCCAAGGGGCTCCTGCATTTCCCTTCACACTTGTGTTGTAGGGGATCTAGGGAAGATCTGGGAATGGCTGGAAATCTTTTATCACCATGCAAAATACTCAATATTGGCAAGTCTGGGTTAAGCCAAGAAAACCAAGTCCAAGGTCCAGCACTCTTCCAGCTTCTTTTGGTGTGTGAATAAAAATCTTCACTAAAGCCAAGTTCTCTAAGCCTGGAGATGGCACATCAATCCTACCAGCCTCACAGCCAAAATGATCCTTACTGGCCGGGCACAGTGGCTCACACCTGTAATCCCAGCACTCTGAGAGGCCGAGGCGAGTGGATCCCTTGAGCTCAGGAGTTTGACACCAACCTGAATTAAGAGCCAGACCCTGTCTCCACTAAAAATAGAAAACTTAGTTGGGTATCATGGTGGGCACTTTTAGTCCCAGCTACTTGGTAGGCTTAGGCAGGAGGATTGCATAAACTGAGAAATTTAAGGTTGCTGTGAGGTAGGCTGATGCCATGGCACTCTGGCCTAGGTGACACTTTATTGCAAAGTCAGGTGTCACTTGATAATTCCTATCTTGGCCCCTTCGAAGTGAGCTTTGAAGATTCATTTAGCTTCAAAGGGCTTCAACACAGGGGCAACTCATTTTCCAAAGATTTCCTGTCCTCTCTGTGTGTGAGTTAGTTTTCCTGGCCAAGTAGCTAACCTGGCCGTGGCAAGCCAGGACTGAGTCTGGGCTGAGTGGCCGCACTGCCTCACCTGGCCAGCATGATGCTGGAGTTTGGGTTGCTGGTGGCTGGCCCCGTGGGGCTCCACTTGATGGTGTAGATCTCCTTGCTGTGAGCCTGAAGGTCGTGCACACACGTGTCTTGCTTCATACTCCAGATCTAGGAACACATTGGCAGGGATATAAACACATGCCCTTCCTCCTACGGGGAGGATCCAGTGGTGCTCATTTCATGAGCCCTGAGTAGGTGGCTGGCCCATGGGGTGTCCCGTGGAGCGGAGCCATGAGTGGATAGAGGGGATAGGCCATGACAGTGATGCCTCTGACTGATAAGTAGGGGCTCCCGGGACGACAGAGAGAGGGGACATGCACAAAACACACAACTCCCAAAGACACCAGGGCTGTCGGGATGAAAGAGCCTGCCCTTCCAGGCACCCAGGTTACCTTCAACGTCATGTCATCTGAGCAGGATGCCAGCAACATTCCAGAAGGATCCCACTTGATGGCATTGACCTCGTTCTGCCAGAGAACACAGGGTTTGAGAGAGTCATGAAGGCCCTGCAGTTGCGGCCACTGTCCACCAGAGGGCAGGAGAGCGCTGTCGATGCCACAGCCTTGGGGGCTGAGCCCTGACATCAGAACAGGAGCTATGCACGTCCCTCTTTCTCAGTTTGCCTTTGCATTTATGTAAAAGCACCATCATGGACCACACGTAACCAACAACCTCATCCATGCTTCCCCAAGGAAGAAAAATTCCCTACCAGAAAGGAAGCCCAATGAAGAAGATACACATATAATAAAAGCACAGCAAATAAAACCAACCAGTTATTTTCTTTAACTGGCAAAGAATTTTGAAAATTAAAAACAAAAAGGACTTTGAAAATCACTTGAAGATGGTGCAAGTGATATGCACAACTGTACATGGTGAGGTGTGAGGGCATCAGGAGAAAGAGGTGAGCAACAGGGACACTCTCAGGGCGCTGAATCCCCACGGGGGACTGTCCATTCTGCCCCAACAGCCACTAGAAGGGAACACACAGGAGACGCACACTCCAACAGTAACTGCCTCTGGCAAAGTCTCGCGCTGGGGCAGATGCGCCCAAGAGAAATGGAGGGGCAGGAGTTCCATCAAGGGACTCTCTTGTGGGGTGTCTGCAGGGCCCCATCTGCCCAGGATGCCTGTTGTCCCTGCACAACAATTAGCTAATTTCACACTCACAATTAATCTAAGAAATTTCACACTTCTAACTGCTCTAGTTTGGAGATGATAAGTTACCTGATCTGGCTACTTTCTGGGGACGCTGAGATGTAAAGGTGTGAAATGTAGAAGTAACAAGCCCCCATCTGTGTTCCACATGGCACAGGTGACAGATGGCCCAGGACAGGGAGGAAGGAAGCCTGAGTCTCAGGAGCAGGCTGCAGCGGAGCCAGGGGCGGTCACAGGGGGCGGATTGGAGATGGGTGTGTGTGTGCGTGCCTCTGTGTGTGTGTGTGTGTGTGTGTGTCTCTTGTGTGTAACTGTGTTTGTCTCTGTGTGTATGTGCCTGTGTGCCTGTGTGTTTGTGTGTGCAAAAGCAGTTTGGGTAGCTCTGCTCACTGCTACGGAGGACCCACAGACAGACTTCTTAGGACCTGGAAATGTGGAGCCACTGACCATGGACTGTCCCCAGTGAGCCCACCTTTAATCTTCCAGGAAGGATTCCTATCTGGGAACAAACCCCTACTCCTAACCCAAGTTACAGTTCCTAGGTAGCAGGCAGAACCAGTTCTGGGGCTCTGATTGATTGCATTTGGCCAGTGTTTAGTTAAAAATAATGAGCCACAGTAAAACCCAGTTAGAACGAGCCAAGGGGCGTGAGGGTAGTGGTGCCCTACGCAGGGATGCTGTAAACCCCAGGGTCTGTGGGCAGCCCTGGAGAGTTTGTGGATCTTCTAGGGTTACAGCAGAAACAAGCGACAAGCAGAAACTGGAAAAACAAAGAGTCATTTATAGACACGAGATTTTTTTTTTTTTTTGAGACAAAGCCTCAAGCTGTCCCCCTGGGTAGAGTGTTGTGGCTTCACAGCTCACAGCAACCTCCAACTCCTGGGCTCAAGCCAGTCTCCTGCCCCAGCCTCCCAAGTAGCTGGGACCAAAGGCACCTGCCACAACGCCTGGCTATTTTTTGGTTGCAGCTGTCATTGTTGTTTGGTGGGTCCGGGCTGGATTCAAACTGCCACCTTAGGTGTACGGGGCTGGCACCTTAGCCACTTGAGCCACAGGCGCCAAGCCGACACGAGATGTTAAGATGATGGAGACCTGAGATCTCAGTCCCTTGAGAAGCAGGGACCATGGGCCAGGAGTGGGGGGAGGCACTCTAGGGAGATGAGCTGGCGGGATGAGGGAGTTTCCATTAGTTACAGGCCGGATGGCAGCTTTCTGGGGACTCAATCACCCAGATCCACTTTAACAGGAGGCCCCAACCCAGAATGGTATTCTGGGTGCTGGTGTGAAAACAGCAAGAAGCCATGGGCTGCTCCTGATGTGTTCTGCATTCTCTGCAGGACACAGCCACACCAGGACTGTGGCATCATGTGGGCCCCAGGAGCCCAGAGGACAGCTGAGTGGGTCTGGAAGGTGTGGAGGACCAAGGGATGCCACAAGTCTAAGGTGGGGCAAGTCCCTGGCAGGGCGTAGTGAGTGTGAAGAACTCAGGCAAACAGTCTGAAGGGCCCACGCACAGGGGGCTTTGGGTACCAGAGAGATCTGGGGACAGTGTCTTGGATGCCACACTAGGGAATCTAAATCAGCCATGCTCACTCTGTTATTCCTTGTACACATCATGGTATTTATCAGCCTCTGGCTGCTTCTGAGACTTTCCCTCATTGATTTCAGCATCAGAGGACCATATACCTAGGCATTCAGGGGTGCTTCTCTCCATCTATGCTCTGCTTGGCATTTGCTCAACCTCTTGGATTAAATGTTGATGGGTTTGCCCAACTGTGGAAAACTAGTGCATATTGCTCCATGTATTTTTTTCTGTTCTATTCTCTTTTGCCCTGCTATGCATGTGCGTTCAGAGTACTTGGCATTGTTCTGCAGGCCGTTAAGCCTGTGCTCACGTTTTCTCCCTTTCACGTGCTCTTCAAATCTGCCAATTCCAATGATCGCTCCTCAGGTTCACTAACCTAGTTCTGCCTGCTCCAATCTGTGGTCAGCCCACTTGTTAAGATTCTCATTTCAGACATTATACTTCTCCATTCTCGAATTTCCATTTGATCATACAGACTTTTCCATTCTCTGCTTGCACTTCCCACCCACTCACTTACTGTGAACACCTTTTCCCTTATGTCCTCACAAGTTTTTCTCACAGCTACTTTAAAGTGTTTGCTGCAGTGGCCAACATCGAGGTCGCTTAGTCAGCTGTTCTCACCGCCAACCCGCAATGGGGCTGATCCAGCCACAGGGCCGCAGGAGAACCGCTCTGCTGTCTCAGCAGCTCTCACATAGGAGCCAGAGAGACAGCTGCCACGTCACACTCCCACCAATGCGAGCCTGCAGACAGAGCTGCCACTTACTGTGTGTCCTTGGAAGGTTTTGACGGGGCGGTCGCAGCCAAGCCGGCAGACATGGATGCACATGTCAGTGCTGCAGGAGGCAAAGGTAGTGTTGTTCTGCCAGTCCACGTCCAGGGCGGGTGCTGTGGGGCAGGGCAGAGAAGGAGCAGTTGTGGTCACTCGGGTGCACACAGCTCTGAGAGCCAGAACAAGGAAGAGACAGTCAAGACGCCTTGCTTAGTAACGAGACAGAACACCCTCCCAGTGTGAGCACTCTTTCCTTCAAAGCCTTAAAGAGTGTCTCCTTTCACACTGCAGGGACAAGAGGCCTCTGTGCCCTGCAGTGTGAGGACTCCCTTCTTCCCAGGACAGGTAAGGAAGGAGGGGACATGCTGCCACTCTCTGAGCAGGGGCAGCTATGTCCAGCAGTAGCACTGTAGGGGTGGAAGGCAGGCTGACTGGATTCATTTTTAGATAGGGAGCAGAAAGAAGGAAGGAGACCTCACATCCCAGGTTCAAGATACCTGGATTTTAAACGATCTCTCCCAGCACATCAGTGCTTCCCATCTGCTGGGAGGTGATGGACAGGAGGCCCGCAGTGAGGAAGGAGGACATGGGGTGAACACCCTCCCCAAAGCCTGGGCTGTTCTCAGGTCAGGGCCTCCCAGGTCACAAGGACAGAAATAACACAAAGTTAACTGGTCTCACAGTTTAGCTGTGCTTCTCGTTCTCCACCTTCACTTTTCTTTTCTTTTTTTTTTAGATAGAGTCTCACTCGGTTGCCCAGGGTACAGTGCCATAGCCTAGCTCACAGCAACATCAAACTCTTGGGCTCAAGCCATCCTCTTGCCTCAGCCTACCAAGTAGCTGGGACCCTCCACAAAACCCAGTTAGTTTTTATATTTTTAGTAGAGGTGGGGTCTTGCTTTTTGCTCAGGCTGGTATTGAACTCCTAAGCTCAGGTGATCCATCTGCCTCGGCCTCCTAGAGTGCTAAGATTACAGGCGAGAGCCACAGTGCCTGACCCTTTTAATTTCTTTACTGGGATGGCAGCAGGAAACCCAGCAACTTTCCAACACACCCAAACAGCTAATACCAGAGTGAAACACCGCACCCTGGTCCAGCCCCCAGAGGGCCAGATGACACAGGTCTGCACCATGCTCTGAGGGACCCTGGAAACACAGGTGAGTGAGAACACTGCAGGCAGCACAGCCAGGGCCTCATGCCTCCTTCCTCTCTGCCCTTTCCATGATGTGTGACCTCCAGCAGGTCAAAGGCTTCCAGAGCCTCTCTGTCCACGGGGATGCTGCATGCTGAGCCAGGAAGGTGGGTGCCAAGGGCATCTGTATCTTGTAAACCTTAAGAGCAACACTCACCGTGAAATGAGTCTACCAGCCATGTTCCCCGGGCTCCCTCCTGTGTGTACTTACAATTACCGTAAGGGACTCTGCCTTGCCGGGCGGGCATGGGTTAAAATTGGAGCCTCTTTCCCAGCCAGAAGCCACACAATACCATGTGGTTGCTAAATGCTCTTCATACACCTATTGAAGCCTCCCAGGAAAAAAAAAAAAAAAACGCCCCCAGCATTCCCAGAAAACCCAGCTGCTATTCCGCCAACAACCACTGGAGGGCCCCAAAGAGTCGCCACAGCTTCCCTTAACTCACTGCACAGGTGCCTCGCAAGCCCACAGACCAGAGCACCACCACTTCTTGGATACCTCCTGAGTTTGATGCAACAGCAGAAAGCTGGTTCCTAGCCTACTGGAAACGTCGTCACCGAGACCAGGCAAGGCGTTCAAGTTGAAAATCTAGCACCTCCAAATTTCCACATCTAAATTTTGAGAGTCTACATTCTCCTTCCATTTCAGAGACATTGGAGAGCCCTTTAATCAAGGAGTGCCCCCGATCAACAAGGACAGAACAATTCTAGAAGACCCTTAGTTCCAGTGCTCAGTCCCCAAAGCTCTGGGGACCTGTCAAGACACACACTTCAGAGTTTACCTTATATGTTCACTCCGCCTGACATCCAGACCCCAGAGTCATCCTTTATGAAGGAAGAATCTGTTTCTCAAGATCAGAAGGAAAACAGCCTTCCATAGTGCTCTGGTCACACTAATACTCCCAGCAGCCCAGAGCCTGGGCCTGTTCTGGTTAAAGACACACCCGAGACCAAGTATGGGATAAAGGTCACGGGAGGAGATGACAACACCTGCTGGCTTACCTCAGGGAGCGAGGAAAGCTGAGTAGAAGCCAGTTCCTGGTAAAAACTGACTCCCTCTCTTATCAACACTCTCGAGAAATTGCTGATTTTCATAGAGTTGCTAAAGTCACTTTTCTAACTCATGGGAGTCTATCAATAGAATAAAATAGAAATAACACCAACAGAGAAAAAAA
>NW_003852460.1:6981730-6983512 GCF_000181295.1 Otolemur garnettii | reverse complement strand
TGAACTGTTTACTTAATATTTTTTTCTGGCATTAACTGTTTAAAATATATGTAAATAAATGGTTGCAGGAAGTTTTTAAGAGAACCCTGCTTCTGTCAAAATGCAGCAATATTGACCCACCCACAAAAGGTCTTTCATAGTTGTTAATTTAAACCACTAGTCAGTCCTTCAATCAACTCACTTAAATTAATTCATTCCACTTTTTTTTTTTTTACTCGAAGCAGGGTATTTCTCTGTTGTCTGGGCTACAGTATTAGCTCACTACAAACTCAAGTGATCCTCTTCAGCCTCCTGAGAAAGTGTGCTGCCATACCCAGTTAACTTTTTGGGTTTTGTACAGTCTCACTCTTGCCCAGCCTGGTCTCAAAATTCTGGCCTGAAGCAATCCTCCTACCTGGGGCCTCCCAAAGTACTGGGATTACAGTCCTCCATGAGCCATGGCACCTGATCTCATTCCCTAATTTTTTCAGGATCAATGGCAGCTTCCTTTAGGATTTGATGAGTGGGAAAAAATTAGAGCAAACTCTATGCCTTTTTATGGTTGAATGCCACCTCTGCAATCGTAGCTTACCTGCTGAAAGGGCAAAATGAAGAAAGGTAACAAGCCCTTCTCTAAGGCCTAGGTGAGATCAGGGGGGATAAAGGGAGCACAGATGAGTCACTTAGGTTTGGTTGTGTTTTTCTTTCTAACCACAGAAGTCTGTAAATGTCAAAAGGGATAGGAACACAGTTTCTTATAGTGTAACTGTTTAGACTGGATGTAAATATGTGAGACGTTTTGAAAGAAAAAAAAATCAATTACCTTAAGGGGTATTGCATTTAATTCTGAGTTATGATTTCTGAACCATCAACACCACCAAACCCAGAACAACTCACCTGAATGAAAAGGAAACTGCTGTTTGGCTTCTCCTGTGTGGGCGTCCCAAATTATTGTTGTCTGCACTCCGCAAACAAAGGAAAAAGTTAGTGATGATTCTTCTCACAACGTTTTCTCTAGAAACATGTATTGTATCAGAAAAGACAGGGAGCCCTCTCCCTGCCGGCCAGCACTGTCCGGCAGAGTTAGAATGTGAGCCACACGGGCAATTTTTAGTTTTCTATTATCTACATTACATGGGAAAACAGAAACTGATAAAATTCATTAAGAATGTATCATATTCAGAAAGAACAGTCTAGCTAAATATATATATATATTTTATTGAACTCCAAAATAGCTTAAAGATTACCATTTCAATATGTGATCAGTATCAGAATCTTATTGGCAGGGACTCCCTCTCACCCCAACATGTAAAAAACTGCCAAAAATGCCAAACGTAGAAAACATGGGACAAAGCAAAACTACGTGTCTTTTGGGCCTTTTTCCCAATGAAGGGCCGCAGGTATAGGCATTTCTGAAAATTCCTCTGCTCATCATTCCATGAGTTGGGGACTATGAGACAGCAGAGATGTGGGATTACAGGGGTGTGGGGGGAGGGGAAAGGCACCACAGGGAGGAAAGATGACTGATGCCTCGGGAAGCAAAGTGAGTCACAAATTCTTACACACTTAGACTCTGGGAGATGCTTAGACAACAGCCAAAGGAAGCCCAATGGATGCTGGAATTAACCGGAATTTTCATCTTCATGGGAACCCTTATACCTCTCTGGCAATGATACTTCATAAAGATTTTCCCTTAAGAAGAACTAGTTGGCTCGGCACCTATAGCTCAACCGGCTAAGGCGCCAGCCACATACACCTAAGGTGGTGGGTTCGAATCCCCAGCCCGGACCCGCCAAACAACAC
>NW_003852460.1:6978519-6980851 GCF_000181295.1 Otolemur garnettii | reverse complement strand
GGGCATGGCTAAGTGACACTGGTGGCTAGCTAGTGGCCTGAAAGATTAATATAATTCCAAATACGTGTTTTTACTGATCACATAGTTCACTTGGAGCATCAGGATTATTACTGAGAAAAACACAAGTGAATGTTTAAGAAAGCCTGTGGGTTGGAAAGGGGTGAGGAAACTACTATTTAGAAATGCACAGAAGTCAAAGGGTAGCAGTCACTTGTGATCCAGGGCCTAAGTTCCCAGCCCACCTCCACTCTGCACCAGCTGTGTGTCCCCAGGAAAATCAACAAACCTCTCTGGGCTCTAGGTCCTTCTCTATCACAAGGGAGTGATGACACTCACCCCTACCTCCCATCTTGGGGTACTGGATGGGTTAACACCTGGAGCAGTCAAGTGCTTGATAAGTAAAAGTGCTATCATTTGAATTATTATTATTACTATTTTTTTGAGACAGAGTCTCACTCTATTGTCCCAGGCTACAGTAGCGTGGTGCCAGCCTATCTCACAACAACCTCAAACTCTGAGGCTCAAGCCATCCTCGTGCCTCAGCCTCTTGAGTAGCTGGGACTACAGGCACCCACTACAATATTCAGCTAGTTTTTCTATATTTAGTAAAGATGGGGTCTCATTCCTTCTCTGTCTGGTCTTAAACTCCTACCTGCCTCTTCCAAACTGCAAGGATTATAGGTGTGAGCTCCCAAACTATAACTTTAATTATTTCAATAATTCAGTACTTAGTGGTGGCCTACAGAATGCAATAAAAGTGCTATGTATTACTTCAATGAGAGCATCTTAGAAAAAATCTGATGCATAATTACATGGGAACATTTAATGTGTCAACCACAGCAGCTTAGCTTTCTAAAATACGATACAAGGTGGCCATAAGTTTGTGTGCAATTTAAAACTGCACATGAACTTTACAGCCACCTTGTCTGTTAGGGTGCTAGGTCTAAATGAAGGGTTTCCTGGCTTAAAAAGACAGAGAGCTACAAAATGAACAGATTCACTGATCTTGAGAGTGATATCTTAGAGGAAAGTGAGACCCCAAGAGGGCAGGATGGCTGGGAGCACCACTCAGAGCCAAGATGAAATCTACACCTCCTTATTCTTTGTCCTGGATTCTCTGTCCCCCAGCAGGAGCTTCTAGGTGCACCTGGGATTAATGCCACCACATCTCCCCAGCATCCCTGCCTAGATGCAGAACAAAAAATTTTAACCCGTGGGCCGTCCGGGGAGTGGAGCTGTGTACCCAGTTCAATTTATTCCTGCTCAGAGCAGTCTGCAGTGGGCAGCATTAGTTTATGAAACGAAGCAGCAGCCTGCAGGACAGAACACAGTCTGTGCCACTCAAATGCCCAGGTGGGTGAGTTTACCCAGGGCACGCCCGGCACCACTCAGCTCCTTGCAGCAACTACAAACACAAGTTGGAGATATTCCTCTTTCAATCACTGCATGATGTACCTCTAAGAAAAGGGGAAACTTTACACAAAGGCAAAATATATTAAAAGAGGATGTGTTATAAATTAACAGGAAGAGCAAAACCACAACAAACAAACAAAACCTAAACACATCCTTTCGATTTATTAAGGGGAAGCAGAATTCAAAGCGGTCACGATGTTATTTTGAGGTTGAAAATAAATAAGCATCTGTAGATCGAGGGGATGTACTTTAAGCCAATACTCACTTTGTCTACACCAGCACTCAAAATATAATTCCCCTTTTTGTTCCATTTCAAGGCAAAGATGGGGCCTTTATGTTGGCCTAAGGTGCTGGCCAGGTTACCTGTTAGTAAAAATAAAAAATTGAACAAATGTGTTGACTTCCAAGTTGTGGACAGTTCACTGCAAGGGTGATGTACAGAAGTACTTCCTGCCCAGGACTTACCATCTTCCGTCCATATTCTTGCAAAACCGTCATATGAACCTGTAGCCAGTAGTGTTCCATCGCTCTGAGGGCCAGAAAAAAAACACAAAGCCACAAACGCAGGTCAGTGTTGGCAGCAGAATCCCAGGCCTGCCCAGAATATTCTCAGCTCACTCCTAAGTGCCACGTTTGAGAGACTAATCCTTCGTGTGTGAAGCTGAGGAGCCACCGCACACACAAGTGTGTGCACACATGTACACAGGGCCTGCAGCATAACACAAGGCAGCCGTGACAGCAGGGGACCCATCACCGCGGTGTGCGCTCCAATTAATGGCAGAATTAAAAATACTATGCAGAAGCTATCTTAAGGCTTTCCAGAAAGTAAAACAAAGTTGACCTGTGGGTGTTCCATGCGTCAATGCAGGTGACACCAGTGCTGAGTATCATGGCAGACACACACGCCCTCAGCTGCCCC
>NW_003852460.1:6977306-6977555 GCF_000181295.1 Otolemur garnettii | reverse complement strand
ACTTTTGTTTTAGAAACAGCTTGTTTTATGCATAAGTAATATTGCCTCAGACGATTATAAGAGCATGGCGTTTATGTAACTTAATCAATATTGTATGTTTTTTATATTTGGATGGTCTCTAAACTTGATTGAGGAATAAAACCATTTATTCTTTATAACTGGAGCCTTGGACCAAAGCATCCCCCAGCCCCGAGTTGCATAATTAAGTTTTGACAGGTGCATCCTGTGTTTTCATGGTGCCCAAGGCTA
>NW_003852460.1:6975603-6976775 GCF_000181295.1 Otolemur garnettii | reverse complement strand
GTCTCCTTCATAAAGGTGTTTCTGTGGAAAACCCTGGGAGGAGGAGGGCTCACTTCTTATTCCACGGCGATAACCTGAGGCTGCATTGCTTCTGTTTCAACATATAAAAAAATACAAAAATTCCCAGAGGTCCTACTTGGATGGAGACAAAATATTCTCCTAACAATGGGACTCTCCAGACCTGGGGCAGGCAGAGGGCACAGGCAGAGCCCAGAACACATGTGCCCAGGATGGCCAGCTACAGGCAGGTGGCTGTGCACAGGCTCTGAGTACGGGGAATGACTGCCCTTCCTTCTCTAATGAGAGGCCAGAGTGGTTTTTTTCCCCAGTTGTCTGTATTCCATCCACATGTGGGGCCCACACAGACTCCACAATAGACTTGCTGAAGATATGAAGGAACTTACAGTTTAAATGGTGGTAAAGTTCTTCCTCGGCAGACACCAATTGCTCAACATTCACCAACTACAAATGACCTTCTGGGATGTACAATTACAAAACCAACCATATTGGCTCAGGGCCCGTAGCAGAGCCAGTTACAGTGCTAGCCACATACACTGAGGGTGGCGGGTTCAAACCTGGCCCGAACCAGCTAAACAACAATGACAACTGCAACAAAAAATAGCCAGGCGTTGTGGTGGGTGCCTGTAGTCCCAGCTACTGGGAGGCTGAGGCAAGAGAATCACTTAAGCCCAAGAGTTTGAGGCTGCTGTGAGCTGTGATGCTATGGCACTCTACCAAGGATGACATAGTGAGACTCTATCTCAAAGAAAAGAACAAAACCAACCATGTCCACTTTCTTCATCTTTGAGAACTTGAGGGCTGTATTCCCTGTCATGGGACAGTCATTGCCAGGGGTTTGTTATTCTTCTTTCCCTGCCCGTAACTGTGGGCCTCCATTGAGACTCGCCGCCGGCCGGGAGGGGGCTTCTCACTTTATGCGAGGCCGTTGGCCTCTGGTCATCATACTGCAATAGAAGCAGTGTTCAGTCGGTCTGGTCTTCCCATTAAACACTGGATCTGACTCTCCAGCCCAAGAGAGACTTGAAGGATTTGTTCACTGTGGCCGGATGCAGTGGCTCACACATGTAATCCTGGCATTCCAGGAGACTGAAGTGAGTCTCACTCCTTGCTTGATCTCAGGAGTTTGAGACCAGCCTGAGCAAGAACAAGAA
>NW_003852460.1:6970786-6975394 GCF_000181295.1 Otolemur garnettii | reverse complement strand
AAAAAAAAAAAAAAGAACTCATTCACTCGTGTGTTTGACTTGTTAGTGGCCTATAGACATATGACAGGTGGCCTGGCTGGGCCACTGCACATGAGGAAGCTGTGGCCCCAACTTGTAAGACACCAACATCACAGCTCCAGCTTCCAGGCCCATGGAGTGCAGAGGGAGAGATGCCTTTGCAGAAAGGAAGAACACCTGCCCCCCTTGCGGCATGTGTACATAGCCGAACCCCAGACCCTGGCGCAGAGTCCCTCCGAGTTTATAAACTGGTGTGCCGAAGTGGAGGTGGCTTGTCCAGGTGCAAACTTGGGCTCTCCCTCACTTGCCACAGGCTCTTAGGTGATAATTTAATGGACATGGAGCTTGTGGTGTTTTGCAAAGACCAGATAAGCTGATGCCCTGTGTCTGGAGCCTGGCGTCCCTGTCCCTGCTATAACAGGGAGCTCGACTGTTCTCCTGTCACTTGGCTGGGAAAGTTCTGCGTGGAAAGCTGGAGGCTGGGAGCAGAGGTTTGCATGGATGAAGCGCTTCTCTTTCTGCTCGCTGATCACCTGGTTCTCCTCGTGCCCCCAGAATCCTCAGATCAGCTGCAGGGCAGGCAGTCCCACTGCCGACGGTGAATGAGTGGAGAAGGCCAGGTCTGAGGATTCCAGCGAAATCAATGCAACATGCAGCCTCCCTGGCCACACAGTGAGCCAGCACTGGGCACCACCCGAGAAGTCTACGTGGGCAGGTCTTAGGGAGTCACTAAGCCCCAAGGACACCCAGGGCCCACACTCACTTATCGTGTGTGCTCCATTCTCCTCTCCGTTCACCGTGGCCTCTCCATTCTTTGGTGGGTTTTGCTGGGAAACAGCCGTGGGGGTTGTCGCAGCTGCTGTCGCCGTGGCAGCCGCTGCCGCTGCTGCTGCTGCTGCTGCTGCTGCCGCCGCCGCCGCACTGGCCTGCTGCTGAGCGAGCTTCTCTCGGAACGCCTGCTGCCGTGTCTGCACCACGTCCGGCATCACTGCATCGATCAGGGACAGGGACTCTATGGGGCGGCCGTCAAACACTGTGCCGTCCTGGGAAAGCAAGCCAAAGGGACAGTCGTCAACGCGCCTGGAGTGGCCTCTGCTCCCCCGGCTAAAGCGGGGCAGGGATGTGGAGTCTAAACAGGTGGCACCAAGCAGCAACAGGGCCCAGGAGAAGGCGACTTTGGCTAGGCGCCTGGGAGTGTGGGGTGAAGGGATCCCAGAGGGCACAGGTGGGGGTGAGGCAGGTGGACATGGGCGCCACTGATGAAGAGCCAGAACAGTGGTTGTTCCCAGCGTCAGACGGAGTTGGGGCACAGTGGACACCTGTTTAATTCCACGACAGAAAGCACTAACCCTAACGCTGCAGTTTCCAACGAGGAGATTCTGCCTCTTTGGGGGACATTAAGTAAGTTTGGTAACGTGTTTTGGTTGTCCAACTGGGGAGATGGGGCTAGTGGCATCTAGTGGGTGGAGCCCAGGGACACTGCTCACTGCTCAACACTCTGCCCTGCCCAGGACGCCCCACACAACCATCCAGACCCAGACCCCATGTGCTGAGGCTGAGAAGCTGTGTCCAGGCACTGGCACAAGGGTGGAAAGTCATGCAAATCCACGCAGGAGGGGTGCACTTTGGAAGCACCAACTCCAGTTTAGAGATGCCTGCGCCCTCCTGGATGAGTCTTAGTACATGTGTCTGCTGGATTTAATAAAAAAGGTGACTTGCTGCTACTGGAAATGGCTCCTTAGGCTCAGGGTGTGGGCTAATATAGCCATGGTATAGGACAAGGACCTCATCAGCGATGCTTCATGTTTCTGAATGTCATTTGAGTCTCAGGTTTCCATCTACCATGAAAAAATCTCCACACACATATTTAGAAAGACAAGAGGAAGTGGCTGGGCATGGCGGCTCACACCTATAATCCCAGCTCTTTGGGCGGGTAAGGCAGGAGCATTGCTTAAGGTTTTGAGGTTTGAGGCCACAGAAAAACGCCTCATCTCTACAAAAGAGAAAAGCTAGCTGAGCGTGGTGGTGCAGCCTGCAGTACCAGGGACTAGGAGTCTAAGGCAGGAGGATCACCTGAGCCCAGGAGTTGGAGGCTGTAGTGAGCTATGATGACACCACTGCACTTCAGCCTGGGTGATAGATGTCTGGAAAAACATAATAAATACATAAAAACAACACAGGAGGAAGTTCTTTCCTTGTGATGTACTCCAAATACTTGAACCATGTGATACAGGATGCCTCAGGGTTGTGCCTGGCACATGTGCAAACACATTTTTACATGTTCTGAACTTGAATTACCTTGGAAATGAGAAGAACTTCAGCTGAAGAGTATCTAAACAAAACATCTCCCTAGCTGATTACTAATTACGAGACCATCCTGGAGGTAAGAAAAATGGTGCAAACCAATACAACCTGTCACTTCCTTGGCCACCCTTCCCCTGACACTGGCCACACAGTGGGCAGTGCTGGCGACTGGCTAGGCTGCTCCATACCCCTTCCTCCCTTCGTGCAGAGAGCAGTGAGAGACTGAGGGGTGCTGTTTAAACCCACACAACCAATTCTCAACACTGGTACGGGGCGGCACAAGTACCCACGGTGCTTTAATTTAAAAAGCAGGTAGGACACAGGCCGATTGGCCTGATTTCCGCTTGCAGTTACTATTGCGTCCTCTCACATCAGCTCTGAAATGCACAGAGTCATGGGATCGTCCCTTGAGACTTTCCTTAACACAAGGGCCACCACCTCACTATCTGGGACTCTCCCTCTGGTCATGCCTGTTCTCAGGCTCCCACAAAATACAGATTCTGCTCGGCTGTGTGGGGGGTCCCTCCTTAGCCAACTTGCCCAGAACACAAGGAGATGGAGCACATCTGTGTATGTGCCAGAGGAGCGCCCACTCCAGGTTGTGAAAGTGCTTTAGCAGCTGGGATTCTCTGTGTTTATGTGTAACACAGACCCCCCGGCAGGGGCTGCAGAAGCTTGCCAGTGGTGTGTCCGCATGACTGCCATCCTCTCACCAAATAAAGCAGTGACACAAAGTGGGGAAGCCCCAACTGACCCTCAGACACAGGGGATGCATGGCAGGTTCGGACCTGCTCCTTGGGCTGCCGAGTGTCCCCAAACTCACGTCTGGGGGCCCCTACATACCTCATTGATGCTGATCTCGGCTTCCACATACTGAAGCCCCTTCTGCAGAATGGAGATGAGGGCAGCTGGAGGCACTAGCGTCCCATTGATGTTGGACTGGCTGATGTGGCTCTCGATCCCGAACGTAAAAGCCGAGTGGGAAAAGCCTACAGAGACAGAGGGAAGCCAGGCGAGGTGAGACAAGGGAGTGGGGGAAAGACATGGCCACTGAGATCTGAGGGTGGCCTGTGGGCTTCACCTGCACTTCATCCATGGGGATGGACACCACTGAGGAATGCTTCTGATTTGGGGTCAGGCAGGCAGAGAGGACAGGGAGAGAGACAGTGGAGAGCCAGGAATAGAGAAGACGGGAAAATAGACGTTAAGGGCAGAACCTTTCACAGTTAGTAGGAAGCAGAACAGAAAATGGAGTTTGGCCTGTGGGCCCCAGTTGGATGTTCCCACCATAGAAATTTGGCTCTGGGCTTCTCCCTGACTCTCTGCAGAGGCTCACACAGAGGCCTCTTTGTGTCCCCAGCTACAGCACACATGGGGTGCTGACTTCAGCTGAGATGAGGGACAGTGCATGAGCTCCAAGGTGCAAAGACTCGTGGGGGCAGATGCAGCACAGGCCCCCAGCCTGGAGAAGATGAGGGAGACACATACTGCACTGGGCGGGAGGCTTCTCCATGCACTGGGGACGTTGTTTTTGTAAGAAAGACTGGGACTCCCCGTCCACCCACCCTGGTGCATTCCTTTACAGCCTCTGTAGGAAGCGGCTGCTGGAGCAGACACCTGGCAGTTCAGGTGCTTCAGAGAACGCTGGCTGCAAGTTCCTGACTGAGATGTGGGGAGAAGAGTGGGCTGCTACCATACACAGAAAGCCACACCTCACCCTGGTGGAGAAGGCCTGAGGGCAAGAGGCGTTGGGCGCGGGGCATGGGGGGCTGCTGGGGTACCTGCATCAGTCCTCCCCAAGGGAGGAAGGTGGCATCTCACGGTCAGCATGCAGGGTGCTGCAGCAAGCCCAGGTGCAGGGCCCACAGAGAGCCAGGCCTGGTGTGGGATTTGGGGTCCCAGCACCCACTCCCTGGCTTGTGGAGGGCTAGGAGTGCCAAGGGCCTTCCCCTCCAGTGGCCTAGCTCTCTCAGGCTGTTTACATTTCCCACACACCAGGGTTAGGGTTAGGAGATCTGAAAGCGACCACCCAACTCCCATTTTAGGACACTCTGCCCTGTCCTGTCCTGGGAAGGCCGTCAACCCTTCTGCTCTCTTTCACCCAGCCAAAGGAGGCAGCTACCCACATTTACAATCAGCACCCGCACAGTGCAAGAAACGCCACCAGATGGCACTGTTCTACAAGCAGAGCGCGCAGTACAGGAAACGCCACCAGATAGTACTGTTCCACAAGCAGAGTGCACAGCGCAGAAAACGCCACCAGATGGCACTGTTCTACAAGCAGAG
>NW_003852460.1:6967016-6970318 GCF_000181295.1 Otolemur garnettii | reverse complement strand
CCACAAGCAGAGTGCACAGCGCAGAAAACGCCACCAGATGGCACTGTTCTACAAGCAGAGCGCGCAGTGCAGGAAACGCCGCCAGATAGTACTGTTCCACAAGCAGAGTGCACAGTGCAGAAAACGCCACCAGATGGCACTGTTACTCCACGAAAGGGGACGCCGCCCACCTTTTCTCTGCTCTCTCCCTCCAACCACCCACGGATCCTTCCCCACTGCCTGTTACATGGAGCACACAGAATACACGCTTTAGCTGTATCTAACAGATTAACAGGGTAGCTGCTACCTGTGCCATTATCAGTTGCTACCCATGTCACCCATCAGTTGCAAGAGCCTTGCCTTATTTCCTTAGGAATCTGTGACCAACTGCATGGGTTGAAAAGGAGCCTGTCCAAGGTTCCCCACCCCAAGGGTTCTTCCAGCCTGTGAACTAGGCGAGCAAAGGCCCCATGCGACCCACCTGACCTTTGTCCTCCTAGTAAGTTTTCCCTTTCTCTATCCACCTTCCTAGGCCCTCCCACTCCTACAGCCAGAACCCCACACCTCTGCTCACCGAGGACTTTCTATTCTCCACCTCACTACAAAACCTTCCTATTGCCGGAATGTATTTTCATAGTTACAAAGGAGTTGCGACCCACAGGTTGAGAACCCCTGTTCTAGGCTATCATTGCTCAGGTTCCCAGCAAGGGATGGTTGAGAAAAATCCTGGTCAAGGGATGCAGCAGGACCACACTAGAATATAGGTTCGATGCCCCATAGCGTGGGATCCTCCCCGATGCTCCCCATGGTGTGTAATCCTCCCCGGTGCTCCCATGGCGTGGGATCCTTCCAAGTGCTCCCCATGGTGTGGGATCCTTCTCAATGCTCCCCATGGATGGTGTGGGATCCTTCCCAGTGTTCCCCATGGTGTGGAATCCTCCCTGATGCTCCCTGTGGTGTGGGATCCTCCCAGGTGCTCCCCATGGCGTGGGATCCTCCTGGGTGCTCCCCATGGCTTGAGATCTTCCTAGGTCCTCTCCATGGTGTGGGATCCTCCCTGGTGCTCCCACGGCTTGGACCCCCTCTATCTCCCTTTTTGGATGAGGTCCATAGGTCTTTTGAAAGTGTTGGCACTGTGTTCTCAGCTTGTAATGATGGAGCTGAGATCCAAGCCTGGGCTGTGGGCTCCCACCCTCAGCTACCATGAAACGTCCACTGGAAACATTTCCTGAATGTTGGGGCACAGCGGTAAGTGCCCACGAGGGGTCCTGACAGACGCATCTCAGTGACGATGGGGCACTTGTGGAAGAGAAGTCAAGCCTTGGCATGTTTCATTCATTCACTCACTTCTTCATTGCCTCAAGCACCACCAGAACACAGAACGGGTACTCACAGGCACATTAAGATCCACAGAGCTGGCTCTGACTACACCACCTCAGGCACCTCTGGGCCCTGTGTGTCCACTGTCTCAACCTCCTCAGCACCTAGTAAGAGGCAGCACTGTTTCTGATTCACACATAAGAGGAACAAATACTGGAGAAATCAGGAAACTTGCCCAAGATTCATAAACTGAACTAGAACCTACCCTTTGTGACTCTGAGCCCTGCAGACACAGGAACCAACATTCTTGAGTTCCCTAGGTGGACAGATTCTACTCCATCCAGACCACCTGCAGCTGTGAGCAGCCTGCTGTGGGTGTAGCTCAGGCAACATGCAAAAACAGGGCACAAAGCCCATTTCCAACCCAAAGTTTGAGTATGCCCTTTCTTTCTTTCCTTTCCTTTTCCTTTTTCTTGAGACGTAGTAGCCCAGCTCACAGCAACCTCAATCTACTGGGTTCAAGCAATCCTCCTGCCTCAGCCTCCTAAGTAGCTGGGACTACAGGCACCCACCATCACACTTGGCTGATTTTTGTATTTTTAGTAGAAACAGGATCTCACTCTAGTTCAGGCTGGTCTCAAACTCCTGAGCTCAAAGGATCCTCCTGCTTTGACCTCCCAGAGTGCTGGGATTAGAGGCATGAGCCCCGTGCCTGGACCCTGATGAATGCCTTGAAGGCAGCGTTGCTCAGCAGTAGTATGACTTCCCAAATGGGAGGGATCATTCAGAATCATTCTTTGCTGGGTGGAGGCTGTCCCATGCATTATAGGGGCCACCCACTAAATTCCAGAAGCTTACTCCTACTGTGACTGCCAACAATGTCTCCAGATGTTGTCCAATGAACCCTGCCACCAGCAAGGACCAGTGACCCAGAGAGACTGATAACCTAAAAAAGCCACTATCCCCAGCTCTCCTCTCCTCACATTTCTGCCCGACTCTGGGCTGCTGCCATAGCAAAGCAAGTCACTCTCTACATGACTTGAGATAAAACACAACCACACAGCATTATCAGATGAGGTAAAAGTATGCCCAAGGAGAAAGAAAGGGAATGATTATGATAAACTCAGGTTTAAAATAAGGACCACATCTCATAAAGGAAGGTAGAATCTTGAAGCAAAGCCCTATCCATTTGGAGTGGAAGGTGTTACAGTGTCCGGGAAGAGGAAGAACTCTGTACATGAATTTGTCTCACCCAGCTAGGCTGTAAAGTAGATTTAAAACAAACCAAGTACACACGTTGTGTTTCTTGCAATCCTGACACTGCTAAGCTACACCTCACCCAAATGGCTTCACAAGTCATTAGAGTTACACAGTGAACCATTATGCCCAGTTAACATTGGTCTGATTCATCAGCAAAACCTGCTAAATTGTCACTTGCTGGCCTGTAGAATTTCTGCTTATTTGGCAGAGAAAAGCAGACATTTAATACACTGGCAGCTGTGCGGTTGGTTTTGCACCTTCAGTGGAAACAAATACCAAGGGCACCAATGTGTGTCATGAAAGCCAGAGTTTTTATTAAGTACTTAACAGACGTATATGCAAGAATACTGACTGCTATCCAAAGCCAACAGGCATGGGGTGTTTGTTTTTAAATTGCCCACATCGAGGCTGGCAAATTGAGACCCGCAGGCTGAGTCTGGTCCACAGCCTGTTTATAAATAAAGTTTTATTGGGACACAGCCACACCCAAGAGTTGACAGATGCTCTATGCCTATTTTCCCACTACATTATGAGTTGAGCAGCTACACCAGAAACCGTATGGCTTATACTGTCTGCTTTTCTACAAGAAAAGTAGGCTGATCTGATTTTACATATAGGCAGCCCTCTGAACCTTCAGGTTCTCCAGGCTCAGACTCAAGCAATCTCAGGTCAAACCTATCTGGGAGAAAAAGTAACAAAAAACTTAACAAAAGCTGGGCATGGTGGCTCATACCTCTAGTCCC
>NW_003852460.1:6962189-6966910 GCF_000181295.1 Otolemur garnettii | reverse complement strand
AAAAACTTAACAAAAGCTGGGCATGGTGGCTCATACCTCTAGTCCCCGCATTTTGAGAGGCTGAGGCAGGAGGACTGCTTGAGGATCAGAGTTCAAGACCAGCCTGGGCAAAATAGCAAGACCCTGTCTCTACAAAAAATAAAAAAATATTTAACTGCATGGTGGTGCACACCTGTAGTCCCAGCTACTTGGGAGGCTGGCACAGGAGGATTGCTTGAGGCCAGGAGTGTGAGGTTGCAGTGAGCTATGGTGATGTCACTCCAGCCTCGATGACAAAGTGAGACCCAGTCTCTTAAATAAGTAAAATAAAAACAAAAAACTTCTGAAACGGTTCAACAGTCAAAAATAATACAAATAAAATATAGCTATAACAAACGTAACACTTAACTTGTATTAGGTATCATAAATAATTTAGAGATGATTTAAAGTACCCAGGATGATGTGAATAGATCAGGTGCAAACTTACATGATGCCGCTGTTCATTAAGGACTTGAGTATCTGTGGATTTTAGTATTGCAGGGAGTGGGGAGGGGGAGGGGGTCCTGGAACCAACTGCCTGCTGATACTAGGCGACTTCTGTATACACACAGCATCACTAAGTAGGCACCATGTCCTCCCAGAAGCCTGGCCTCACCTTCTCTCTGCATCTCTGCCACCTGCCCATCTTTTCTCATTGCTACTGCTCTGATCCCAGCCCTTTACAACCCTCCAAGGCCCTTTTCTCCCCCTCTCCCTTTCTGAGATGCCTGATGGTAACCACGATAAGGACAGCAGCTGGTGTTCTGGGAGCAACAGCAACGGCCCAAAGATTTGCACACACAGCGTGATATGACACGGATCCAACACTGCAACTTTGCTGGCCCACCATGTTGGCCAACTGCTTGCCTCCTCCAGGCAGTGGAGGGCCACAGGCCCAGCCAGCCTTTACCCAGCACAGCCTTCCAGGTTTGTGGGACCCTGTTCTATAGGCCCTTCCACGCCTGCAGGACCTCCTTCCACGCCTGCAGGACCCTGTTCTACAGGCCCTTCCTCACCTGCAGGACCCTGTTCTACACCCAGGCTGCCTCTACTGGGCCATGCCCCAAGCACATGCCTGCTTTCCCACAGGGTGACTGTGCTCATTCTGCTCTTGGTCCCAAGCAAGGCCAGTTTCGTCCCATACAAGACACTGGCAATACCAGAAAACATTTTTGTCTGGCACATTGTGTGTGTGTGTGTGTATTACAGAATCTGGTACAGCATAGACCAGGCATGCCGTAGCCCTCCTACCATTCACAGACAGCCCACCATAGCAGAGAACGATGCGGCCCAGAAGGAAGGCAGCCCAGGTGCACAAGCCCTGCTCTGGAGTTCCCTTTCCTACGCCCCTGGCACCTTCTCAGCCAGGCATCTTCCTTCACGGCAGCCTGTCCTCTGATGGGAAGTAACTGAGCTCTTCTCCCAGCCGCCTCCCACCTTGGTGTCCTCACGCAAGGTCGTGGGTCCCCGTGCATGTGCTGGTGGAGACTGCACTCTCTGAAGGAAAGAAGCTCATCTCATCTACTTTATAACACACAGCACACACGGTCCTTGATACAACAGCCGGTGCTCAGGGTGAACAGGCTGAAAAGATGCGTGATGCGTGATTAAGAGAAGCTGTGACAATGATGTCAAGGAAGGGCAGTAAGCACCCCAATAAAACTGAGCCCTCTGTGTTTTTAAAATAAAGGACTTTGAAGGACAAGAATTAAGGACATGGGTACAACAGCATAACAGAACTAAAGTTGAGTTTTTAGACAAAGATGACTGCCATACAAATAAATGATCATCTCAAAACACCCAGGGATCCTAGCACTCTGGGAGGCCAAGGCAGGTAGATTGCTTGAGCTCAGGAGGTCGAGACCAGCCTGAGCAAGTGTGAGACCCTGTGTCTACTAAAAATAGAAAAACTAGCTGGGCGTTGTGCTGGGCACCTGTTGTCCCAGCTACTTGGGAGGCTGAGGCAAGAGGATGACTTGAGCCCGAGAGTTTGAGGTTGCTGTGAGCTGTGATGTCACAGGCACTCTATCCAGGGTGAGAGACTGAAGCTCTATCTGAAAACACACAGGCAATAAAAACATCCAAGGACTCTCAGCCATGAGTATATACCTGAATTAAAAAACCATCACATCATTCAAGAATAATAAAATAAAGCTAATGATACCTATTAGTCCTTTTCATGAATTAACCCATAGGCTTGGTAACAACCCACAAGTCAGTCCAGTTAAATCCATGTTAATCGGATACCGAGTCACACAGCAGCTCTGTGACTTCGGGAGGGCACAGCCAGCAAGCAGCCATGACTCCCGACTCCATGTTAAGCACCACGCCACACAGGACTGAAATGTGTTAGAAACCTCTGATAATGCAAGATAGCATCCTCCGAAAAGGGGAAGATCATTTAATAGGCAACACCATTTTTATGACATTCTTCAGCAACCTGAGCCGCAAACCAGGTGTACATCGTGACAGGAAGGCTGGAGAATGCTTTCTGTATTCCAAAGAGCAAACAGAGATAATCGTATCTTTCCAAGACGCTCACATAAAGACAGCTAAATTAAAAATAAAAGAGACAGCAGACCGAAAAAGTCAGATGCAGCGGTCCAAGAATTGGATATGATTTCCTTATGCCTTTGGAGAGACCACAGACGATCGGCCGCTCCAAGGCCTCTACCCTCATTAGCTCCCCCGGCTTCCTTTTCAGAACAAGGGACTGGGGGAATTCAATGATCTACAAGGTCCCGTTCAATTCTAAAATTCTACATGGAGAAAAAGTTACCTCACTGTCCCAAGCAAACCTGAGGGATGCCAATTTACAGAGTGACAGCACCAAGAGGTTCATGGCACTAAAAGGAGGATTTATTTTTTTATTTTTTTTGAGACAGAGCCTCAAGCTATCCCCCTGGGTAGAGTGCCATGGCATCACAGCTCACAGCAACCTCCAACTCCTGGGCTCAAGCGAGTCTCCTGCCTCCGCCTCCCAAGTAGCTGGGACCACAGGCGCCCGCCACAATGCCTGGCTATATTTTTGTTGTTGTTGCAGCCGTCATTGTTGCTTTGGTGGGCCCAGGCTGGATTCGATCCCGCCACCTTAGGTGTCTATCGCTGGTGCCTTAGCCATTTGAGCCACAGGCGCCCAGCCAAGGAGGATTTATTATACACAGCTCTCAGGAGACAGGTGCCCATGGGGTGCACCACACCACGCCACATGGGGCCACGAGAACCTTACCACAACTGGGATCAGGGAGCTGAGACAGGAGAGGGGGAACTGACATTGTACCTTTAGGACTACGGTGGAGGCAGGTAATGAGGTGGGGACATCCCTTATTGGACAGGAAGTAGAAACTGGCTTGTTAGTTTGTGGTTGGAAGCTTCCTAGTTCAACTTGGCTGTACACACGAAAGCTGCCTCGCGAGAGGGGTAAACGGTCAGGGCTGAGGGTCTGACCGCATGATCATCAGAAGCCAGACAAGCACAGGTTAACACACCCGTCCAGCCTAAGGGGCTGAAGAGAAGGGATTTGACAACAGAGTCAGAATGAAACTCGGGCGGGGGGCTGCTCACTCCCAGGCAGCACTTCCTTTCGTTTCGGCAAATATTGACGTCTCTATTCATAGAGGGGCCAGCTCGGCTTCTCCCAGTCAATATTCCCTGGATCAGAAAGCTGTCTCCACAGGACTGCGGCTGCCTGGAAGGCTGCCACCTTCCTCTCAGGGTAGAGGTGACTCCAGGTGCTGGAGGACGAGAAGATGAAAATACAGATGGAGGGGCGGCCAGGGACAGGGAGGAGGAGCTGGGTCGAGTAAGTCAAACAGCAGAGAAAACTCGTCCGTGCACACCCACGGACCTGGGCACACCCCTGCACACACACCCTCGGCGTTCCAACAGCAAACAGAAAAGAAGGAAGAGTTAGAAATCAGCCCTCATGTTGGGGGCTCATCGACCACGGTTCACGTCTTCTCCCTGTGGTGGATTAGTCTCACCAGAGGATTACACTTTCTACCCGACAGGCAATTCCGTTCGTGTATATCAGTTTTATCCACGGTAAAACGCACAGGGACACGTGTAGAATTCTTTTTTGATTTTAAACGTGTTCACATCAGCTTTACATGGTAATGTGTTTATATATATGTGTAAAGGAATGCTCAAGGCCCCGTCCTGACTCCTGTCCCGACGGTTGGCCAACCCCCGGTGGCGGGAGGGGGTCCCCGCAGTGAGAACGCCCCTATGAGCTGCAGACCTGTTCCAGATGAACTATAACATGGAATGTGACATGGAACGGCCTTGGATGGCGTCCAGAAGAAACAGCAGAAACATCTCGTTAAAATAGGGTTTCGCTTATAACATTGGGCCTGGAGCCCAAGGGTGGCTGCTGAGTAGAGCTCAGGCTCTGCCTAGGCAGGCCAGACCCTTGCCAGCACCATTTTCATATCCTTTAAACATGGGAAACACCCAGGAATGGAGAGATTACTCAGGTTATAAACTCAGGTAACGCTACATCCCCCCAGGTCAACACGGCTGGGGTGACAAGGCTGTCCCCAGGGGCCCTGAAGTGCTCACAGAGCCTCACTGCTGGTTGGGGAGAAGCCCCAGGCCGGCCTCCAGGTGGCCCCTCTGGACAGCAAGGCTCAGAGCTAGAGACGTCCTCCAGCACCACAGCCTGACGCCCCAAGGTTTCAAACTCTCATTAATTTTGGATTTCA
>NW_003852460.1:6959411-6961662 GCF_000181295.1 Otolemur garnettii | reverse complement strand
ACTGAGCACACCATAAGCATTTCCCTCATGTGCTCAGTGGTCTTGCTGACTGCCATCGTGGTTAGTTTTCAGGGCAGAGATGGCATCCTTTATTCACACCACCTCCAGGCTTAGCTTTCAAAAAGGAATCAACAGTTTCTCACTGGACAGGTTCCAACGTCTCAGCTGGTGTTAACCGGTTGCCAACCCAATCCACCAGCCTCCTTTTCTGCATGCTGCCACCTTGCGTCCTGCTTCTGGTCACCAGGAGCTGGGGGCATTCAGTGATCTACAAGGTCATTGAAATCCCTCTCCTTAAACACGCTGCGGGGCCTCAAATCAAACGCCAGATTGTCCTTGAGATGCAGTTCGTCTTCCTTCTCCTGCTCGAGACCCCATCCAGACGCTGCCTCCTCCTTTCCTGGGCTCCTGGCCTCTCACTGTATAGCCTCGACACACACTTTGGACACTACGTTTATCAGATGCTGTGACAGATGACTCTGCAAATACCTGTGTCCTCCCCACACAGGGAGAAAAAAAAGACTTCTCATCTTTCTTCCAACCCTAGCACTGGGGACAGTGCCATCACTAAATGAAACGTGTGTGGAATTAAAAACTGGGACAATCGCTATCTATCTGGATGGCAAGGACTCCCTGATAGCACTCACTCAGATCTCTGAGTACTCAAAATAAGTTGAAGTAGCCCAGTAGCAAATGTCTGAAATTCAATCATTTATTTTAGTGTGTGCTATGCAGACAGACCGGAATGTAAGAACACTAATCCATACTGATATGCTGAAGAAAGACTAGTGGCTTCAATTTAAGAAAAAAATTGTAAACTATTATTAAAATACCCCAGATGCACGTAAACATGGCAAAAATTCAGATAAGCAAAGAACCAAAGTTGGCAAGTGTAGGTTTAGACGGTTGCAGAAGTTTTCAAAGGGTGAGGGTAGCAAAGACTATTCACTGTACACACCTTGGGACCCAAAGGGGAGACACACGCCTGGATTCTATGACTAGTCCCTGGCAGGGGTTGGTGAACCACAGCCTGTGTAACAAATCTGGCTCCTTACTGGTTTTGTAAATAAAGTTTTATTGGACTACAGCTACTATCATTTGTTTACATATTTCCAATGGCTAAATTTGCACTGCAAAGATAGAGATGAAAGGTTGTGGCACAGACAAAAATGTTTACTGCCTGGTTCTTTACGGAAAGGTTCCTCAACCTGACCCAGTGGAGACCTGGGCTAGAAGATGGGGCCAGGAGGTCCCGAGGAAGGCAGTTTCTGAAGGCCAACTTGTTTAATGAGGCCAGCATAAGCCTAATACCCAAACCCAACAAGAACACCCCAAAAGGAAGATCAGAGCCCAGTTTTTCTAGTAAGACAAATGATGACACCCAGGTGAAGTATTAATTGAATTCAGCAGCATATAAAAAGGCCAGAGTGTCCTGGCCAGGTGGGTTTGTTCTAGTGAAGCAGGGTTTAACCTCAGAAAATAAATCAACCATTTCACCAACAGAAATGGAATCCAGAAAAATCGCGTAAGAGGGAGATTCTGCCAACAAGGACATAAAATATGCTGAACATCACAAATCCTCGGAGATACACAAATTAACAGCCGCAGGAGTCAACACGTCACTGACTTAGCACTGGCCAGGCCATAGATGTGGTGGTTGCATTTAACTCTTGAACAGTCTCCTGCATAACTCAGATCACCTATAGATTTCTCAGAATACCTAATACGATGTGTTATGTAAATTGTTCTCCTGCTGTTGTGTTTTTCTATTCATATTACTTTTATTGTTGTTTTAGTATTTACAGTTTCTTTTTCCACAAATTATTTTTGATCCCCAGTGGGTTGAAGTTGCAGATGTCCTCTCTCAAATTCATACACTGAAACCCTTACTTGCAGGGTGATGCCATCAGAAGGAGGGCATTTGGGAGGTGAGGAGGCCAGGAGTGGGATCAGTGTCCTTATAAAAGGGACCCCAACGGAGTTCCCTCACCTTTCCACCAGGTGAGGGAGGACCCAGCAAGAAGGTGCTGTCTGTGAAGCAGGAAGCAGATCCTCACCAGATACAGACTCTGCCTTGACCTTGGACTTCTCATCTCCAGAACTGTGACAAATCCATGCCTATTGTTTACACACTGCCCAGTCCATGGGATTTTGTTATAGTAGCCACAGTGGACTAGACAAACAGCCACACAGACTACAGGAAGCTTTGCTTGGGAGCAACGGGGCAGTGGCACAGACATAGTGATGACAG
>NW_003852460.1:6955964-6959206 GCF_000181295.1 Otolemur garnettii | reverse complement strand
ACTAGGGAGACTGGGGGTGGACACCCAGCCCTGAGAGTAACTAGGGAGACTGGGGATGGACACCCAGCCCTGAGAGTAACTAGGGAGACTGGGGGTGGACACTCAGCCTTGAGGGTCACTAGGGAGACTGGGGGTGGACACCCAGCCCTGGGAACTGGGTAACTAGGGAACTGGGGGTGGATACCCAGCCCTGGGGGTCAGTAGGGAGACTGGGGGTGGACACTCAGCCCTGGGGGTCACTAGGGAGACTGGGAGTCACTGAGGAGAATGGGGTGGGTACCCAGCCCTGGGGGTCACTAGGGAGACTGGTGGTGGACTCCTACCCCTGGGGG
The DNA here is from genome assembly GCF_000181295.1 of Otolemur garnettii. Classification (NCBI taxonomy): domain Eukaryota; kingdom Metazoa; phylum Chordata; class Mammalia; order Primates; family Galagidae; genus Otolemur; species Otolemur garnettii. Next base: position 6,958,874 of record NW_003852460.1, on the reverse strand, counting down.
TAACTAGGGAGACTGGGGGTGGACACCCAGCCCTGGGGTAACTAGGGAGACTGGGGGTGGATATCCAGCCCTGGGGGTCACGAAAGAGAATGGGGTGGGCACCCAGCCCTGAGGGTCACTAGGGAGAATGGGGTGGACACCCAGCCCTGGGGGTCACTAGGGAGAATGGGATGGGCACCCAGCCCTGGGGGGTCACTAGGGAGACTGGGGGTAGACACCCAACCCTGGGGGGTCACTAAGGAGAATGGAGTGGGCACCCAGCCCTGGGGGTCACTAAGGAGACTGGGGGTGGACACCCACAGTTGGGGTACTGTAGAGATTGGGGGTGGGCACCCAGACTCGGGGGTCATTGAAGAGACTGAGGTGGGTACACCAGTGGGGAGCAGCACACTGGTGCAGACACAGTTGTGGGAGGTAAGTACAGGACGCCACACTGGGGACAGGGCACAGGAGAAGCAGATGTCGGCAGGCATCGACGCAGGGGGTTGGGGGCTGAGCAGACTCAGGGAAGGGGCAGTGCTCTGTGTCTCAGTCCAGGCGACTTGCTTGCTCTGTGGCACGGAAAGGAAGAAAGGGAATGGAATTTGGCAGGGTAAAATATATCCACAACAGATACTTTTAAGGTCACACTAGAATTTCAGAGCAGGCAAGTCTTAAATGTAACAGTGAATAAACTTTGAAGATGGGCACCTCGGTCAGTGGCCATTTCATCTTCTCTAAAACAGGCAACGTGAATTGTGTTAGACTTTTCACATCATTGCCAATTTTTAAAGTGGAAAGTGACAACTGGAACCTTAAATGCACCTCTCACAGAATCTCCCCCCTCCTCATTTTATTTTTATTTGTGTTGTTACCAATGGAAAACTTTTGGCTACACTGAACAAGATGTGTGTGTAATCAACTGTAGGTTATGAACACTCAACTCATTTTCATTCTAATACCCTTTTCCCTTTGTAACAAATTAATAAGCACAAGAATGGCAAGTCCCAATTTATAAATTTAGCTAGTTTTAGTTAAAAAAAAATTCTTCTTTTATGAGCTTCGTGGAAATGGGGCATTTTCTACTGTGACAAATTTAAAAGAATTGGTTAAAACGGAGGGGAGAAAAGGAGGGGAGAGCCCCAGCTTTTGCACAAATACTAATTTCAAAAACACCGCACAGACGAGACTGCATTGGAACCAGGGTAGTTTTTTGGACGGTTATGAACATCTGGAATACATGAAATACTAACTTCTGGATTCCTGCATTTTGCTACTGTAAGTGGTTATAATCAAACCAAACCAATAGGAAAACAGTCTTTCCACACAAAAGTTTGTTTGCAACTAGCACCATGAACACGAGGGCTTGTAATTGCAGTTGGCATTTGATACAGCCTCCTGCGTGACGCATCGTGGGAGTGGAGGGTTTCAAACCCCCCTCCACACACATACATACTGCAGTCTGCAAAGGAAACAGGGATGTACTCAGAGGAGTATAAATTATTGATGCCACACAGCTAGCTAGGGTGGTGCTCTATTTTTTTCCTTATATGAAACACATGTGCATCACATTCTCCAGCTAGTTAGCCCCCCAACACACATTCATGCATTTTAAAATGATTTTAAAATGCTGGTAACATCCACACAAATGCACAGACAATGGGTAAACCAGCACTGCCCAGATTCAAACAAGGACTGGGACAGTGGCAGTTGGGACTGTCACCTGCTCTCCTGATTCCCCACTGACCCCCCAGCATGTGGTACAAGCCCACACGACTGACCCCAGTAAAAACCCTGGACACTGAGGCTCACATGAGCTGTCCCAGTTGGCCACAATTCACCTGTGCCATTACACACCAGTGCGGGGAGAATTAAGTGCATTTGTGTAATTCCATCAGGAGGGGAGGGGACACCTGCGTGTCATGAATAGCATCTCCTGGACTTTGTGCCTTCAGCCTCTACCCATTGCTGATTCTAATCTGTATCATCTCATTGTCATCAAACATGAGTGTGACATCTGCTGAGTCCTGTGAGTCCCCCCAAAGACTTATTGGGCCCCCCTCCCCCTCCCCCATGCACGGCTTAGTCCTAACAGATTCCCATCAAGGCACGAGATGTCGCTATTGGGCAGGGTTTCCTAGGAACTTTCATCTTTAAGTAATGTGGACACTGCACTCAGGTCTTCCGCATTTATTACTTGATGAAACTAGTAGCAGGTTTTCCTAAAGCAAAGACTGCCACCACCTCAAAGAAATGCCTGCCTTCGCGGCTTCACGAACATTCTTTTTTTAAACAGGGATGCACATTAGCACTGAAAAAGAGTCACTGCCGTCAAGAAATATTTTTAGAGACTCAGCTGAACAATAAGCCCTGAACTTTTGTTTAAATTAAGATAGCTGAACTATTAGAATGATTTCCTGAATCCATGGAAACCCGTGTTGCATAACAAGGCATTCCACAGTCGTCGGGAACACGGCCCAGCCCAGGGCGATCTCTCAGCTGCAAGGGTTACCGTGTGCGAAGCCACTTAATCATTTCTCTAAGTGCCATTATCCACCAAGGTTCAGAGTGACACCCTTATTATCCTGGTTAACTAACCTACTCACTGAGAAACCCCCCCCCCAAAGAACCCACCCCAAATAACAAACCAAAAAAATCCCCCCGCCCAAACTCAGAGAGCAAGTGTGCTACTCCCAATTATTTTATTATCTGCCAGAGGATGCTTTTGGCAGACTTTCCCCTTCCTCAAGGGTAAAAATACCCTGGAAAAATTTAATAATGAGGAAGACTGGGTTTTGCTCCCTGTGAAAGTCTGCTTGATTCTGCAGCTGAAGGAATGCAAACATAGGCCAACAAGATGAGATGAAGGGCCAAGGAAAAAGGACCCCGTTAAAACTCCACTGACCACTAACACTAGTTGGGAGGAAACAA
>NW_003852460.1:6953433-6955241 GCF_000181295.1 Otolemur garnettii | reverse complement strand
CCTTGGCGTTGGTGGCTGCTGTCCTTTCCTACACACAAAGCTCTGCAGACGATGGATGTGTTTAGTCTTTTAAAAAGGAATAATGTGCAACAATCATGGACTGGGGGGGAAGTTGGGAAACTAGGAACGTCCTGGGACCCCTTCCTCTTGCCCTCTCCCATGGTGACGCTTTGTGTTGGCATAGCACAACATCAGTCCCAAGAGGCACCAGGACCGGGCCGTTCAGCAGAACACAAAAGCCTTAGTAGGTTTTCAGCCAGCCCACCCCGGGTGTGTGTGTATAACCTGCGACATTCACACTGCGTGTGGATGTGATGTGTGAGAAGCCACGTGGGCAGTGGAGGTACACAGCTCTTGGGTCAGCACAGAAGAGCCCCCCAAATGTAGCCTGAACAATTTCTTCATCCCTACCCCCGAGCCTTGGCAGCTACGGGCCTCATGATCTTGTCTCTGCAGTTCTGACACGGTAAGACGGTCCTGTGCACAGACGCGTACAGCATGTGGTTTTGGACACTGGCTTGTTCCATGGAGCACGTTTCTCTGCAGGGCCACCCAGTTTCCTGAGGGCAACAATGTGTAGCCCTTTACACGGCCGGGCAGCACTCCCAGGAGCCGGGAGTCTCATCAGTCATCGACGGAAGGACACTGGCAGTGCTTCCAGAATACTGCCACTATGCATAAAGGAGCTTTTATTCTTTTTGTTAAATAACCAGTTTTCATCAGATACATAAAGAATACAGCATGTGCCAGGGACATGCTGCCATGTACTACGTTACCAACTGTCCTGATATCAGAATTGAGGACATTGGCTTCTTGCTTCTCCATTCTTGTGATGCTTTACTAAGAAGAATGTGTTCCACTTCCATCCAGGTTAATACAAAAGACGTAAAGTCTCCATCTTTTTTTGTAGCTGAATAGTATTCCATGGTATACATATACCACAGCTTGTTAATCCATTCCTGGGTTGCTGGGAATTTAGGCTGTTTCCACACCTTGCTGATTATAAATTGAGCTGCGATAAAACAGTCTAGCGCAAATGTCCTTATCATAACAGAATTTTTTTTTTCTTCTGGGTAGATGCCCAGTGATGGGATTGCAGGATCAAATGGGAGGTCTAGTTTGAGTTCTTTCAGGATTCTCCATACTTCCTTCCAAAAATGTTGTATTAGTTTGCAGTCCCACCAGCAGTGTGAAAGTGTTCCCTTCTCTCCACATCCACACCAGCATCTGCAGCTTTGAGATTTTGTGATGTGGGTCGTTCTCGCTGGGGTGAGGTGGTTCTGATTTTCTCAGGGCGATTCTGATTTGCATTTCTCTGATGATTAGGGACGATGAGCATTTTTCATGTTTATTAGTCACTGTCTGTCTTCTTTAGAGAAGATTCTGTTCATTTCTCTTGCCCACTGATAAAAGGGATTATTGGTTCTTTTTATGTTGCTTAATTTGAGTTCTTTGTAGATCCTAGTTATCAAGCTCTTGTCTGATTTATAATATGCAAATATCTTTTCCCTTTCTGATGGCTGTCTCACTTTGGCACCCTTGGTAGAATGCTGTGGTGTCATAGCTCACAGCAACCAACTCCTGGGCTCAAGTGATTCTCTTGCCTCAGACTCCCAAGTAGCTGGGACTACAGGCACCCACTGCAATGCCCAGCTATTTTTTAGAGATGAGGTATTGCTCTTGCTCAGGCTGGTCTCAAACTCCTGAGCTCAAAGGATCTACCTGCCTCAGCCTTGCAGAATGCTAGGATTATAGATGTGAGCCACTGTGCCGGCCTGCTTTGCAATTCTTTTATTTTTTTTTTTTTT
>NW_003852460.1:6949767-6952879 GCF_000181295.1 Otolemur garnettii | reverse complement strand
CCACAGGCACCGAGCCCTGCTTTGCGATTCTTAATGGACAAAACCACCAATGTTTAAGCTGCCACCTGACACAGAAAGGAAGCCCGTGCCTTCTGAGTGACTGACCACACAGCCAGCAATTCTGCTCCTGGGTATTAACCCAAGAGAAATGAAAATCTATGTTAACATAAAAACCTGTATGCAAATGTTGCCAGTAGCTTGAAGTTGGAAACACCCAAACCTGGAAATAACCCAAATATTCCCCAACAGGAGGACAGATCAGCCATCCACCAAGACAGCCGTCGGAAAGGAGAATTACTCAGCAAGAAAGAACAAACGGTGTGACTGAATCTCGAACATGTCATGTTCCCAACCACACACTAGAGGATGTCACTTCTAAGACGTTCTTGCAAAAGAACTCTAGGGACAGAAAACAGAATGGTGGCTGCCAGGGGCCAACTCCAAATGGGTACAAGGAATTCTCAGGGAGACAGAGCCGTTCTACATGCTGACAACATGACTACAGGCATTTAGTAAACCCCACAAACCTGCTCTCTAAAAAGGGTGGATTTTACTGACTATCTACCAAGGAAAGGTCTTAGCTGTCTTCTCTGAGGTTGTCAGCTGCGGCCCATGAGAGAAGAGTCATGCCATCATTAAACTGCTGTAGAGAATGTCCTCTGCAGAATAGACTGTGACACTTCTCCAGCCACGCGTGACACCATCCTTCCACCCATCAATCACAGAGCTCTGCCTGAGCGGGGACCTGATGAGACACTCCAGCTGCTTTTGGGAGACACTAGCAAATCCATTCATCCATTCAGCTCTTCGGCGAGACCCCAGGCATCCTCTCTGTGAAGGGCCGTCCCCAACAAGCCACCAGCAATGCAGAACTTACTGGTAACTACTGGTGGAGAGAGCCAGGCCCAGAGGAGCTAAGGAAAGCTCGTGTCCTGGGATGCAGGCTCCTCTGATGTTAGTTTGCTGGTGCTGTATGTTAGCAGCCAGAGCACAGGTGCTAGAGGAAGTAACCAGTGAAATGCTTTCCTTTTTTTTTTTTTTAAGACAGAAGGGAGCCAGGAAGAGCTGAGGAGAAGGTGCTCTTTGCATGTGGGGGCTCAATAAATGTTGGCCTAGGTTGGGCGTGGTGGCTCACGCCTGTAATCCTAGCACTCTTGAGAGGGCAAGGTGGGTGGATTGCCCTGAGGTTAGAGGTTCGAGACTAGCCTGAGCCACAGTGAGACCGTGTCTCTACAAATAAAGCTGGCTGTTGTGGCAGGTGCCTGCTGTCCCAGCTACTTGGGAGGCTGAGGTAAGAGAATTGCTTAAGCCCAAGAGGTGGAGGTTGCTGTGAGCTGTGATGCCATGGCCCTCTAACTGAGGGCCACAAAGTGAGATACTGTTTCAATTAAAAATATATAAAGAAAGAAAGAAAAGAAAAAAAATAAAATAAAAAACTTCAAATGAAGATAACTGAAAGCCAATTGAAAGCAAAGTTAAAAAACAAACAAATGTTGGCCTAACCAAAACATCAGGGTTTGATATAAACACCAAAAACAACGCCAAAACGAACTCTTCAACATGAGGCATTTCTTTTCTCCCCTCTTCTTCTGAAAACATCCTTCGTTCATGAACATTCCAGAATAGACACAGTGACTATCTGAAGAAAACGAAACAGTCTCTCTCTCAATGCCAACTCTGCCTACGGGACGCCAGTTATTTCTACAGCACTGACAAATTAGGGAATGAAGCTTACAAGGTCTTGCCCAGAACTGACACTGTGACAGTCTATACATCCCAGTGTCCCAACACTGCCTCCCTACTGCCTGGCCACAGAAACGTTACAAACCAACAGGAACTTAGGAAGCCAGCCCCTCTCCAGGAGGCCAGCACAGCTTGTGCTCCAGGACCCTGGGGACCGGCTACCAGCACAGCTCTGTCTCCAGTTACAGAGAACTTGGTCTTCCACACCCAAGGCCAATTCAGCTTGGGACTTGCTCAGGCACTTTGATTCTCCTTGACTGGTCCTCCCGTCTGTGGGTGGAGGTGTTTCTAAATGCAGAGAATCTGGAATTCCATGCTAATTGTCAATAGGGGGTTGGTGCAAGGATTTCCACGGCAAGCATCTCTGAGCTCTACAAGGGAAGAATACGTGTGCTCCCAGCAGGTGGCTCCCGGAGTGGCCAGAGTTTAGGTATCGGCACGGAGGTTGTTACTTCCCTGATTCCAGGGGTGAGATAGTAGGTCCTGTGTTTTCTATACCAGTTCCCCAGCCAATGTTCCAGCAACAGCTGATCCAAATGATCTGATACAGAGGCAAGAAGAATGCTGTGCACTTTTCATGAATGACGCTGGCTGGGAGCCCAAGCGACACTCCAGGCTTGGATGGGGACGGTGCTTATTTATTTATAAGGTGCTACATGCCAACCAAGTCAAACAGGGAAACGGAGGCTGCTGGGGGCTGGGAGGGGGAATTACCTTTTCAAAGATCAGAACTGGAGCCATCCCATCTGGCCCCAAAGCCTCCACCGTGGGATGCTTCCAGGCCTTTGAAAGAGCCTGGGCCCAGGGGCTGGCAAACTGGATTTCCCTCAAACCTAGTACATGCATGTCCGGGAGGTGGGGCTGAGGAACTGGGGCTGCCTCTCCAAAATAACCAACGCCCACAATATATATCATATGGTATGAAAAGCATAAGCTTTCATATTCCCCAAAGCAAATGTTCCTGGTTGCCCGGAGTCCCAAACTCCCATGTTGAAGTTATAACCGAGAGCATACCCTAGTGCAGATGTCATTTCTGAAGATGAGGCTACACTGGACATGGTGATCCCCCAGCCCAGTGTGAGTGCATCTTTATAAAAGGGAAATGAAGACATGTTTGGGCACAGAGATCAGGGATCCAAGTAATCCAGAACATTGCCGGCAAACCCCCAGGAGCTAGAAGACGCCCACAGAACAGGCCGACCCTAAGCAGGAGCCCCCTGCCGACTCTGTGATGATCCTGGACTCTGTCCTTGGGAGCTATAAGATGACGTTTTCCTTTCTAAGCCAGCTGACTTTGTGGCACTGTGTAGCTGCCCTAGGAATCGGAAACACCTGTGGTTTACATTGCTTAGGACAATATTTGTGTGGG
>NW_003852460.1:6948561-6949361 GCF_000181295.1 Otolemur garnettii | reverse complement strand
AACGTAAAGTAATGTCAAACGTATCAGATACGGCTGAATCGATTCTTAAGTTTCAGAATACTGCCTAGGGCTCATGGGCCCATTTGAAGGGGAGGCAATTTAGAAGCTCGATAAATCTCTAGTGCAAAATCTGAGGCTGAAATGCATGTACCAGGCCACCTCGCAGAGGACTAGAGCACCGAATTGTGTTTGCCCATATCTGTCACGCTCAACACACTGGCTCCCTGTGTTAATTTCTACTTGATTTCACGGGAACACGAGTGTCAAGGTAAGAACACATTCCCTAGTCCACCCTGGGATTGGACGCCCCAGCACCCTCTCCTCTTAGCGCTTTCTCTTCCCGACCCAATGGTTTCAATCCATAGTTAATTGTTCTGCGCACAGTATAATGAAGATGAATTTCCCACTGACAGAAAACCAAGCCTCTCACCTGACTCCTGGAGGTACCGATACACCAGAAAGTTCACCTCGTCACTGGTTATGCTCATCTTAGCCTCACCTCTCAGCGATGAGGTCTTAACGAAGTGGGAGCCACCCTCTGTTAGAAAAAAGCAGAAAGAACTGTTGAAACATTGCCTGCATTTTTTATTTCTTTAGCTACAATCTTTTTAAGACAAAGACAATACCCATGCCATTATACACATGTAGGTAATCAATATCTGATTTGGATTATGTCTCGTGACTCTGTGATTATACAAACATTTTAAAATTATATACATTAAAAAATATACCCTGTTGGCTCGGCGCCTGTAGCTCAGCGGCTAGGGCACCAGCCACATATACTGGAGCTGGTGGGTTTG
>NW_003852460.1:6943937-6948332 GCF_000181295.1 Otolemur garnettii | reverse complement strand
GAAGACTTGGCTTACTTTATAAGGCCAGGGCAGCATAACGTATAAGCCACACTAATGAAACCGAATTCAGGGCAACAGAGCACGAAAAAGACAACTAACTTTTTACTGGGTACAGCTCTTGTGTGTGTTGTGGCTCTAACTGTGAATGAGACCCTGACGCACACTTGGGCAGATGCAGCTTAGATAGGAAGCACTGTGCAGACAGATGGAGGAGAGTGAGTCACGTCCACACCCCTGCGAAGAGTAACCACAAGTTTCAAGAGAAATGACTGACTGCAACACCTTTCACTTGCCAAAGTGTAAACGGTTAAATGTTTCAGCGACACCCTGCACAGGCACCCCACCTCTGGGTGCACGCCGCGTGAGAGGGAATGTCCACGAGAGTAGCTTAGAGGAGCTAGATACCCTCGTCAGGACACCTGCATTGGGCAGGTGAGTGTGCGTGGAGATCACAGGGCCCACTGTGTCCGAGGCAGCCCTCAGGACGGAGTGTGGCTTCCTTCCAACCACCCTAGTTAGAGGCAAGAGCAAAGCCCCCCAGAGAGAAGGTCAGGCAGTGCAACTCCTGCATGAGGACAAACCAGAGCATATCAGCGGTAACAGCCCCTACAAAGACCACCACGGCTTATGCCAACAGCACTAAATTATTTTTAGGTGGTTCGGGAGGTGTCTTCGGTGTCCAAGTCACAGATTTTCAGGCACCTTTATAGTCAGCAAAACTTTGGTGCTGAATGAGAATCACTCTTGTTTACTTAGAAAAAGACCAAAAAAGACCACGTGCACATCCAGTTGGAACTTCTGTGATATTTAATGAGGGGACTCAGTGTAAAGGCTGCTGTCAGGGACAGAGCTTAGCCCCAACTAGTCCTGTCCCCGGGATAATCCCCTCCACTTGAGTATGGGCAGGACCTGTGACTTGCTGCTATACCACAGAATACATCAAAGGACGGGTGCAGGTCCCTAGGTTACGTCACATCGTACGGCAAGGCTGACCAGATGTTACCTCCAGTCATTATGTTGCAGAATGAAGCGGCCTTAAAGATAGAAGCTGCTGTCATATGATCTGTCCAGGGAATCAGGGGAGCCGAAGGCCTCAGTCCTACAACCACAGGAACTGAATTCTGCCAACAATCTGAACTTGGAATAAAGCCCCGTCATACTTCAGTGAGAAAGGAGCCAGGCCAGCACCCTGACCGCTAAGCCACAGACATGCCCAGATGACAAAGGTGCCCTGTTCTCAGGGCTGGATCCCTGCTGATGCTACAGCAGACGCCTCCCGCAGCTGCCAGAGAAGGTCCCCGCACCTCTCAGTCCGCACCCGCGACAGGGCTGGATTTTACAGTCATCAGAGCTTTGCTTCTCCAAATTGCTTGTCTTCTCCGCCTAATGTGGTGACATTTCTGCACTTTTGGACACACTCCTAAGAAAATGTGATAGCCAAAATGCAAACCTGTGCTGAGATTTGTACTTGCACTCTGAGCGTTTCATTCGTAAGACAGCGTTAGAAGAAATTATTAGAGATGGAATAAGAAGCTATGGAATTAAGACATAACCTAATGCGAAAAAAATTAGTTACGACTTAAGGAAAAGAAATTAAACAACAACAAGTGTGTCTGAGAGAACGTCGCGGCTCTGAGCAGACTCCTGGATTATTTGCTGCAGGAATGGTGCAACTCGGCAGCCACGACAATGTGAGGAGTTTTTGCTTCTCTCTGTATCCTGCACAGCTGGAAACCTCTGGTCTTATATCCTCAAATTCGGACAGTAAATAAAGCACAGTCATTACAAAGGTCCAAAAAAAGGCACTCAAAAAAATAGCTTGCAACTACAAATCTCAAAGCAAATGCATTGCGTGGTCACTACCCACAGGCTATATACACATTTTCGAATGATGGCGAATAAGGACTTTCCAAGTTAATTTTGAAGAATCTTTTACAAAAATACACAGGAAGTAACTGTGGTTGCCTTTCCTTGGTTTACCTGAGCTCTTTATTCCCATCCAGCCCTGCCAGCTGTGATTTATTACATAGGTAACTTTCTATGTTTTTACGTAGATAAAAACAAAATTCTCAGCATCCTAACCTTTAGCTAAAGAATTTTGGTTAAAAAAGAAAACAAGTCACTGAACTAGAATATGTACTGAAGTTCAGCAAGTACAGGAAAGCCTCTGTGAGTTGGGAGAGAAACTGGCCAACACCCAGAGACGGGCAACATGAGGAACTACGCCAACTACACCAACATGGAGGGGGGGAGCACAGCACAGCAGGAAACTGAAACCTCTGACCAGGAGGGTTTCCCAGTACGTGTCCAGTCTGTGACAGGTACTTTTGCACCACTGAAGCTTTTTTTGTGTGAGGCTTTTTAGTAGGTTGAGTGAGCTACCGTGTTGCCCCGAAAATAAGACCTACCCCCAAAATAAGCCCTAGCAGGATTTCTATGCATTCGTTAAATATAAGCCCTACCCCGAAAATAAGACCTAGTGATGGGCGTGGCTATGCAGATAACGCTGCATAGCCATGCCATGCATTTCAGAGTAGAGAAGACGACATCCCCTGAAAATAAGCGCTTGTGTGTCTTCTTGAGAAAAAATAAGTATAAGACAGTGTCTTATTTTGGGGGAAACACGGTAGGAAGAGTAGAGCTCTCTCATTTTAGCCTCACTGAGTCCTGAGCGTTCCTGATGCGGTGGAAGCAGTACAGCAGGAAGGTGCAGGATGACATGAAGGGACTCGCAGGACTCTGGAGTCCCAGTGAAAGTGAGCGAGCCACAAGACGAATCAACCCCGTGCACAGAACGGAGGGAGGCTGGACACGGTTCCAGCTCCCAGGATCAGAGCAGGTGGAAAGGTCCGATGCTGGAAGGCATCTGGCCTCTTCTCCGTATGTTCCAGATAAGGAAAGCAAGGCACAGAGAGGGTACAGTGTCCCCCACAGCACCTGGCTCTCTGAGCACACAGCTGCCCTTCTCTCTCGTCACCCCCAACTCCTTTTATTCCACTCACACAGGTGCTTACAAAGAGTCAACTCTAACTAAGAGGGTTTCTCAGTTGTGGCACTTTTGACATTTCAGGGCGTGAGACTCTATGTTGCACCCACGGACAGCAGGAGAGCCCCTCCAGCCCCTGATACTGTGAAGACCAAAAAAGTCCCCAGATGGCGTCCTGCGCCCCACACTGCAGAACCGCAGCTGGCTGGGAACAGATTGTTTCAGAGGAAAAAGAGGCACTTTGCGTTTGAAATGCACACAATTCACAAAGTTGTGAGGTTGGGTTCAGACCCCACTTAGTGTACTGGCGGGGCTCCTGAAAGTAATCATTGCACCCGCATGCCTGGAACTCGGCTCGTTCAGAGTCTACGCAAAATCCTTCTGTAAAGATAGCACTGTTTTCCTAAGAAAATTAACTACTGATTCAGAATCCAGATCGCCCTTGCTTTCTGAGGGAGGGTTCCTGCACAGTTCCCACCTGTACACATGGCTGAGTTACCACCCCCCACCTGACACACCTGTACACGTGGCTGGGTTACCATCCCCCACCTGCACACCTGTACATACACGTGGCTGGGTTGACATCCCTCACATGACACACCTATACTGGCTGGGTTACCATCCCCCACCTGACACACCTGTACACATGTCTGGGTCAACACCCCCCCACCCAGCTTTTTGTAGGAAACTCGAGTGTCTACGCTGTGTCCATACAGAGCCATGGGTCAGAGTACAGCACCTTCCAGGGGCGGGGGCTGCGGGCGACTGTTATTAGTCTGCTCCTCTATTTTCCTTACTCAATCATCCTTTTTTTTTTTTTTTTGAGCTAAAAACCATTTTAAACTCTAGCTTTCTGCTCTCTGATCAGACTCACTGCCTCTCTAAATTTATAATATTTAGAATCCAAGCATTAAACTGTTTTCCCAAAACAGTGTTAACTTCCTAAAGGGTTTGTGAGTCATAAACAGCAGAGGAAACAAAACACAAACTCTGAGGCCGGCAGGATGGAATGTCACTTGGTTACAAGGCACACCGCTCTGCATTAAGCATGTACCTTAAATTTTTATGCCCAATTTAGTAACTGGATTGACGTCCCCCCACCACCACCTACTTACCTAGCTTTTAAGTGATTAATTTTCTTCTAAAATCTTAATTCTCAAAAGGATTTTGGAATCTACATATCCATCTTAGAGATTTGGTACACACGGGGAATATTATTTAAATGGACCATAAACCTGACAGCTGTATTCAACCCCCTTCACCACACCCAAAAGGAGTGAAACCGTCACCCCCTTGGGTGTTTAGCTGCACTGTCTGTCTCTAAGCAACACACTCACACTGGGTGGTAGTCTTCATAAGTCATGTATATGTATTTTTTACTCAAATGAATGAATTGGCCAACATTCCTC
>NW_003852460.1:6940968-6943898 GCF_000181295.1 Otolemur garnettii | reverse complement strand
CTGTCTCTAAGCAACACACTCACACTGGGTGGTAGTCTTCATAAGTCATGTATATGTATTTTTTACTCAAATGAATGAATTGGCCAACATTCCTCCGTAAGACTATTGTTCTAGCAAAACCTCACTCAAACATAAGGCTGGGAAATAAAAATTACCCATCCTCTTTTTTCCAAGACCAGAACGAAATTTCACAGAAAGCTATTAAATCATAAATACTCTCCCTCAGGGATTGGTTGTAATTTCATGCAAATAAACATACTGGTACTATAGGGGTTTTTGAAGTCTAGCATAAGTCAATTAGAGAGAGGGCATCACCACCACAAACCAAGTTCTACTTTGAATGACAGAGCACAAGTAACATTCCCTGAGGCAAGTCCACAAGTACCCTTCTTCACGGAAGGGGAGGGCACTTTTTAAATTTTTTTGTAGACACAGAGTCTCACCTTATTGCCTTCTGTAGACTGCCCTAGTGTCACACAGCTCACAGCAAGCCCCAACTCCTGGGCTTAGGTGATTCTCTGGCCTCAGCCTCCTGAGTAGCTGGGACTACAGGCGCCCACCACAATGCCCGGCTATTTTTTTGTTGCAGCTTGGCCAGGGCCGAGTTCAAACCCGCCACCCTCGGTATATGGGGCCAGCGCCCTACTCACTGAGCCACAGGCGCCGCCCCAAGGGTGGTTTTTTTTTTTTTAAATGTATGTGTGCATGTCTGTTTGTTTGCGTCTGTATTTGTCTATTTGTGACAGAGTCTCCTTCAGGGGTTGAGTGCCGTGGTGTCATAGCTTACAGCAACCTCAAGTTCTTGGGGTCAAGCAATCCTCTTGCCTCGGCCTCCAGAGTAGCTGGGACTACAGGCGCCTGCTATAACACCCAGTTAGTTTTAGAGACAGGGTCTAACTCTTGCTCAGGCTGGTCTTGAACTGCTGAGCTCAGGCAATTTAGTCGCCTCGGCCTCCCAGAGTGCTGGGATTACAGGTGTGGGTCACCAGGAGGGTAGTTTTAGAAGAAAGAGAAACTTAATTTTTGACTGATGGAGACAAGACCCATCCGTGATTTTGGAAGAAAGAAAGGGAAAGAGGACGGAAGCCCAGCAGCTGTGTGTGTATGTGTGAGCTGTGGGGAGGAGGCTGTTTTCTAAACATGACTTTTGCCTTTTAACGCTGTGCCACCTAAACCCCTGATCCAGGACGTAACAACCTCTGTGTCCACTAAGATTCAAAGTGAAGCGCCAGTGACGTCTCCATACTCAGTGGAGAAGTCTGCCTCCGTCCTCTCCACCGGGAATGGCGTGTGCGGACAAATAGCAGGGAAGTTGGAATGCCTGGGCTAGTCACAATGATGTGGGGGAGTCAGGGCCGCCATGCAGGTCTCATTAGGCCTCCTGGCTGCCAATAAGGTAAATAAAGCCCGTGTGCCCCGGAGGAAAGTGGAAGATGTGGGCATCAGGGAGTCTTTGGCCAAGAGCCAGGCAAGCTTGACTTCCTACTGGGCTCCATCCCTTTCCAGATATGAGTAGTTCTGGGGCTCAGTTCCCCCATCTCTCAGTTGAGGACAAACCCCCAAGTCCAGGGAGGCTTTTACACAGGCCGTGAGAAGGGGGCCTGACACACAGCAACAGGCAGGGTGTGTAGCGAGGATTCCTGGTCAGCCGCCTTCTACTACTCCACCAGAGAGGCCTGAGGGACGTCAGGCATGATGAGGGAAACACAGCAGCCTTGCCCTGTGGCTCCTGGGCTGTCTCCTCACCAGGCCTCGGCGGTGACTATCCAACAGGCCAAGCAGCGGGCACAAAGCAAGAACCATCCCCTTGCTTACAGGAAGTGAGGCCTGCGTTTGGGGCGTTCTTTTCTTCTAGTAGGTTCTCAACACCTCCCTGGTCTGCAGAACAGCATTGCTTCCAGCCTTTGGGTTCTCTTCTGCAGACGCTTTTCAACTTCTCCCCTTCTAAACTAAAGGAGAAACTCTGGGCATTCACCAATCCTCCTCAGCCCTGAACAGAAGAGGGGCGGGGGGGAGGCTCTTAATGGGAACAATTGTGTTTATTTTCTTGCCTGACCCAGTTTTGATTAAAGGCACCTTCAATTAGGTTGATCTGAGGCCTTTAGAGTTGTGATTGCACAAAAAGGAAATAACCCCTTCCACTGTGAATTAAAACCACAACATTGCCCCAACACGCTGCTTAAAGAAAACGCAGAAAAAATAGGCATGGGCTGACAACAATTTCTTAAGATCATCTGCTAAAGATGAGTAGTAATTTGGGGTTGCAGTTGTCGAGGTACCATACAGAAATTTACTTACTTTCAAGGTGGCAAAAGCTCCTATTAATTCACAGTTCCCTTCACAAAACAGTTCAAATTCAGTGCCAAGAGAAACACCATCTAAGAGATGCATTTTATTTAGACTGTACTCAACAGCATTTAACATGCTTCCTTCTCTGGGAAGGCAAAGGATTGCCCCCAAACAAGAGTCTTAATTGCTGTTTGATTATCTTTTTTTTTTATTAGAGACAGAGTCTCACTTTATCCCCCTCAGTAGAGTGCTGTGGCGTCACACAGCTCACAGCAACCTCCAGCTCCTGAGCTTAGGCGATTCTCTTGCCTCAGCCACCAGAGTAGCTGGGACTGCAGGCGCCCGCCACCCTTGGTATATGGGGCCGGTGCCCTACCAACTGAGCAACAGGCGCCGCCCTGTTTGATTATCTTAAACAGTAGAATCACACAAGGCCCACTGAAGAGCTGAAGGTGGTAGTGAAGGACACCAAGGGCAAACTTGTGTCCTCCCAAGAGAAGGAATGCCTCGTTGTGAAACAGTGGAACAAGTGCACATGGGTTAAAGGGAGCGCTTACATTTTAGGAGTGTAACAAAGGAAACTACTGCAACATCAGATGACGGGAAGGTTTCTCTTTCCACCATCTTTTCCGTTATAAAAA
>NW_003852460.1:6939552-6940415 GCF_000181295.1 Otolemur garnettii | reverse complement strand
TCTTCTCACTTCTGCCTTAGGCCTGTTGGAGTTTACCCTGAAGAGTCCATTGCTGAAAAGGGATGGTTGGACAAGACTCAGGCCTTTGGGAGTTGTTTGTATGCAGGTTGGACCAAGAGTTCAGAGTGGCTGGAAAATCCACCCCAAATGACCTGGTCATCCAAACAACACCTCTCTCTCTGTTGTTTCTTCATAAAAACAAATTCCCTGCTGAATTAAAGGCAGCTGCTCTTAACTTCCCACTGGCTTTCCATATAATGTTTTTCTCTATTCAGGCATAAACTGAGTTCATTTTCATTTCACAGTCAGTAGCCAGCTTAAGACAATATTTTCAATGTGTATATCACAAGCATTTACATACATACTCTAATTCACCTTTCTGAACTCTGCTTATCCTGAGGATGACACAGGCTTGTTTTACCACAAGGCCCCGACTTCCCCTCTCCCGGGTCATTGTAAAGAAGCCTTCAGGCAGCTCTTGAAAAATCTCCCTGTCCAATGACATCATGATTAAAAAAAAACTGGGGTCTACACATGAGGGAACTACCAGGCCACAGATAAAATGATTTTACAAAGGAACATGTTGTCTAACAGCCAGTGAGTGATGAGGAGTGCGTGCTAACTGCTCAGTATAATTCAGCTCACTCATAATTCTAACATAAATGTGGCCATCACCCTTATCACTAGCCTTTTTATAAATTAAGAAATGAAGCCTCAGAGAAGATAACCCACTTAAATCCTAGCAAAGCCGGGATTTAAAGTTAAGTTGCAGGCCGGGTGCAGTGGCTCACAGCAATAAACCTAGCAGGCTGGGAGGCCAAGGCAGGTGGATTGCTTGAGCTGATGAGTGTGAGACCAGCCTG
>NW_003852460.1:6935519-6938431 GCF_000181295.1 Otolemur garnettii | reverse complement strand
AAAAAAAAAAAAAGACATGGTCATTAAAAGCGTATTTCACGAGGCGGGAAATGTCTGTGATATAGTAGTGGTTGGAAAGGCGGGTTTCCACACAGTGCTGTGAAGCGTGCACAATGCTTTGGTTCACTCACACGGAAGAGGCCCTCCACAATGGACCCACACCTGTCTCCAGGTATACACGTGTGTGTGCCTTTCTGTATTCGCATTATTTTCTACATTGAACACGAACTGTGTTCATGTTTGTCAAAATATAATTAAAACCTGGCCATGTCCTCAGAAATAATCAGTATGAGAAGGACTAAGTGAGGCACCAGGCTCCAGCGGAGGAGAGGCTTTGTGTTAGGACAGAACGCAGCTCTCCCACACGGGCAGGCACTCAGAAGGATCCCGTCTGCACTCATGGCCCTTCTAGGCTAATTAAAGGCTGGCTGGGGCTTCCATCCAAGCCCTGTGTGCACGTCAACCGCAGGTGCTGCACGGGGACAGGGAAGGCATCCAGCAGGCCGCCTCCAAAAGAAACCCCTTGAAAATGCTCACCGTAGCAACAGCAAACCACTCCTAGGAAAGCCCACTTCACATGGGCCAAGCAATGCCCTGGAGACAACCCACACGGTGCCCCTGTAATACTCTGCTCTGCGCTTGCAGTTAAGCTCGAGTTCACATACCCAGGATTCCAACCCCGGCCTGGTCGGGAGCCACTGCCAGCTCCAGCTCCCACATACAAGGAGTCTGTCTGGTGTTTCTAACAACTCTGGTGTTTATGCCAACACTTCTGACATCTATATCAATTATGACCTGTTTTCTAGCCAGAAATTAATCTATAGATTTTAGTTATCTAAGACAGAGAGAGTGAAACATAATGGACACTACTGGGCTTTCAACCACATTTTAGGAATACACACAGCCTGGCTAGGAAACCTCCATGACTCTGTGATTTTTCACCGACATATAAACGATTTAATTTTGGCTATGAGTGGTCCCTTTCCAGGGGTCACCTTTCCTATGACATGGTCTGCACAGCTATGGAAAATAATCCTTGAGTCTTTCTCTGCAGAACAAAATACGGCTGACAGCCTGGAGGCATATACATCTTGGTGTTGTATCTATTTTTGGTGCTTTCATTTAAATGAATCATAAAGAACTTTCTTAACAAGGAAAAAAAAAAGCATCCATGAACCCAAACGGAGTCCAGCTACCTTCATGTTTGTCTCAACAAACGCAGGAGCTAAAGTTTTATAATTAAATTCTCAGCAGCATAAAATTCCACAGCCACGAGACTGAAACGCTGGATGCATGAAATAGACTCCTGGCAGCAGCAGTGAACAGGCGTCTCCATCTCCTCACAGATGTGAGGGGCCTGTACTGGAAGGGGCTTTCTTGTGTACTGCTGGATGTGTGCCAGTGTCCCCGGACCCCACCCTCTGCCCTACTTGTGACAAACAGAAATGTCGCAAGACATTTCCAAGTATCCTCTGGAGGGGGATTCCCTTTGGGTTACAGCCCCAGTTCAGGCAGCTACATGGATCCAGATGTGTTATGTGCCAGAAAAACTCTTGAATTCCTTGTGTAAGAACCCGACTCCTCGAATATCCACAGTGTTTTTGCTAAGGTAACCACAATTTGGATTCTGTGTTAACCACATCATGGCCCTGTGTGGTGTGCGGGCCTCATGGGGCCTCACCTCCAACTCAGAAGGCCACGGTCAGTAGGAGAAAACAGCTGTGATCCTCTAGGTGAGGGTCATAAATACCTGGCACAGTGTTTATGAATAAAGTTTTATCGGCATCTGGCCATATTCACTCGTCAGGCCTGGTCCATGCTGCTGTCACCCTACAGCAGCCGAGCTCAGTGGCTGCAGTGTGGACCACCTAGGCCCCGAGGCCCGAGCTCTGTACTGCCTGGCCCAGCTCAGAAAACACCAGCTGACCTGGGCTCTCCGTCTTTCCTGCCCTGCTGCAGATTTTCCCCATTTCTGCATCAGGAAACAACCGCCTTGTCCCTTCTTGGCTTGAAATCGTCCTTCCTGAGAACCGGAATGGTGAAATCCCTGAATGTGAACATTCCTCCTAAACTGACCAACCCCCTGAAGACCAAGACCCAAGAAAACGTGATGACTGAGGTCTGCTATGGAAGGCTTTGAAAGGAGGGCACATACTGAAACCCGACTAGTCTAAAGGAAGCAGTTATCACCCCTCCCTTTCTGATGCATAGGACCCAGGACAGACAGATAGAAAGAGTTGGTTCATCACAATCACTTCCACCCTTGCAGTGACAGAGTGCCATGTGGGCAGACAACCCCAAAGGGCCACCTGCACATAGAACTTGCACAGAGAATTTTCAAAGGCTACAAAAGCATTCAAAGTTACTTACAGGGCCAAACACAAGTACTCACACACAGTAGGAATTTGATCAATGTGTGCTCAATACAATTAAATCGAAACTTATGTTCCCTAAGAGCTACATTAGTACCTAGTCCAAACATGGATGAGAAACAGATCCCTGCTCTCATCCTCCCTCTGACATTTAGAATACGGCTCAATGGCATTTCAAAAACAACTGACTAATAGTGCAGAACTCTGAAAGAGTCTGACAATTCCTCAATATGTTAAATGTAGAGTTACTGTAGGACCCAGCAATTCCACTCCTCAGTTTCTCCACAGAAAAATGAAACACACAGCCACACAAAAACATGCATATGATTTTTTCTAACATCATTATTCTTTTTTTTTTTTTGAGACAGAGTCTTATTCTGTCACCCTGGGTAGAGTGTCGTAGCGTCACAGCTCATAGCAACTTCAAAATCTTGGGTTTAAGTGATTCTCTTGCCTCAGCCTCCCAAGTAGCTGGGGCTATACGTGCCTGCCACAGCACCCGGCTATTTTTTGGTTGCAGTTGTTTAGCTGGCCTGGGCC
>NW_003852460.1:6933991-6935191 GCF_000181295.1 Otolemur garnettii | reverse complement strand
ATTCAAACCCAACACCTTAGGTGTATGTGGCTGGTGCCTTAGCCGCTTGAGCCACAGGCACCGAGCCAACATCATTATTCTTAACAGCCAAAAGTAAATATAACCCAAATGCTCATCAGTTGGTGAATGGATAAACAAACACGTCTGGTCTACCTGGGATAAATCCATACAGTGGATCTTATTCTGCCATAAAAAAGAACGATATAAGCTATACCACAAATGAACCTTAAAAATATTTCACTGAGAGAAGCCAGTCACAAAATTCCATGTGATAGTTTACAATTGTGTTTTTTTCCCTTTTTGCAGTTTTTGGCCGGGGCTGGGTTTGAACCTGCCACCTTCAGTATAGGGGGCCAGCGCCCTACTCCTTTGAGCCACATACCCATTACAATTGTGTTTTTATTAACAAGCTATACTTTCCAAATACTTAAGTGAATGCTGAAATATATATACATTTTTAACTTGTTAAAATAATTTACATACACCTGGTTTTAAACAAAAGTACCTCAAACGATAAGGTTCTTATTGTAGTTAAATTTATCATTTTAGTTCTGTTTCTCTTCAAATAGTAAAGCAAAAATCTACCCTAAATTTCCATCTTTTATGTTTTAAAATTACCAAAGTTCTACAGGGTTTTGTTTTGCAAAAATAAAAGATTAAATAAAGAACTGGAGCTCCTATAACAAGATAATGAAATAAAACTCTAATATCCCATATGCCAAAAGGTAACAAGATAACGTTTAAAGAACTTTTGCAGGGAGGGGCATTTCCTTTAGTTTTGGACACCAGCTTCAACTCTTGACATCCAAGTACAAACCATGGCTTGCTATTCCGGAAACCTTAGCATGTCATTTATAAATTTATAAAAAGCAATCTACGTCACTTTCTGATAGGTTTCAAGGTTCACTAGCAAATCACCTTGCAGAAACTAATGGAGCTGGCTCGGCGCCTGTGGCTCAAGTGGCTAAGGTGACAGCCACATATACCTAAGGTGGCAGGTTCGAATCCAGCCCAGGCCTGCCAAACAATAATGACAGCTGCAACCAAAAAATAGCCAGGCGTTGTGGCAGACACCTGTGATCCCAGCTACGTGGGAGGCTGAGGCAGGAGACTTGCTTGAGCTCAGGAGTTGGAGGTTGCTGTGAGCTGTGATGCCACAGCACTCTACCCAGGGGACAGCTTGAGGCTCTGTCTCAAAAA
>NW_003852460.1:6930963-6933026 GCF_000181295.1 Otolemur garnettii | reverse complement strand
GGCGCCCGCCACAACGCCTGGCTATTTTTCAGTTATAGCTGGCATTGTTGCTTTGGCAGCCTGGGCTGGATTCGAACCGGCCACCTTAGTTGTATGTGGCCGGCGCCTCAGCCACTTGAGCCACAGGTGCCGAGCCCTAACTCAAACTTAACACACTTGATCAGCTCATTGTTTCGGTCTTCGTCCTGAGCAGAGACTATGAGGTATTATTTGCAAAGTGGAAAAAAAAAGGGAGAAATTTAAACGACCGGCAAGGCATTACAAGGCATGTAGAAATTTGGAAAGAGTCTCAAAATAGACGATATTAGCTGAGACATTTGCGACTGGTATGATTTAATGATCAATCAATGTTCACTTGGAGTATCTTGGTTTTCAGGACAGTGCCTCATGCAAATGGGTAAATTAACCTGTAAATACCCTTAGGAGAAGAAACACACTCCAGTGAAACTTTACACTTTGCTCTCGGGCTATTTCGGACAACCCTGACGTGCACACCTGTGTACGTTCCCAGCCTCATGGACTATATTCATACAAACACAGAAACACGTGGAGTATTTTTTCCTTTGGCTCCACCAAAATAAAGGAGGAAAAAAAGGTACTAACTAATACATCTCAAGTTTTCAATTACTGCCCAAACCTAGCTATGTCTATAGTTCATAAAATGACAATCCTTTATATAAAAAAGATTATCATCAGTTAATCAGTTAATTATCATCACAATAAACACGAATCAGTCAACCGGCATTTCCTTAACAATATTTACCTTTTTCCTTATAAAATTTCTTCAGCTGTAAATGAATCCAGCTTCCTAGAGTTTAAATTAGCCACTATCATCTACAAACTCAAGAACTAAGTAAATTCAATGCCTGGTATTTTCTATGCATTCTTAATTCCATCATTTTAACTGATAATGAAAAGGTGCCAGGTTCAATATAATTTGAATGCACAAGCAAAGCTATCAGTAAAGGTGTTTCTTATTAGTGAATTTATATAGAAACTCATTTTAAGGAAATTCAAGCAAATGATCCCTACTGAGTGATGTTTATAGTTATGCTATTTAAAGGAAAGAGATTAAATGAATTCTACAGGCACCTAAGTTTCATTACAACACTTTAAAACCAGTAAGACTATATGAGATAAAACCAATAGTCAAGGCAATTTAAAAAAAATTACCACTGAAGAAATACACTGAGAATTAAACAAAATTAATCTTTGAATAGAAATTAAAGGGCACCAGAATCAAGGGGACATTGATTGTGCTTATAAATAAAAATTCATTTATTTATGAAAAAAATTTTGCAGTATAGATAAAGCAGGACAGTACTCCTTATAGTAAGCTGAAGCAGAAAAGCAAATTACTATTTTGACGCTTGGGTTGTAAATTACCCGGGGGTGAGGGGGAAGCCTTATGATGAAATTGCTAAATATCATAAAGTATCAAAATACGAGCAGATGTCACCACAATAAGCTCCAAATTGCTTGTAAATTAAAACATTAAAATCCATAATAATTGAATAAGTAATTAATATACAAACAGCTCTTATTACAAGCTGTTCAGGAAAAAAAGCTTTAGAGTCAAATTCCTATTCTTTGGTCCAAAGCAGATGGTAACTCACAAATTAGAGTCTTGAAATGGAAGATTATCTCTTATATATGTTGTTAAACTCAATAACTATAATTAACTTATCATCTGTGTGTGATCAACACAAAAAATGGAAATTATGAGTTGGGTTAATAACATTCTTCTGGTTATGCAACATGTCAGAACTAATTAGTTTACTGCTAGAAACAAATTAAAATGAGAAATCAGACCTCCCAATACCTTGCCACGACGGAAGTTCCCATTACTAAGTACATAAATAAAACCATTATCAATAAACAGTGCTGGTGAGAAAGTTTACAGATTGCAAAATGTCTGTGTGAAATACGAATGATCCTAACAAATGCAATACGTTATTTTTAAAAGTAAATGCTGGCTTGGCGTCTGTGGCTCAACCAGGTAAGGCGCCAGCTACATACACCTGAGCTGGCGGGTTAGGATCCAGCCTGGAACTGCCAAACAA
>NW_003852460.1:6924871-6930806 GCF_000181295.1 Otolemur garnettii | reverse complement strand
GAGGCAGGAGACTCGCTTGAGCCCAGGAGTTGGAGGGTGGTGTGAGCTGTGATGCCACAGCACTCTACCCAGGGCGGCAGCTTGAGGCGCTGTCTCAAAAATAAATAAATAAATAAATAAAAGTAAATGCCAAAATTTGATATCTATAAAAGGCCTTATAGCTTTCCATGAGCGCTCAGCTCTTGGTGTGTTGCACATATGCATGGACTGTCCTTCCACGTGGCAGGTGAAAGTCATGGGGAAGGTTCTCTAAGCTGAAACAACACAGCACGTTAGAGCTTCTCCATAGAAGGTGGGTTAGAATAATTAATGCTGCTACGTATAATTTAGGAAGTGCTAATTCACCAGCCTTCTTGCGAAGCCCACGTATTCACATCTCTTGCTAAGAGACCCCCGGGGTTCCGATACAGAGTTCTTGCCCATGGTATACCAGTATGAACTCTGCTCCCTGGGAGTTGCTGAGAGCCAGATCTAACATTTAGGAAGGGCAGAGTAACAGGACAGAAGGAACTTGAACCCACTGGTGCCCTGGAGATCTATTACCTACCCTTCTCAGACTACTGCCCACCTTTGGGCTGTTACTCATGACAGAAAATGCATTTTCCTGCTTGAGCCAGGGTATTTTTGATGTTTAGCCTATTCTCTAGGTAGAATACAGAATTGCTGGGGGATGACCTCTGTCTTCCCCACTCTATCCCATGCTTCTTTCCCTCATATCATCCAAAAGACACGTTATGCCTTTTCTGTCCTAATAGGAGGAAGACTTTCCCACTTTCCTCCAGCTGATTGCCACAGTGTAAGCTTGACTCCAACTGCACACCTAACAAAGTGAGCTTGTGAAGGAATGTGAGAATGAATCACTGATGCACCCCACACACAACCAGTGAAAACTGTGCTGCACCCTACATACAACCAATTAGAACTGTGATGCACCCCACACACAACCAATCAGAACTGTGATGCACCCACACACAACCAATCAGAACTGTGATGCACCCACACACATCCAATCAGAACTGTCATGTAACCCACACACAACCAATCACGACTGTCATGTACCCCACACAGTACCAATAAGAACTGTGATTCACCCCCCCACGATCAGTCAGAACTGTGATGCACCCACAGACAACTAATGAGAACTGTTAAGCACCTTACCTTACATACAGCCAATTAGAAGTGTGATACACACACACAACTATCAGAAGGGTGATGTGGCCCACATAGACCAATTAGAACCATGATGCTCCCATACACAACCAATTGGAACTGGGATGCACCACACACACAACCAATTAGAACTGTGAGGTACCCAACATACAACCACTCAGAACTACTATGCACCCCACACCCAACCAACCCCACACATGACCAATTAGAACTAAGATGCAACCACATACAACCAATCAGAAATGTGATGCACTCACAAGCAAGCAATCAGAGTTGTGACACACAACCACACATCCAATCAGAACTGTGATGCATGTCACATACAACCAATCAGAACTGTGATGTACCCCACAAAAAGCCAGTAAGAGCAATGATGCACCCCACACCCAACAATGAGAACTCTGATGCACCCCACACAACCAGTCAGAAATGTGATACATCCACACACAATCAGAACTGCCATGTACCCCACACAGTACCAATGAGAACTGTGATGCACCCCACATACAACCAATCAGAACTGTGATGTACCTACATACAACCAATTGGAACTGTGATGCAACTCACATATAACCAATCAGAACATTATAGCAGCTAATCACGTGCTTTGTAACATAGCAGACTTCACAATCCGTCTACCAAATTCACTTCTTCATAACTTCTGTCTTAACTTCATTGTATAACGGCAGGAAAAAAGTGCAGCATTTTCACATGGACACTGGCATTTCTTTAGCTTTCTTTGGAGGAATTTAGCGACATCTTTGAGGGCATTCTTGGAGGAAAGTACAAAAATATCAAGGGATCGTTTTCAAGGAATGGGCACGGCAAGGTCTGCAGATGTTTTCGTAACTTTTCAAATTCTCTATGTCCAAGCACAAGCACCAGTTACCATTTTGCCGGGGTCTGAGTTCCTGAGTGGCAGCTCACCCACACTTGTTCTACCTTCACTGTGGCTGGAACAGACCCAAGCACAGGTGAGCCAGGCACCTACTAAGAACTGCCTGTCTTCACATTCTCCACACAATCACTGTCTCCTAAAGGCGAAAAGTCACAAGGCCTAGTCAAACACGGCCCAAACTCGACAGCACCTCAGCTACATTTCATCCTAAATGCAAATCAGCGGCTTTTGTTACCTTTCAATTATGAATCCTGTCCCCTGCTTTTCAACAGTGCTCTGTGAACACGTCTGTAGGTCTATAAATCCACTGTATGGAGTTTCCAAATGGAAAATAAATGATGGTGCAAGGGAATGAGTGAGTCTTCTTTTAATAACTACACTTTCAAATTTAAAAAGGTGCGGTCCTCGAAAGCAGTCCTTTTGGGAAACCACATTCCTTCCCACTAGGAAAACGTTAGGAGTCTGAAGACTCTTTTGGAGCAACTTTCAGAACCTCTTTACTCAAGAAAAAACACAGTACCACCCCTCGGGCTCTTACCCAGACACTCCCCCGAACCCTACACGGCTGTTGTTTCTGTTTTCAGTGGGGGTAAAAAAATCACTGAACATATAAGTCAACCTTTTGAAAGTGTCCAATTTAGTGGAATTTGCTATATTCAAATGTTGTGCGACCATCACCTCTGTCAAACTCCCAAACACTTTACTCACTGCAAAAGGAGACTCTACCCCCATGAAGCAGTGGCTCCCTCCTCCCCGCCCCCAGGCCTGGCCGAGGCCTCTCTGCTTTCCGTGTCTGGAATTTGCCTGTTCAGGGCATTTCATATAATTGCAGCCATACAATAGACGGCCTTTGTGTCTGGCTGCCTGCGCTGAGTGTGTTCCCAAGGGTCACTCGTGCCACGGCCGTCTCAGGGCCCCAGTCCTCCCCAGGCTGAACGCTCTCGCACTCTGTGCACAGGTTGCATTTTCTTTGTCCATTCATCAGCTGACGAGCATTTTTGGCCACTCTGAATGGTGCTGCTCTGAACTTTCCCATACAACCCCGGTTTGCGTCCCTGTTCCCTGGGAGAGATGCTTTACAGTGGAATGGCCCCACACAGTTCAGCTAAGTCTCCCCGTGCCCAGGAATAAATGATGTGCAGGCCAGGCAGAGGGAGGCAGAGCTGGAGTATGCCAGGACCAGGGCACAGGAGCAAACACTCCAGCTCCAGCGGGCAGGGCAGCCACAAATGAGACAGACCCATGGGAAGGAACCGAGGAATCTGTCAGCACCAAAGTCACGGTGGGCCACAGCCTGCTTGGTGACAAGCCCACACCACGGACACGGCTGCACACACTCACTTGCCGGCTGCCACTGCACACTGAGCACCCCTCTCTGGCAGCCTAATCTGCACCCGGCACCTGCCCAAAGATAAAAACATCATGCAGTATTTATTTATTTTTGCTTGGAATAAACAAAGCAGTGTGCAATATTGATTACATGCTTCCATAATTTAATACAGGAGTTCTCAGGCAGGGGTGACAGTTCCTCTCCATGCCCAATCACCAGAGATATTTTTGAATGCCACAACTGGAGCTAGAGGCATTCGTGGTTGTTCTTGATAAAACAGTATTACATTTGTATGATACAGTTCCTGCCTGTGGAAGGGAGGCAGGGAGCAGACTGGAGGCCACCTGCTAGCAGCCAGCCAGCCACCTGAGGGAGCCATCACTGGCACGGGCCTCTCCCGTCATCACACCTTCATATGATTATAGCTGTGTCTGGTATCTCACCTGCGACTTGAGGAGAGACAGACCCCAAGCCAGGTGAGCCAGCAGTCTCGCCAGCATCCTTGACCTTGAGAATCTAACACCTCCAGAAGGCAGGTGGGAAAGATACGGAGAGAGGGGCCTTCTCAGCAGGTGCCTCTTAAAACAGGGATAATGATTGGCAGGGCGGAGGCCAGGAAAGCCTAGAACCAAATGAACTTGGAAGCCGGTCAACCGGAGGTTTAGAAGCATTTGCCAAGGCAAGGTCTTCAGAGCGCTGTTTCCCAGGTGTTTAGAAGGTGTTTAGTATGTGTCACCTGAAAACCAGCTCCACCATCGAACAGGCTTTGCAACATTGGGCTAAACTTAAAAAGTATTAATAGCCAACCCGTATGTCGACACCTGTTGTGTGTCTGGCTCTCTCCAAAGTGTTTTGAACTTATTTAGTCCTTCTAATAAATCACTTTGAATACTGAAAGGGCTTAGAACACTAAGTCCTTATATAATCATGTATTAATAATTATGCCCATCGGAAGTGATGGTCGCCATTTCTAAGTCAACCCTACGAAAGAGGGCTACTATTATCCCACTGGCACAGATGAGGAAAAGGAAGCACTGAGGGGCAGACGCCTGCCCATGCCCTGGGCTGGGACGTGGCAGAGGGTGTGAACACTCCACAGTCCGTGCTGGTACAATGGGCAGGTTCCGCCCCTTTTTACTTACAGGAGGATTTGCTTAAAGCTCTGATAAGCCATTGTGAGGTACAAAGAATTCAGGATTTCCCGTGAATTCCACCTGCCACAATCTCAGGGGGCATGTTCACTGATGCCTTCTGTGTCCCAGGCTAGTAGTAGCAGTGAGGTTCTGATAGCGCCAGTGTGGTGCTAGCTGCTTGCCTATTCTCACAATAAATGACCAATGGATCCTCATGACTTCATCTCAGCTCTGGGCAGCCGGGGGTGCATGTTCTGTGAAGCCACCTGCTTCACCCAGTCCTCCTGCCGAGGGTGTCTGCCTGCAGGCCGTGTCCAGGCAGACCA
Source organism: Otolemur garnettii (assembly GCF_000181295.1). NCBI lineage: Eukaryota > Metazoa > Chordata > Mammalia > Primates > Galagidae > Otolemur > Otolemur garnettii. The sequence goes on along the minus strand of NW_003852460.1, from coordinate 6,925,949 downwards.
CCCAGCCCTCCTGCCGAGGGCATCTCTGTACAGACCGTGTCCACACAGACAAGGCTACCCCATGCTTAATGCGCTTCACTCTGCCCAACTCCTGCCACTCTCTCTGCAAAAGACTTTTCACACGCTGAAATTTGAAAGACAATTTTTTGATTGACTTTGAGTACACCAGTTACTAAACATTCCGATGAATTGAGATTATACTGTTGGAAGACTGTATGTTCTCCAAGAGAAATATGAAATCAATGTGCATTTTGTTTTAAGACTTTGGAAGCTTGAAGTGTAAAGATGGCAGTACTTGACTAAAATGAACGTTAAGTGTGCCAAGATGGTAATGACTCATAAAAATACATGTTACTTTTAATCTAATAATAGTGTCAAGAACTGGGGCAGCTCTGCATGAGCCTCCATCCACTGGGAATTAAAATCAGGCCAGCATCCTCATTTCTCTTCTTACTCACCAAACTATGAAAATAGGTATGGTGGGGTGAAAAGTCATAGCATATTAATTATTTCCTCATATGCTACTCCATTTTATAAAATTCAGTTTTGAAATACTCTTTAGATTTTTTGCCTCCATGTCAAATCCATGCCCTTTTCTGTTTACATATATTCCTGAGAGACAACCCAAGAGACCCCTTCCCTTTTAAAGTTCTATTTATGACATAGAAAAAACATTTTATATTATTTTCTCAACAATTAATGAGCTACACAAATTTTAAAGGGAGCACAGAGGCTCATACTTATAATTTATTTATTTATTTATTTATTTTTCTGCAATTTTTGGCTGGGGCTGGGTTTGAACCTGCCACCTCCGGTATATGGGGCTGGCACCCTACTCCCTTGAGCCACAGGTGCTACCCAACTCATACCTATAATTTCAGCTACCTGGGAGGTTGAAGTGGGAGGGTTGCTTGAGGCCAGGAGTTCAAGACCAGCCTGGACAACAAAGCAAGACCCCATCTCTAATAAATAAATAAATACATACATTAAGTAGATAAGCTGAGTGCAAATTAGCATATATGTTATAAGCAAACTAGAAAGCTATAAATTAAAAGCAATGAATATTTTTTTTTTTTTT
>NW_003852460.1:6918332-6923962 GCF_000181295.1 Otolemur garnettii | reverse complement strand
AAAAAAAAAAAAAAAAGCAAAAAAAAAATAATAATAATAAAAAAAAGGAAAACCGTCAAACAAATCCTAAGCAGGAAAAACATTACAGAAAATCCCAACAAGACATAATTTCTTGAGAAATTCTCTTGAGAGAAACTTCTTATAAAAGCAGGCACAGAAAAAAACATAAACCATATGTAGAGGAAAAAAGATAATAAACACCACAAACTTTTTTCCAAGAACTATGCAAGCCAGAAGACAATGGAATGAAATCTTCAAATTGCTGCAAGAATATATCAATCTAAAACTCTATACTCATAAGACATTTCTTTCAAAAAATAATGGTGGGCGGCGCCTATGGCTCAAAGGAGTAGGGCGCCAGCCCCGTATGCTGGAGGTGGTGGGTTCAAACCTAGCCTCGGCCAGGTGTAGGAGGCCAAGGTAGGTAGATTACTTAAGCTTAGGAATTCAGGACCAGCCTGAGCAAGAGCAAAACCTCATCTCTACCAAAAATAAAAAAATTATCTGGGTGTTGTGGTAGGTGCCTGGGGAGGCTGAGGCAAGAAGATTGCCTAAGTCCAAGAGTTTGAGGTTGCTGTGAGCTACAACACCACAGCACTCTACTGGGGTGACAAAGTGAGACTCTGTAGAAAAAAAAAAAGCACAATACAGACTTTTCCAGACAAGCAAAATAAGAGAGCCTTCACTGCCACACACCTGCGCTACAGGAGATATTAAAGGAAGTCCTGTAAGCAGAAGAACGGCCTAAGATGGAAATGGTGAGTGACACAAATAGTCACCACAGGAGTAAAAATAAAAAAATGTTTTTTCATTTGGAAAATTCTTTTGCAGATAACTGACAGCTGAATGCAAAATCAACAGCCGTTTCTAACATGTACAAAAGTGAAGTGCGCAGCCAATGCAGCAGAGGCGGGGAAATGGACGGAGGATGAGGCGCACTGTGGAACGTTCTGACGTGAGGCAGTGGAGTATTCAAAGTTAAAAATGAATACTGTAAACACTACAGCCACCCCCGAACAAGAAAGCAGTGAATTACAGCTGGTAACAAATATAAAAACAACTACCCACGGGCAAGTGGGACAGCTACTCTGATTAACAGCTTAACACTAAAATTTCAAAAGATTTAAAAATCTACACTGGACTCTATCTGTAACAACCCACTCTGAATCCCCCATCTATTCTGTTATCGACCATAGGTGTGTATACTGTCAGTACATCTCAAGTTATGTATATATTGGCTATATAGCTTTGAGATGCATTGTCTTTGAAAGCACGTACATTTGGCCCTCTGCACCCATTAGTTCTGCATCTGCAGGTCAAAAATACTTTTAGAAATCAATGAATTAAAAAAATGCAAATTTTTAAAAAATATACAGTATAACAATTATTTACACTGAACTCGGGATTAGGTAGTCTAGGGATGATTTTAAGGAGGGGGTGCAGAGCGTACGTGCAAATACTCCCCTACTTTATATAAGGGATGTGAGTAGGCCGGGGTTTTGGTTATCTTCAGTGGTCCTGCAACCAATCCCCAGGGGATAATGAGGGGTGATACAGCCCTCACCTTTGGCCTAAGGGTTCTATTCAGCTGTTCACTAAAACACATTAAAAGGACTCAGATACAGTGAACCATCAAATTCTTCAGAAGATAGTATCAGGAAGACAAGGCCTTTGCATGTATAGACGTACCAGAGCTGAGGTAAGTGCTCAGACGCATGCAATAGACAGGTAGGGAAGGGTAGCTAGCTTCCCAGAGGGCCTCCTCTCCCTACTCCCACATAGCCAGCAATCCTGAGGCACTCCCCAGGGAAACCTCAGTTTTCAGAGTCTGTTTCTTGGCCAGGCATGGCAACTCATGCTGGTAATCCCAGCACTTTGGGAGGCCAGGGCAGGAGGAACATTTAAAGCCAGGAACTCAAGACCAGTCTGAACAACACAGCAAGACTCCTTCTCTACAAATAACAGAAGACTTAGCTAGACGTGGTGGTGGGCATCTACAGTTCCAGCTACTAGGGAAGCTAAGGCAGGAGGATCACTTGAGCCCCGGGATTCAAGGCTGTAGAAAGCTATGATGATGCCACTTAACTCTAGCCCAGGCAGGAGAGTCAGACCCTGTCTCAAACCCCCCCCTCAAAAAAAACTCTGTTTCTTGAGGAGCTCTCTTAGAACATGGATCCCAAGAGTGTGCCAGGTCCAATATCACCCCCAGCCCCCCCAAATACCTCCATGGTGAATGCTGTTACAGTTTTTTTCTTTTTTAATCAAAGAAAATGGCGGCGTTTTATGCCTTTCATGAGCAACGCTGAAGCCTGGCATTTTAATAAACACACACTGGTTGGTACATATTAGGTGCATCCAACATGCAGAGACACAGAGGAACCCACTCACACACCACAGAAAGATGAGAAGTTCACACTGTCCTAACTTGTCCTGTTTGGCTGCACTGTTTACTATCCTCCCCTTTCTGAAACTGAGCTTAACAGATGGGAGAAGGCTCTAGCTAGACGTGGCAAGAGAACGGAGGAGAGCTCTAGAGCCTGAGCGCGGGGGAACGCACACATATCTATAAAACGGCCGAACAGCCAGCATCTGGGACTTTGCAGTCCCACTGCTCAACTCCGCCTGGCACTTACTGACCATCTGTCAGCAGATGGGTGTGGGTGTGTTCCAATAAAACTCCATCTACCCAAAAACAGGTGGCCAGCAGGGATGGCCCACGGGCAGTAGCAGGCTGAGCCCTGCCTTGGAGCGGTATGGAATCAGATTGATTACACTGTGCATGCGTAATGCATTACTGACAGATAATCCCCTAATATCATCCAGCTGCCTTTGCACGTACCTTGTAAAGGAATAAGTTTTACCCCACAAGTGATGCAGGTCTCCTCATCTTTGAGATGTCAGGGGACACTGACACTGTGGGGACAGAGCTTTAGGGGAGACTAAATTCATGTAACGTGAATTCACACATTCAAATTAAGCCGTACACACAGGCGTGTCACCAACAGTGGTTATTATGTCACACGGCGGGAATGGCTGTACTGATAGTGGGTTTTGTTCTATTAATTTTCTCAGACATAAAAAGACAACATAAACAAGATGGGCTTTATGTATGATTTTGCCACAATTAAACAAACGAGAATTTTAATACCCAGATGAGGCTACACACATCTTTGGCCGATCACTCCCACAGGAAAAATAAAGAGCAGTTTCTTTAAAAGAGACTTAAAACAATAATATAAGGCAAAATGTATAAGTGAGTGAAGTTGTCCTTTCCTATGGAACATAATCATATTTATCCATGGCTTTCATAAATATTTTCAATGTTTCATAGATGGAAATGTATCGCCTGAGTCTCAAACTGAATTTTCTTAATGAACTAGTGAATTTAAGAAAGGGAAAAAGATTAGATTGCACGCTAGCAGATGCTAAAATTCTTAAAATTTTGTGTTTTGGTAAAGAGAACATTAAAATATTTTAGCAGCTTCCACAGTTAATTAGCATTGGCCCTGGCACATTTAATTAAATGGCTACCTTATTTAACAACACCTCCAAGCTGTAGTTCCCAAATGATTTTCTCTGCCCACCTTTCTCTGTCTTACTCTTCCCGCTTCCCCACTTTGAAAGGCAAGAGGCCTCTGCTGCTTCACGCAAATGTGATTTCAAAAAGAGAAAACAGGACGCCCCATTTCCTATAAAAATTGAACAGAGAGAAAGTAGAATTTAGGGACGAGCTTCCTCGTTTAAGCTGAGCCATGGGCCTGCTCAAATTTCTCTCGGGTCCTCAGATGACCCTCAAGAATTAAATAAAACAACAATGTGAACTGCAGGCGACCCACAGCAGAGCAGGACGTGCAGCTCCGGGGGTTAGACTTCTGACGACAAAACCATCAAAAATAAAGTGCTACCCTAACATGACAGTCCCAAGATGTCATTTGATGGAGCAGGTGGACGCCCTGGGACCTTAACTTTTACCAAATCACCCTCAGCTCAGAGAACAGCTCTTTGAGAGGAGAGAAAAAGTCAAAAACACCCTACAGTTACAAGAATGACATTTGCAGGATTTTACAGAAATATCACAGATTAAAAATAGAAGACTGTGCCTCTCAGTTGAGTACAAACCTTATCCAAAAAAAAAGGAACTGAATTTTGAGAAGTCTTCCTCAGTTTGGTTCCTTCACTATCCAGAAATTTACCTTCTGTCAATGGAAATAGTTCCTTAAAAGATGTGCCAGGAAGCCAAAGTTGGGAATTACAAAAGAAAAGGAAATGTACCTGAAATGAGCAAGCCCCAAGACCTGGGTGGGGTTTCACACTTGGCCTTGGAAGGGAGGCTGGAGCTACTGTACTCACCAAAGGTGACATAAATAAATTTAGGACACTGATTAATTAGGAGATAGCTAGACACACCTACTCAGACCCTTGGAAAATCTGCTACAGATGCAGACTGGGAGAGCAGTCAACAGATGGAAACATGCTTTGTTATGATTCCTTATCATTTCAACCCAGCAAACTCATTCCTCTCTGTGGGCATACAAGTGCTTGACCACACTGTGCTGAGAACAGTTGTGGACAACAGACATAAGCAACAGCAGATATAAGCAACAGCTACAGCTGTGCTCCAATCGAACTGCAACTGTGCACGGTGAAATCTGAATCTCATAGCATTTTCATGGATAGTGACAAAGTATTCTCCTTCTGATTCTACCAACCATTTAAAAACAGAATAAGGATCCTGAGCTTGTTGATGGTACAGATTTAGGCACTGCCTACTTTGGCCTACAGGCTGCGGTTCAATACCCTTCATGTTTAGAGAAGATGAGTTATGGTGAGATTCCGTGTCAATCACATCTCCCAAAGATTTAAAAGTGAACCTTCAGGAAAACATTATGGTGGGTCCTCAAACAATGAAACACCCAGAATTCCCATGTGACCTGGCAATTCCACCTCTAAGTCCGTGCCCCACAGAATGGAGACACTCCAATGGCTATTTGTACCTCAGTGTTCACAGCTGAATCATTCACAACAGCCAAATAAAAGATGAAAACAACCCAAATGTCTGTCAGTAATGAACGGATAAACAAAATGCCGTATAGACAGACAGTGGCATATCATTCAGCCTTCAAAAAGAGTGAAACTCAGCTGGGCGTCTGTAGCTCAGTGGTTAGAATGCCGGCCCCGTGTGCCAAGGGTGGTGAGTTTGAACCTGGCAGGACCTGCTAAATAAACAAAAAGAAGGAAACTCTAACACACACTGTAACATGGATAAACCCTGGGTCACTATGCACACACAGACAGAGAAGGATGATGCTGTGTGACTCGCTTACATAAAGTACCCAGAGAAGTTAAAAACAGGTGCATCTTACAAGGGTACATGGGAAATTTACTAGGTGTACAACATAAATGTCTAAACACAATAACTAAGAAAATGCCATGAAGGGTTTATTAACCAGTTTGATGAAAATATTTCAAATCGTATATAAAACCAGCACATTGTACCCCATGTTTACATTAATGTACACAGCTATGATTTAATAAAAATAATAAAAAAATACAGACAGAAGAGTAGAAGGGCTGTCTCCATGGGCAGCAGAGAGAGAAAAAGGAGAGTTTTTTTTTTTTTTTTTTTTTGG
>NW_003852460.1:6913547-6917628 GCF_000181295.1 Otolemur garnettii | reverse complement strand
TCTGACAGTGAAAATTAATTTCTTTTAAACCAGTAAGTGAAGAATATACAAAGTATTAGGTTTCTTTTTTTTTCTTTTTGTAAGCCAAGTGCAAGCCCGTAAGGGAAATAAAAAATGTACAATACTCAGCGATTTCCAATTCTAAAGTGTCACTTGAATATAGTTGCTGGTGGAATGCAGGCATTTCCTAGAAGCAGCCTCAGAATTTCAACAGTTTCTGGAACATCTGAATGTCCATCAAACTTAGGAATTCTCAAGCCAGCTCCCATCCTTTGAGAATTTAGCTACGTGAGAGCCAAACAGCCCATTTGGGTTCATTAGGTTTGTATTAATCTGTGTGGTTTGGAAAAGCAATGGATGTTCTTATTAAATCAAGGTTAATCATAAAGCCATTCAGAATAATCAGCACATCCTGCTGTTATGTAACGTTCAGGACTGAACTGTGGTTGTTAGCAAAAACTCCGCAAGTCCAAGAGCAACAGACACTCCGATCTAATTTAGGCTGCGACATTTCTCTCTACCTCGGATAAAAACTGCAAAGTCAAAAAAAGGGGGGGAGGTGGATCGAATTCAAGCAAAATTGTTAATCTAAGTTGTTCCCTTATTTACAGGAAAAAAGGGAGAGTCTCTTAGAGTAGGACAATGATATTGATGTATATTAGGGTATATTCTCTCCAGAAGTGTCCAGATGGCAAGGTCACTGTATTCTTGTCTCCAGGGGTCTCTATGTAAACACGGGTAGCTACTAAATGACTTTCCAAACCTTTGGGCAACATAAGTTTCTGAAAGGCATGTATCTGACCTCTGGGTGCCCCTTGGTGCCCGCCGTCCCTTCTTCTCTCTAACGTGGCACCCTTCCGACCCAAACCCCTCACTCACATCACCTTGCTCATCTCTGTCCCAGTCATCAAATTATCTCTCTTGTCTGTCCGTCTGCTACTGGTCTCCAAAATGCCAACAAACCCCAGCAGAGCAAGGGCCTGTGCGTCCACAACACTGAGCTCGGGGGACACCTAACCTAGGAAAGAAACTTAATAAACAGCTCAGTACACAAGAGCCCGTGGACAAACATTCCACCTTAAAGCAATGTGCAATAGGAGGAGTGTACGGCACAACGCCCTCCAATGCCGCACTCTCCTACCTCAGGACTCCACTGAAACGGCCCTTGGGGCTCTTGGGGGGATTTATAAGGAGCATTGACTACGGCCATGAAGTGGACAGAGCGGCGGAGGGTGCACGGTGCCATATTCCTCTCAGCTTACATGGTTCTGAGCAGACGGGCTCACTGCAGGAGCATCTGTCCCCTCACTCTGCCTACAGCCAGAGTTTAATACCATCATAATGTAAAACTCACAGCCGAGTTGGTCTAACACAATACGCAATTACTAGACTTCACACATTACCCGGAAGTCTAATAATAAAAAGATAAACGGCAACTCGTTCTTGTAAAGGCTTCCGCCATCTCCTGCCAGGCAGGCACTGATTTATACGTGCACAGCAGGAGGGAGTGAATGGGAGGCCGGCCAGGTAGGTGAATCCCGCCTACCTAAACCTTGCTTTCCACTTCCTCCGAGAGGAAGGAAGGAGGCTGGAGGACAGACGTCCAGGCACAACGAGGCAGGCTCACAGCTGGAAGCTGGTCCGCCTGCCTCGCCTCCCCAAAGCTGGCCCAGCCCCGTTCAGGTGCCGTCCTTCCACTGTACTTTAAGTGTGATACGCACAGATGAAGTGTGAGTGCACAGGGCACCAGCTGGTGCTTGTGTTTGGGTTTAATGAAGATGAGGTTGGCTGCAGGAGCGATAGGGTAAGCGGGAGTCACTTGAAGCAAAGGCTATGACGTTGGTTAGGTGTGGGCAAGATGACCACGAAGGTAGGGAAGAAAAGTGTCACTCCGGGGAGAGGCAGAAGTGAAAAACTTCATGCAGGTCTCCCCTAAGTTAAGTAGAAACTGGTGTGGACGGTGCTGGGCTCACTCAGGGGGTCCTGTGCTGGAGGTCCTCCTGGGAGCAGAGACCGTGGCCAGCCCTCACAGTATTGGCAAATGACTGCAAATTTCCGTATTTTTGGTTAAAACAAGACACTAACAAAAGTAAGACATGTTTAAAGATCCCCAGTCAGCCTTCTCTAATTTTTTCAATAAATGTACCAATACTCAGGCCAGATTTCTCTGGGAAGGGTCTCCACTGTCCCTTCACAGACAACTAACTACGTTTTGCCTGTGTCATGCAGCTCTATTCTGAAGGGGCATAAACCGAGAAGTCATTTCTGCTCACATCATGAGGCTCTAAGTAGCTAGCAATGACGACTCACACTTTCTGGAGTCCCAACAAACTCCAGGGCTAAATCCCGTCACTTTAAATCGCCAAATGAATGCTATCAAATTCCTGTACTTGCCCAGACAGCACCCGCTGCCAACTTTGAAGGCCCTTTATGAAATACAAGCATCTAAATTCTGAACTTACAACACAGCTAAATCAAGAGTATTTTCACTGCCACCAGCTTCTTAGTATTAGAAAGAAATATAAAATAGAATCCTGGAAATCAGCAAATGCTCTACTTCATTGACTATATTAATTAACTAATAAAATTAATTTATGCACAGACTTTTCCCCCTAGAGAACTAGCAAGATGTATCTGGAAAATATGATAACATTTTAACAAACATACATACTTTCATTGAAGTTCCTCCCCCTACCTCTGCCTTTGAGAACCAATTTATCCCTTCCAGATTTTTTTTTCTTTGAGACAGTGCCTCAAGCTGTCCCCGTGGGTAGAGTGCTGTGGCATCACAGCTCACAGCAACCTCCAACTCCTGGGCTCAAGCGATTCTCCTGCCTCCGCCTCCCAAGTAGCTGGGACTACAGGCGCCCGCCACAATGCCTGACTATTTTTTGGCTGCAGCCGTCATTATTGTTTGATGGCCCGGGCTGGATCCAAACCTGCCAGCTCAGGTGTATGTGGCTGGCACCTTAGCCGCTTGAGCCATAGGTGCCAAGCCTCCCTTCCAGATTTTAAAGTCAGGCATTCTTGATCATAAGAGGAATGGCTCGATTATTGTCTGCGTGGGCACCCAGGGTATTACGTATGCAACGCTGAGAAAGAACCTACTTCAGGGTGATCTGAGGGTGTCTTTATATTTCTGGGGCCAACTCCTTATGCAAAACTAAGACCTTTATATTCCATGCATCTCCCTACATTTTCCAGGGGTTCTCACAGCGGGCGATATTGCCCTCCCAGGGTGCATGTGGTAGTTTCTGTAGCTGCTTTTACTTGTCACAACTGAAGAAACAGGGTGCTACAGATAACTACCGGGGCAGGGATGCTTCGAAGTCTCCATAGTGCTCAGGACAGCCCCCAGCCTGCAGATTATCCAGCTCCAAACGGGAAGTAGTGCCGAGGCTAAGAAACCTATTTGACCCACCTTATTACCTGGTGGGTTTACCTGTTCTCCCTGAACTCAGTTTCCACATTCTTTACAAGTTCAATCTTTGTCTTGCTCCTCTGTTTTCTGAAAGGTACCTTCGTTATGCTGGTGGGGACTCACTGTTGCTTGTAGCTGCCAGCATTCTAAGTCTTCCAGGGACCACCGCAGAAGTGTGACCTCTCAGCCCAGCAATCTGGAGTTTTAATGCTTCCATCCTCTGAAGCTACTGCCCCCCCACCCCTCATGCCCCCATTTCCTGGGTCTCCAAGGATCGACTCCCAGTGAGAAATAAAAATACCCTCTCTGGTTTAGGGGAATGAAGCAGTGTGGCCTGGTCATCCGGATGTATTAACAGGTGAGATGACGCTGCCCACAACAGACAGTAATCACTACCCCAAGGCACACACAGGCCCCTCTTCATCACAAGGAGAAACTAGGAGCTCTGAGAATCATCCATCTTGGTGGGCCTGACTGTCAACTCTCAGGAGGGCACTTCCTAGGTCCTGCCCCCCATCTATTACCAGAGAAGGCATCATGGACAGGGAGGAAGTGGGGCAAAAGAAGGTGACGCCCACAAATGGTCTTAGGGTGCGGAAGACGTCTATGTAAAATGCACTGGCCCAGCCAGTCACGCTATTTTATGCTAATACCTGCCAC
>NW_003852460.1:6912413-6913275 GCF_000181295.1 Otolemur garnettii | reverse complement strand
CAGCAAACTGCCAAGGGCTGGGCCCAGCTGCATTTATCTCTTCTTAATTTCTATGGGGTGGAAACCCCCACTTAACTGTATCAATCTCACCAAATGGAAATTCACCGTGCAGGTCAATCGGCACACTTAGCAGCCATACTCGGGCTAAAAATAATGATATTGATTTACGAAGCTCCCTGGAAAGCAAAACACTCTAAAAGGCTTGGTAATAATAGAACTGTTCTATTTGCATAAATTTTAACAGCACTGCTGCCGTGGGTAAACACAGTCTGATTTTTCCTTACTGGGTTATTAAAATAAAATCAGGGGATTCTTCTTAATCAGCTCAATTCTCTAAATCACTGTTCACCTCATCCGACCTGCGTTGATTATAAACTTCTCAGTAGTTCTGAGAGAGATCATGCGTAGGGAAAAATCATTACGACTGGTAATTTCTACACAAACTCTACGAGGAATCAATTTCTCTGCCCGGTCTTTTTTAACTGGCAAGGGTACACTGAAGACTGTTTTTTTTTCCCCTTCAGGAAAAAAGTGATATTTTCCCAGCCAAGTTCTATTATATAAAAGGAAATGAGGTTTTATAGATTTCTCAAAAACAAGCAAGAATTTAAATGAACTTCAGTTTTCCAATTACACGGTTCACAATCATAAACAAATGTTTCAAGTATACCATAATGATATTTAAAAATATTCAGTGAATACTTCAGCACTTTCATCATGTTGTGTCTTTTGTGTGTGTGTGTGGGGGGGGTGTCGGGGTGCATCCAATTGTTAGTTTCTGCTCTTTCCTAAATCTTTGAAACTTAATGAGTAACAAATACCAAGGCGATTTCATATGCTCCCATGCTTGGCATCATAATAC
>NW_003852460.1:6908875-6912076 GCF_000181295.1 Otolemur garnettii | reverse complement strand
CCGGGACCAATTCCAAATAGATTAAGACTGACAAACTGTCCTAGGATAAAACTATCCCTTCCTAAAAACAGTATAACTTTCACCTTGCAAATTATTTTTCACGTTATGAGTTGATTTTCATAGTTTCAGGTAGACATTGGAGCTTGGGAATTCAGACTCTACTGACCAAAGAACACACTGGATTTCACAGACTTTGTAAGGAAAAAGAATATAAAATATCTTGTGAATAATCTTTTTATAAGGATCCTTGTTAAAATTATACTATTTTTAATATTTGTTTTTTAAAACTTTAGATACTAGGTTAAAAAAAGCTATTTTGGCATTATTATCTATTAAAATAGGTACTTTTTAGGCAGAGAGTCCTGCCATCATGACAGCTCAACCTCCAACTGCTGAGCTCTAGCAATCCTTCTGGCTCAGTGTGTCAAGCAGGCACAGGTAGGCACCGCCATGCTCAGCTATTTCTTGTACTTTTTGCCAAGACGAAATTTCACTATGTTGCTTGGACTGGTCTCTAACTCCTGGCCTCAAGCCACCCTCCTGCCTCAGCCTGTGGAAGTGCTGGGATTCTAGGCGTGAGCCTCTACACCCAGCCTCTTTTTATGTTTTTCGTAAGTACTAGAAAAGAGGCCATAATATTTGTGGCTCCCAAGCTATATCCACACGACAGGGCAGATCTCGAAGGCTTCTATGGCGTTTGCAGGCTCCCAAATTTTGTTGATTGTAGTTGGCAAGATGAAGAGGTATATGGAGTTTTTTTTTTTTTTAGGCTACATGATTCCTATTTTGTGACTGACTGCAAATTTTAAATTATAAGCCCATAATATCTTCCCCCCCCAGATCAATATAAAATAGGTCAAGATCAAACTCTAGGGAAAAAAGGACGATTTTCTCTGTTTGAAGCTGTTTTTAATAGACTGAATTATTACAAGTTCTGTCAGACACCGAGCAAGGTCCAGGTGAGAGCTGAGGGGCTCAGATTACCCAGGCGAGCAGCGTGCCCCATGCAGCAGGACAACTGCCCCCCTCACAGCTTGGTGCCCTCCAGGCCTCACGGTTGGGGGGCCCCTGCCTGTCTGGGGTTCCCTCACATATAACATGGGGACGCCCACGCCCACACCTGTGCCATGCTCCCTGATGGAGGAAACAGGCAACTGAGCCACTGGCAGGCATTGCTGGCAATAGCACAGCTCAAATCCCAGAGTGCTGCTAACGGAGACCAGGTGACCGCAATGAGCATGCCCGAGTCATGCTTACTCTTAGTTATTGCCGTTACTATTGTCCCGGTAAATCCCCTTTCCATAAGATGTCCTTCCTCTTAAATTTTCAGCTGCCACTTTAAGATCTAATTAAGTCCTGCCCTTTCTAAGCGCTGGAGAGCCCAAGCTGCAGAACGGATGCCTGGGGGTGCTTAGGCATCTTGGGGTAACTGCAGGCATCTCACGAATGGTGACAAATCAAATACTCCCTGTCCTTGCTTTAACAAGAGGAAGATGATGGCCATGTCAAGTTCTCTTTAGAATCAATTATAAACCACTCCTAAGACAGGATGGCATTAAAGAAAAGTAATACGGGATGGAAATTACGCCGCTCCAGGAGAGAGCATTTTGCTGTGTGTTTATTTTGGTGAAGAGAATGTAGATTTCATCTGTCCAGGGCTGAAACCAGCCTCCTGTGTGGGCACACATGGCGCCCCGTGACAGTGAGTGAGTTCAAAGCAAGTCATCAGAGTGGCGCTGCCTTCTGAAAGGAACCTCAGAGTGAGAGCAGTTGCTGTCCCACTCACAATTTCTGTGCATGCTGCAAGTTGTAGCATGAAGGGAACTCACGTCTGCAGGAGCAAAATAGTGACAGAAAATGGAATCTCGAGCCCTGAGAGGCTCCCAGCGCTGGAGAGATACAGACATGCCTCTGTGGATTAGCACAATCTATTCAATTTGGCAGGAAATGACTCATTCGAGGCCCTGCTGGATTCATACCTATTCAATATACTTCTTAGCAAAAATACACAAACATTGTCCATTAAGGCGCTAAATATGTTATGTTGTAAATCGACAGACACTCCAACCCAAAATTATCATAGCATTTGTTTTTAGCAATCTATTAATAATTTCTGAATCATCTTTTCCCTCTCATTTCATTCACTGAAAGTTTAAGCAGCTTTCTTTACAGGAAAATAGAAGTGATGCTTTAAACCAGGTGTCTGCAAACTACAGCCTGCTGGCCGCATGCAGCCCGCCTAGGACATTTATCTGGCCCGCCAGGTGTTTTTGCCGCCGCTGCCTGTCCTGCTTAGCAGCTGACTCGTCCAGGGGCCCGCAATCCAGCCCGCCAACGGTCTGAGGGACAGTGAACTGGCGCCCTGTTTAAGAAGTTCGAGGACCCCTGCTTTAAACAAAGACCCCAAAAGGAAGAACTGGACGGGAAGTTAGGTAAGCTTCCTACCTGTGATGTCTTGAAACAGTAAGAGGAGCCATGGAATCAAACTAAGGCACTGGAATCAAACGGTGACTTCTGGGATATATAGAAAAGAGACAATTCTCTCCTCGTCCTGAGTGTGTTTTACAGGACAGTCCAATGCTTCAAGCACACAGCTTGCCACTTAACACTCAATTAAGTCATGTGCACAACAGGACAGCCGTCACACACACACACTGACACGTTTCCTTGGGAAACACTGAACTTTGGCTAACTGCAAGTGAAAACAAGCTGTCAAGCTTGCAAATTTGTAATTATATTAAAAATAATCTTCTATTGGCTAACATAAGAATCAGTGCTTTTCCTCCAGATGTCCTTCTATACAAACACTGTCTTTTGGTAAGTTTACCGGGGAATGGGAGGCCAGCAGCCTCCAACCTCCCAACCCATCTGCCCTTGCTCCCAAGCCTTTCTGGCTGCAGTGCACAGTAGGATGGTCACCAGCAGATGTGCCCCATGTACCTCCAGTGTCCTTAAACTAATCTGCTAGCTCCTTATTGCTCTCTGGACTTTGTTCCTGTTTAACAAGCAGTAACACGTAGACTCACAACTGGGCTCAAGTCAGGAGACTAACTTACCAGCAAACATCAGAAACGGCCCATTTAGCTGAAACGCCAACATGGATCCTTAAAATAACTCGTGAAACCCCAAAAGTGGAACGTTTAAAGGAACCTGAGTTATACCTTTTCTAGTGGCTTATATTCAAAAATGAGAAGTGGAAAC
>NW_003852460.1:6901391-6908042 GCF_000181295.1 Otolemur garnettii | reverse complement strand
ATTGCTTCCAGCACATTATTTTTATAATCAGAAGGAGTTACAAAAACTCTGGCAAGCAAAGACTAACACTTCATCTGGCGAGTATCAGGATTAGACAGCAGCTATTTACCTATTTACTGCTTTTCTAGCAGCGTGTGGGATGGCTTTCCTTGCACTCCGGGGACGTGGTGAGGAAGCTCTTTCCTCCCCAGGTTCATACTGACCCACTCCCTCCTCTGGAGTCACCTTTTCGTATTTTTATGACACCAGAGTCTATAAACACAACGTTAAATATTTATGGTTGATATCTGCCGCTTCTAAAAATACGGAGAGAAGAAACTCTGTTTACAAGGCCTCCACTTAACCTTCTTGCTGAATTAACCGGAGCTGTCTCTGCCCCTGAGCTCACCGGGCTGGGACCTGCTTCTACCTGGGCTGGTTTCCTGGGACTTAATAAACACCCAGACTGTGGACTGGTTCAAACCTGCACAAGCCAGTTCGACTTGTTATTGCATTTATGAAAAGTAATTAGATAGTACACGAACTGATGAACTAGAAATTGAAAAAATAATATCTTTTTCTTACAAAAACCACGTTGAATGCTTTGTTAAAAGCTTAAGAAAGACAGCCAAACAAAAATGTGCTGTCGAATTGGTTGCAGAGTGGACAGCAGTGAAGAGATTTGGGGAAAGGAAACTCGACACGGACTGTGCTCTGAGATGGCTTCACACATCTGTGAATTCCCACTCTACTTCAAGGAGAATAGCACGGCAGTAGAGGTTCCCCCATGGAATGGTTTATAAGGAAAGCTGACCCCAAATGAGGATTAAAGAACTCACGTTCTAAGGAAAACCCCACTACTCTCCCTTTCAAGAGATGAGCGAATAGATCTATAGTGATATATTTTAATGTAAAAAAGCAACAACTTTCCGGAAGGGATGCTTCGGCCTCTGACCTTGCCCCCAGGTTTGAAGGAATAGCGTATGGACAGGGAAAGCCACTCCAAGTGAAGAAACCCAGCACCACGGCCTTAACCAAGTGGCCAGGGCCAACATCACATCACAGCAGTCAGTTGTGTGGGCCACCCCACCCGTGATGCCATCCACGGGCTTCCCCTTCCTCTCCGGTTTACCTCCTGAAACCCGCCACCCAGGCTAACCCCGTGTAGAACATCAACAATCCAAACTGGAAAACTTTACGAGATGAGGGTCCAGTGGTCCTCAAAACTGTCCAGATCATCAAGGCAAGTCTGAAAAACTGTCACTGGCCAGAGGACATATGATGAGTAACCAAGGACACATGATGGTTAAATGCAACCTACTGCCCCGGGAAGGATCTTGTGATGAAAAAAAGAACTTTTTTTGAGACAGAGTCTCACTGAGTTACCCTTGGTAGAGTATCATGGTATCATAGTTCATAGCAACCTCAAACTCTTGGGCTCAAGCGATTCTCGTGCCTCAGCCTCCCAAGTAGCAGGGACTACAGGCACTCGCCACAGTGCCCGGCAGACGTCACAGGTGCCCAGGTGAGGCTCATGACAGCCTGGGAGCCACAGCACCATTCCCCACTCGAGGAAGCCAACCCCGCAAGAGAGTCTGGAAGATTCCCTGTCAACTCTAGAATCTTAGGACCCCATGAACGTTCATTAAGTCAACCTGAGTGTTTAGAGTTCCCAAGACGGAATTCAAACTCACCAGTTTCCTTTGTTCAAATCTGATGGGCCTCAAGTTACTGTTGAAACAACTGCTGGGTGTTGTGTCTTCACGGCCCAATGTTGGGCACAGAAGTTCAATGAGCACCTGCCACACAAACGAATGAAGGAATTTAGTGCCATGACAGCCAACAGCAACTAAGATGCCGTCGTCTTTTAAGACACTAGTAAGAGATGAAATTTTATCAACTTGGCGAATATACGTTTGGAGAAAAAATTCTTATTAACTTTTTTGGTTTTGTACTTTCTGTGCAAAATTAAGACAGCCAACTGCTTCATTTTGAGAAATGGAAAGCCCAATATATCTCGAATATTTTGGGGCAGGGGAGGGCCAGGAAGAGCCTGGGAGGCAGCGGTGGCTGTGAAATCACCTGGAAGGTTGAGACAAGATTACGGAGCAGGTGGGAGATGTGGAGCTGCTGTCAGGCCGCAGTAATGGTTTACACTGGACTGGAGGGAAAACTGGTTTTCTGTTTGAGAATACAATGAAGAGCAAAACACAGGTACCTAATACTTTCTAAGTAACTGGCTGCCATATGGTGGAGTCAGAGTCTTGACATGTAGGCTCTACCAGCTTCTAGACTGTGCACAGGCTAAATACACAAGTGATTTTTCGAGCATTTTCCAAGGGATGATTATGGACCGAAGCGATCTTCTCTACCCAAGATGCCCATTTATGCGTGTAAAGGATAAACAGGATCTGACAGCCAGCACCCCTGAGCCGGCCTCTTGATACTACACCCTGGTCTAGTCCTGTCCCATACGCGCCAGGTGTGGTCTATGTGACCAACAGAACATGACGCATACATCACGGAGTGCTATTCAGCCATAAGAAAAGATGGAGCTTCAGCATCTTTTGTGCTTACCTGGATGGAGATGAAATATATTCTTCTTAGTAAGGTATCTCAAGAACGGAAAAGCAAGTACCCAATGTACTCACTACTAATATGAAGGCAATATATAAACAACTGCAGCCCCACACAAAAGGAAAACACAACTGGAGTCTAGTAAGGGGTAGGGGAGAGGAGGGAGACAGGAGGGAGGATGAAGGGTAATTGGTGGGATCTCCCCTAATGTACTCAAGGTGAGGGTGTTGAGCGCACCCCGAGTGAAGGGCTGAACTACAACTTGAACTCTACCTTAGAAATGATAATAATGTAAACTAAACATCTGTGCCCTCATAATAATCTGAAATTTAAAGAAAAGGTATGATGCAAACTGTGGTACACACTTCTGTCACTGCCAAGTTCCCAAAGACGGCAGCCTGGGCTGAGCCGGGAACACAGTCTCAGGGGAGGCCCTGAGGCGGCGGCACCTTGGTTCACCCAGAACCTGAGGGAGATAATCCACGTCTGCAGTTTTCACCTGCTGGGTTCTCACCCAGTTAGTGACGCGGCAATCAATAAATAAATAATAAAGGGGCTAAAACAGGTGGAAATCAGAGACTGAGTGTGGAAATGAACCCAGGCCATCTGCTCCCCCACAAGCCAGTAATTACTAGTTTATAGACTTGTTTGGTTTCAAGCAAGCATGCAAATAAAAACAAACAGCTCCCAGGAAACAGGATGGCTCTATCTTGCCATCAGGAATTATTCCACTTTTGATAAAATCTGACTCTACTGGGTTAATCATTTACCTCCCAGATTCATGCAGTCCTAGAAACCAGCCCGACATTTTTTTTAGATCCTCAGTGAATAACCGCTCCACTCACCTAGCATTTCCACTTCCAAGTAGTATCGATAGCATTTTAAAAAATGAGATATGGAGAAATAGCCCTGCGTAAAAAGCCCTTGGTTTTCTACGAGGTAAGTCCTCAACCTGCATGATTTACTTTAGCAAATTCTTGACATAAACACACAAAAAGCTCCTCTATCATGTTGCATCAGTCTAGAAGAGTAGGTTTACCTGAAAGAAAGATACGCTTTGAGGCTTTAAATTGCTTATATTATCTCATGGAGCAAAATTTAGATTTTTGTTTCCTTTAAAGTCAAATTCCAGTTTCTGTTTGGTCAGCTGTTTCTGAGTCTGCCATTATCCCCAAACAAGCAGAGGTGGTGAATGTCCATGTTCATTACCTGGGGTGCTAATTAGGAAGCTGGATCTCGCTCCCTACTGTCACAACTGCTGCTGAAAGCCGATCCTCCAGGGCCCCCAGTCTGTCTCCACGGGCTCAACCTGGCGACAGGACACCCAGGTCACCTCCTGTTTACCGGGTAAACCCACCGCTGCCAAGACAGGAGATGCCAAGGTCAAGACTTCACCAGCCACACCAACACTTTCAAATACAGCCTGCCTCTGGCTGACCTTGGGTCAAATTTATGCTTCCTTGAGAAACGCCAGAGAGTTTGAAAGACGTCTGCCTGAGCACCCAAGATTCGCCTGCACAGGGCAACTTCTTTCCAAGAAAAGTGCACAAGACTCCATGGAAAGGCCTTTGGATTCCAGGAACCGAAACCCAAAGACAAAAGACCTTTTGTTTGTGCCGCCCTGTGGCCAGGTCAAGGCTGGGCTGTGCCCTCCTCTCGGAGGCCATGGGCCTCACAGGGTTAAGGCTGCAGAGCTGAATCAGAGAAGACTCCAGGGCAGAGGCTGGGGCCCTGAGCCCACATCCAGACCAGAACATTCCTCCCGCTCAGCAGCATGGAAAAGTCCCTCCCAGGGCAAGTAGCAAGAGCAGGTTCTCAGACCAAAATCCATTTCATGTCCCAAATGTGACATCTACTGAGAAAAGTCCCCCTGCACTCCTAAAACGGGAAACACAAGGAATTACGTCCTGAGTAGGGACGGTAGATGACAACTGGATCCTACTCACATGAAAAGCCAGCTGTGGCCCCTCCCCCTCAAAAAAAAAAAGTAAGATTAAAGCGCACTGACTGAGTTGAGGCCAACTTCAGTGTCTGGCTTTTGACCTTATTGCTCAAATAGGCTTCTATTCATCAAAACAACAATTACAGGGACCTTTTATGGAACGCTGCCCTCAGAGCTCTGCTGGATTTACACATTAATTTTACTGGTGACGAAGAACAGGAACTCTTTGGACGACTCCAGCTGCCTGTGAACGTGCCTGAGGCCCAGTGGCACGGTTGCAGGTGGCCACTGCCACCCTGGTCTACATGTAGCAGAAGGGAAGGTGGAACGAGGGGAGGCTCCATCACCGGTGCAGGGTGAACCCAGTCCCCAGGAACTACATGCTGAAGCCCTAATCTGCACCACCTCACAACATGACCTTGTTTGGAAAAAGGGTTATCTCCGAGGTAGCCAGTTAAATTAAGGTGCACAGTCAATGTGGGGTAGGCCCGGCTGCTAATCTGAGTGGTGTCTTTAGACACCAGGGAGAGACAGAGACACTGAGGAAGACCACATGATAGCACAGACAGGAGTGACACGTCTACAAACTAGGAACACCAAGGAGCACCTGCAACTATGAGAAGCCGGGAGAGGCAGGAAGGACCGTCCTCTGTGGGCTTCCAAGGCAGCACAGCTCTGCTGATGCCTTGACTTTGGACTTGTGGCCTGCAGAGTTGGGAGACAGTACGTGTTTTAAGTCATTCAGTTACTGGCACAAAACAAGCACTGACACAGTGGGCTCCACCCGCCTCTTGCAGGGAATCACAGGTAACAAGGTCCTCTGCTGTGCTGCGGCCTTGGGTTTGCAACCCAGCCACAGTCAAGTATGTTCTCCTTGTCCCTCAGCACACGGGTGAGGGACACAGTGGGGAGGGAGGATAGCCAAGATCCACAATGATGCACCTGACAGTTCAGGGCTGTAGGATGTGTTGTCCACAGATGCACACGCACGTCTGTTTATGCGGCTGGCACCTACACGCGCCTCCCCACATGCATTCGCAGACCTTTTAAAACAGGGCCATTTGTACTGTGTTTGACATCACTGGAGGATTATTCTAAAAACAAAGGTGGAGAACGGGCTTCACATCAATAGCAGAGACCGTGCGGCTGCAGCTTCGCCTGGTCCCTGGGACCGCGCCACCAAACCACAGAACGGATGAGAAACCATTACCATAATGAGCTCTTTCTGCACTCCCAGTAATGAGTCCTCCTGAAGAATTAATTACAAATCCTGAAATGGCTTCCCTTAAAGGACAAGGACACACAGAGAAGCAGCTCACACCACCTGCAAGCTACTTACTCCCTTGCTCCTGTGCCTACCTCGTGGAACGTCTAACAACTACTGAATCCTCATTGAGCCTCAGACTTCCTGTAGAATATCCTTTCATGCCCTGGGACTTCTCCATCACTCCAGGGTAGAGGAAGACAAACATTTCAAAATTCAAGCCCTGGATATCATTTTAGAGCTTTGGATTCCACACTCCATGTATGAGTCGACTAGGATCAATTATTAAACATATAAGATACTCAGAATCTTCAAGACTTTCCTCACGCTTCCCCAGGGAAATAATGTGTCTCTTACAAAAATCGAAAGTCACTGAGTTTCTATATGGGAAAAAGATTGGGAAATTTTAGTCAACTCTACCCAATGCTCACCATCCATCGGACAGGAAAGAAGCCACCTCTTCACTTTACCTAATTAAGCAACTGCCATTAAAAAAGCATAATATATAGATGCAAAATTTCAAAGCCGGGCAAGGCAGATGAGCCCCGTGTCCAGAAGCGGCCACTGTGTTGATCTGACTTTGCAGTTCCTAATTCATAACCTCGCACTACAAAGCTTTCTCAGCCCTGCATCTCAGGATCAAGAATGGTTTCTAAGGGATATAAAAGGGTGGCTGAAAATTACTCAGCTTGGTCAAAAAATCAGAAAACTGGTGGTTAGCTAAGCTGTAATTCACAAATGGAAGGAAGGAGGAGGGGAGGGAGGGAAGGAAGGAAAGAAGAGAGAGGAAAGAGGAAAAAGAGAGAAAGAAAGAGAAGAGAAAAATGAAAAGAAAGAGGAAGAGGGAAGAGAAGGGAGAAGAACACGCAGGCAGAGCCAGGATCTGTAC
>NW_003852460.1:6868602-6900983 GCF_000181295.1 Otolemur garnettii | reverse complement strand
CTCCAAAATCTATCCATCTGTCTAGGTATTTATGTATCTCCTTATTTCGAGGTAGGGTCTTACTCTGTTACCTGGGCTAGAGTACAGTGGTGTCATTGTAGCTGAGGCAACCTCAGCCTCCTGGACTCAGGGGACCCTCCTGACTCAGCTTTCTGAGTAGCTGGGACACAGGCACCCGCCCTTATGCCCAGCTAGTTTTACTATTTTCAGTAGAGATAGGGTTTTGCTCTTGCTCAGGCTGCCCTCTGAACTCCTGGCCTCAAGCAATCCTCCTGCCTGGCCCACACACAGCACCTGACTTTTGTGGCTAGGCTTTTCCCTGGTCTGAGCACCCACAGTGAGGAGCTCCTAACCATCTAACTAGCATCATGGTTTTTACCTCTGGTGGGTTTTTCAAAAAGGATTCTGAGAAGATGCATGGGTAGAAAGCAAACTGTTGTATAACCAATTTTCTATGTAACCTGTTTATATTACCTGACATACAGTGTGTCTATGAAGTTCATGTGCACTTTAAAATAGCCAACTTTATGGCTACCCTGCATAACTCCAACCTGTCAATCATTCAAAGATGGAAAATGGCAACCAATCCCATCCAGGAGAGGGTGGGACAAACTACTGACTACTTATATATGAAAAACTGTGTGCTGAGTCTTTGGAGTCTCCTGTCTCTCCCTCTGAGATGTAGTTTTGCTTTGCAATAAATGCTACGTGTGTGAGATTGCCCTGTATCTGTGATCACTCCATCATCAGCCTGACTTGGGACTCATTCCTGACCCTGGGAACTGAGGACCAGGGATCATCGAGACAGCTCTAGTGCCACGATTATGGGCATAAGCTACCTTTGAGGGGGGCACAATCAACCCACAACAAACGGTGACACTAATTTATAAAGCCTGATCAATGGCAGTAATTCACTACATCAGAGACAGGGTTAAAGGGCTCCCTTGTAATTCCTGTCTTAGGCTTGGGCTTCAGCAGAACAAGGCATTTGCACCACCAGGAGCCCGGACACAGCAAGGTCCATCCTATAGGGGACAGACCTACTGTTTGGTCGGAGGACTGCTGGATCTAAACATTTTCCACCAATGTTGGGCATTTGATACGTCTCTTCCCTTTAAAAGGCACTCTGTCAACGCCTGTGGCTCCTGGCATTCAGAATATATTCTGACCAGTGGGCGGCTCGCTATGTGTGTGGGGCTGAAGGATTGTGACCAAGCGGGCATTCACCGATGTCCCACATTCACGCCTTAGGGGGCATAAATGCTCACAGAACTTCAGAGTGGGAACAGAAGGCAAGAAGACTGCAGGGTCACAAAGGACCTCAGAGGCAGAGGCAGTGTAGACCTGAGTCTCCAAAACACATCACTAAACCCACTTCTGAATGAGGCTGTGAGAAGCACCCTCATTTAAGGTGACTGGCTGGCACTGACGCTCTCTCCTGCTCATTGCCTTCCCAGCATCTGGCCTTGTGTTTATCCTTAGGAAGAGATGCTTAAAGGCTAAGTCTTTTTAGCCCATTTTCTCCTTATTTAGTGGTGCTGAACCCTACTCTAACTTGCTTTGTCCTGAGCCTTCTATCCACTTAGGTCTCAGTTCTCTTCCTTCATAATTATGAATCGTCATGATTTTTTTCTTCTAAGTTCTGAGAACCAATGTCAAAAATATATGGCCTCAGCCGGATTGTTTCAAACCAGATACTCCAGGAAAGCGTGAGGCTTGGAGCCTCCAACTGAGTCCTGGGTCTTTCCCAGACAGGATGGGGGGGAATGCCCGTATATGGAGACATTTAGTGCCCCATCAGCTCTCTCGGCTTGGGGTGGACATCTGCAGCTCGTGTTGTCACAAGCTAGAGAAAACACCGCTCTAGGACAAGTTGGGACATACTGCGGATTACTACATTTGCCAGGGCGAGGCCCGGCCTGAGCTTGGGTTACATCAGGGTGGCTGTCTGATGCGTCTTCCTGCTGCACCATCTGGCCAGTGATACCAAATATTCACCAGGACCACCAGTAATGTTAAGCGGCATCCAAAATAACAGCAAATGAGCACGACTCAGAAAGGCAGGTTCAGATCCTCAATCTTGCCTGGGCTTGCAGAGAGCACCACAGAACTTGCTGTCCAGTGAGGACAGAGAGGCACAGGGTTTTGCCTCTGCCCTGCACGAAGCCAGGACAGCTCGGAGGAGCCGCTTAACTGAGCACAGGCAGAGGGGATAGAACGGTTGACTGTGGAGCCTCAGAGTTGAGGGCAGTGGTTCCCAACTTGGGGCAATCATGCCCCATGTAGGCAAGGCATTAGGCAATTCTGGAGACATTCTGGGTTATCACAAGTAGAAGCAAGGTTGCTTCTGGCCTACACTGTGTGGGTTATCCTGGGTCCCGGGGGATTAACCCACTGTAAGGTGCTGAACAATATCCCTCTAGACACCTGTTGCCCCCTGCCCGGAGTTATGGCACCAAAAATACTCCCAACATCCATAAATCTCCTCTGGGGAGCAAAACTGCCCCTAGTGGAGACCGACCCAACCTGCAGGTCTAGGCTAATGGCCAATTTGGGTGACCTTTGATTTTCTACAGATACAATACATACTTAGGAGGTCTGGGCTCTATAACTACTAAGGATAAACATTTCTTCTCTTGCCTACTGGACTACAAAGACTTGAGGGAAGGATCCACATCTGAAGCATCTTAGTTCCATATTTCCGTATAATTTTAAGACATTTCACCTCTATTCTTCTTTAACGGAGCCGTGCATTTGTCTGTCATGTCCCCCACATCAGCTAAAGCAACAGTTTGGTCCCATAGGCAGGCCACAAGGCATCCCCTTGTGGTTTTATTTTCAAAATAATTTATTTTCATTAGTCCAGGAGATTGGTGAAATGTTATAAAGTCTAAATAGTCCCCTGTTTCTAGAGTTTTTGCATATTTGATGTTTCATTCTGCTTAGGTGGGAGAGAAGGCTTTCACGGAAACAAAAGTTGAATCACCTCAAACTTCCAGCACCATGTCCACAACACTCACTGCATGATTTCACGGTCGATTATTTTAAAAACATGTCACAGACTGACGTTCAATTTTATTCTGCCCATTTGGAACTGCATGATATTGTTGCCAAAATCTCAGCTGTGGGAATCAGGCACTATTTTAAACTGTTTTTGCTGGTGACAAAGCATTCGGGTACTGACTGGTCCACTTAGGAAGACAAATACCTTCAACTTACAGGCTGCTCTGGTTTGTAGAGGGCTTCGAGTTCTCAGGCGTGCTAAGGATCCAAGTCACGGTTAAGGATTTCCTTTCATCTCGGTCTGCGTTTTCCTAACAGCTCAACAGAGAAAAGAAGGACCCTAACGGTGCAGCTCCCAGCAGCCAGGCAAGCAGCGACCCTGAAGAGAATTATTTATTATGTGAGCCCTCTCAACTGAGAAACCGAAACAAGATTAACATTTGGGCACAGAGGCATTTACATTTCAAACATGCAAAGAATGAGTTCCCTCTTACCAGCAGGGCAGTTAGCCATCAGGCCGGCACCGAACGGAATCAACATGGAATACACTGATTTAACCTGATTATTGGCTAGAAAATCTTTGCTCTTTCAGCTCCTGGACCATTTCCCAGCTGCACATGGCCTCGGGCACACCACTGTTTTGACAATGTCTTCCTCCTCTGTTGGGCTGGGCTCAGAATCTGAGTCCCCTGCTCTGAGGGCAGAGGAAAGAGCCCCCTAGCCAGCAGCAGACCTGCCCACCTCCCTCACTCCGGCCCCAAACACCAAAGAGGGCTCGCTCTGCCAGGGGAGGCATCCTAGATGTCTCGTTGGATTTTATTGTAACTTTACTTTACAAACCTCTGAAACCCTGACACTTCCAGACTGGCAGATGATACAGTCGGGAAAATAAAAGATTACTGTGTAAGTGGTCAGGCTACCACGTTGATTAAACGTAAACCGTGGCATTTGGAGGGACAGGAATGATGAAGAAGCCAAAAAGGATACAGAGGTTTATTCTAAAAATTCAAGAGAGGAAACAAAATACTCAAGTAGTAGTCAAGCTACTACTACCTACTGACTCTAAGGAGAAGACCTTTTCTCTTCTAAATCAGGATGAGGGAAAACCAAAACTTTAAAATAATCTGACTTATCAGCCCTTATCTTCCCTAAAATATTTGGCTCCAGAATTTTTTGTTCTCGTTGTTAGAAGCTCTTATCTCACAGAAGACAATGCCAGGCTCCCCAGTGGCTAAAAACCATTTCCATGAATTCTCAAGAAGCTGGTTTCCAAAATGACTCTCCTCCTATCTGGGCCAGAGATGGCCAGGGAGCAGCTCCTGAAAATCAGAGTTCAGATGAAGAAAGAGCCTAAAACCAGGATGGAGTGGCCAAAGTGTTCATGGAGAAAAGCGTCCAAGACCCTGTGTTAATTTAATTCATACCAGTCTTACCAAGTTACTGCCTGCTTGTCCCACTAGAAACTGCTGAGGACTAAAAGATATTCTCCACCTAAAAATGTGTTCACACAGAGTTAATTTCCTTTTGAAATAAAGATACCTAGAACAGCAAAGTCACTACAATATTATGCACTGATATAAAAAAAAAATTGTGCAAGGTGTTTTCTCATGAATCTAAAACAAGTTAATGCTGGCAGAGAGCCTATTTTATAAACATAATTTAATTCACTGTGGGGCATCAGGACCTCTGTGTGAAGCATAGTTTCTTTTTTCCTTTTTTTTTTTTTTTTAAGAGACAGAGTCCTACGTTATCACCCTCAGTAGAGTGCCATAGCATGACCAGCTCACAGCAACCTCTAATTCCTGGGCTTAGGCGATTCTCTTGCCTCAGCCTCTTGGGACTACAGGCGCCCCCACAATACCCAGCTATTTTTTTGCTTTGCAGTTTGGCCAGGGCCGGGTTTGAATGCGCCACTCTTGGTATATGGAGCCAGCGCCCTACCTACTGAGTCACAGGCACCTCCCTGAAGCATAGTTTCTGAAAGCTCTATCTTAAAAGATGCATTTTCTCAGATAACTGTGCTCCCGTGGCTCCTCTCTGCCCTGGTTTTAACTACTTCCTGCGCTGATCCTGGGCCAGGGAGCCTGAGTTGGTTTGCTTTCCGCTCCATTATCATCACCAGTACGGACATGAGGGCTGATGGGAAATTCCCAGGGCACAGACAGGTGAGACGAGGACCCTCACCTAGCAGCAGCAACAATGCAGCACTTCTACCCCCTGGGGTGGTGAGGGGTCGGGGCAGAGAGCAAGCAGGCACGGGGAGAGGGGCTCTAGGTAGGGTATGTGTTTGGAAGAAGGAGGGGGTACCTGAGTGTACATGAGGAAGGGAGGAGGAATGTACATGGAAGTGGAGGGGTGCAGGTAGGCAGGACGGGATCAGAAGCACCCAGATGATGGCATGGAACCATGAAGGAAACTGAGAGGGCCTGGGTGGTTGGGGGAACAGCATCCCCCCCGCCCCCCCGCAGACATCAGACCTCAGGGCCTGCCTCTCCTGGGGCACCCACCTGGCCTTAGGCCTTACCTAACCAGAAATGTGGGATATTTCAAAAGCAGAATAAGCCACTTCCATGCATCTGGGAGCTGAAAACTAGGCTAAACTATGCATATGCACCCCATTTTCCATGAGGAGACCCAAGGACCTCACAGACTTGGGGTTTGGGATTACAGAATCAGTAGGCCAGAGACAGGATGGCATCAAGATGGGAAGAAGACTCTGCTCTCACTGGTCAGCAGTTGAGTCTTCATTTGCCATCGTGCTTTCCATTTATTCCTCATTTAAAGCAGGAAAGCATGCCCGATTCCTTCAACAGAGAATGCAGAAAACCATGTCTCGGTTCTCCGTGAGAACTTCCACTTCACTTTCTAGTGATCTGTTAACACCAGAACAGGGCAGCTATAGACTGTCTGAAATGGAAGGGATACCCACCTCCCACCCCATACAGGTGTTTACTGGCTTCACTCAAGGAGAGAGGATTTACGCTGATGCCACTGTGAATACCAAATGGCAAATCAGAAGCAGACAAATCCTACTTAGAAACCAGTTACAAATAGTGGCAATCAATCACTCTTTAATTGATCTTTTTTATGGCTGTGACTATTCTGATTTCAAATATGTAATGGGAAGCATAGGTTTAAAAAGGCACTTGAGGCTTGGTGCCTGTGGCTCAAGCGGCTAAGGTGCCAATACACCAGAGCTGGTGGGTCTGAATCTAGCCGAGGCCTGCCAAACAGCAATGACAACTATAACCAAAAAATAGCTGGGCATTCTGTCGGGTGCCTGTGGTCCCAGCTACCTGGGAGGCTGAGGCAAGAGAACTGCTTAAGCTCAGGAGTTGGCGGTTGCTGTGAGCTGTGATGCCATGCCAGGCAACAGCTTGAGGCTCTGTCTCTAAACAATTAATAAAAAATAAAAAATAAATAAAAAGGCACTTGACAACATATGCACAGACAAATATAAAACTGCTTTACCTGAAAATAAAATGTCTAAAAATACCTTGAGGGAAGGAAGATGGAGATTTATAAATAGATGTCAATCCCATTCAGTTGAACTAAATACGTGAAGCAACAAATCCACCAGGTACTAGTTCCTCTGCTAGTCAGTTACTTTAGCCTACATCCATTGTTGATGACTGTACCTGACTCGATACATCTTCAGATGGGTGGATGGGTGGATGGACCGTCAAATAATGGGTGGGTGGATGGGTAGATGGATAATGGGTGGGTGGATGAATGATGGATAGATGGATGGATGGATGGATGGGTAGATGGATAATGGGTGGGATAGATGAATGAATGAATTAATGAATGAACTTAGGCCCGACTCCACCAGACAGGAGCAATTCCGTGACCAGAGCATCCATGAGGCAAGGAACCACATCCCCATGACCATCTCTTTAGAGGCTAGATATGAAAGCCAGCACCACACACAAAAATTCATAGAGGAAACATCTTTTCCGTGAAGCTCATAACACAACGTGCAAAGTGGACAGACCTGTGGGCACTGTGACCTCCCCTACAGCAATCTGAGCAGGGTACTTACCACCATTCTTTACAAAGAAAAAATACAAGGCAGCATCATTCAGCCATAAAAACGGATGACACTGTGATATGTTCTCCAACATGGACAGACCTTGCCAGCATTACGCTCAGGACAACAAGCCAGACGTTTCACTCAGATGAGGAATTGGCAAATTGTAAAAGTGGAACAGCCACCACCAGACACTGAGTATGTGGTGGAGGGAGTGTTGAAGGGTTGGTCGTTGTTAAATGAATACTGAGTGTGGAGGAAGGATGATGAAAATTTTGTATTTATAATAATAGTGATGGTTGCAACACTGAATACATTTAATGCCACTAACCTGTACACTTGTGAATAGATTATGTTGTGAATATTTTACGATAAAAATACAGAATAGGATATGCAACCAGACATATAATTTTAGTGATAATTTGACAATTTCTTTGACTGTTATAGAAATAATGGCCCAAGTGCTAACTAGTTCCTAACTCCCAACAACCAAGGTGACGTGGGGTACCTCTGACAATGTAAGTGTGTGTAGGGAAAACACCAACTCAGCAGTAAAGAAAGTAGAAGAACAGAAATCAGCAGAGGAAGAACAAGGACATGGGACAGTCAGCAACAGAACACATCAAGACGTTGCAAATTATTAAGTAAAAAGAAAAAACAGAAGCCATGACTCTGAGTCAGCAATCAGGGGTGGGGGGGAATGACATCCTCAACAGATATGACAATCTAAAGATGTTTAAGGGAATGAGCAATCAAAACATCTGCCTCATAGAACGTTAAGTTTAACATTCCAATCCAAAGTAACTTAGACCGCAAAAAGAGAAACCCATTCTTCAGATGATCAAATGGCTTTGATACCCATTAATAAACGAGTAGTGTGATTCCAAGCCATGGCAGCCCTTGTCTCCTGTACTCTGGGCACTTTCCTTTGCCCCAGCTTCACCAGAAGTCTCAGAGCCAAGGATACCTTCTTCCTCTGGGCTCCAGAAACCTTTTCTGCACCAGTTGTACCCTGGCTTAGAAGTCACCTCCCCAAGCTCCTGAATCAGCAGGCCACTCCCCCCCAGCCAGGAGGGGCACGTTCGCCCTGGTAACCCTGGGCACAGCATGGGATGTCTGACAACCAGCTGACTCTGCACATGCGCACACACATACACACTGAACTGCAATCACCAGCACAGAGCACAGAGGCGTAAACAAGGACTTAGGAAAAATATATCTTCACAGAAGTTTTAAAATAAGTATAAGAGATGGCTTAAATGAGCTGAACAGGGAAAAGCGGTGAGGTGCAATGTACACCAGGGCATCTGGGAAAGGCCAGCCAGCTGTGCAGCTTGAATGACCCCTCTTGCTGTGTGAAATGACTATGACAGAAGATAACATCATCCAGTCGGCTTAAGGTCTAATGAAGGGCCAGGCCCTGCGCTGAGTGCTTTCCGGGCAGAACTGTGCTCTACCCTCCTCTAAATGGGAAGTGGTGGTGTCCTTTGACAGAGCACAAAACTGAGGCTTGAAAATTGGAGTTCTGGGTTTTTTTTTCCCCCTCTCTCTATCACGCTGGGTAGAGTGCCATGGCATCACAGCTCACAGCAACTCAAACCCCTGGGCTCAACCTATCCTCCTGCCCCAGCCTCCCAAATAGCTGAGACTGCAGGCACCCACCATAATGCCTGGCTAATTTTTCTATTTTTGGTTGAAACGGGGCTCTTACTCAGGCTGGTCTTGAACTCCTAAACTCAAGCAATCCACCTGCCTTGGCCTCCAGAAAGCTAGGATTACAGGCATGAGCCCCCACACCCAGGCAAAATTTGCAACTTTTGTACAAGGTCACAGGAGTTAAGCAGGAGAAATATCACTGCTAGTCATGGTGGGGACAGCCTTGCCCAAGATGCAACCCTTGCTTCTGGCTCAGGATCTGTCCTGGCTTGTCCCCAGTAGGTCCACACTTAACACAACTTTTTTATCACCCCACCCCCACCACACACACACTTGACCACGATTGGTGCATAGCCCCTGAGTCTCTGAGGAAAGTGTACCTCCTAGGCTGTCTGTCCCTTTCCCTGTGGGATAGCAAACCCAGACTCAAAGGGCTCTGTCTCCTCACTGGTTTTTTTTTTTTTTTTACAGTTCCTGAAGAACAGGAAGGAGGGGTCCCTCCCAGGGCAAATTTAGAGATCTGGTGGAATGGTATGCATCAGTGATTTAAAACCTAGATTCTTAATATCCCTGAACAGTTCTGCTCATTAAGAAAACAAAACTTTAAAAAAGAAAACAAAACTTTAAAAACGCAAATGCATTTAAAAAGTGCTGTGTTTTGAACCCATGTGGGCTTCCTTTCAAGGAGAGGAAATCTACAAAATGAATTTCCTGAAAACCTTTTAAATGCTCAAGAATCAGATGCAAAATGATTAGACTGAGGTTGTGCATTTTTGGCAGGAACATCACAGAAATGCTGCCATGTCCTTTGATCACTGCTAGATGTCAATGTACCTTCTTACCGAGGCTGTCGACTGGATCACCTGGCTGAGCGGTGTGCTGGGATTCCTCCCCATAAATCACGACGTGTGCCTCTTCAGTAATTTGTAAATGTCTTGTAGGAGATACTCTCAGCCTGTGCTCATGTTATGTAATGATTCCTAAATGCTATAGATAGAAAAATGAACAGGTCTCCATGTAAGATATAAATGGTTAGCTTATATCCTTTTCGGAAGGAGTGCTTTCAAGGAGAAATCTTTTTAAGTGCCGTTTTAAGAAAGAACTCTTGAGTTCAACCATGGATGAAAAGTTATGTCCAGGGATTTGTGTGCAGGCACCCGGCAGTCCACTGCAGGAGAGCCGGTTCCTCCAGAAGGCTCGGTCCATGCGGCCACTGGCCAGTGATCCAAAGGCTGTTCCTCATTAACACTGGATTTGGTATAATTTGTACCCTGAGTATAAACAAAACTTGTAGGATCTGCTTCAAAATGGTGCTGTATATATAAGCAAACTGAAGGCTAAATTCATTGCCAATAGACACATTAAAAAGAAAAAGATTTCTATAAACTTAAAGTACTGTAAAATAATAGAGTCTATTAATTTAAAAAATAAATTATAATGAACTATTATAGGAAAAGAAAAATCAACACAACCAGAAGTTAGGAACACATTCAAGAAGCCTGAGTATGACCTGGGAGCACCGACCCAGCCCTTCACTTATCTTCAAGAATTAGTCTGCAACTGACGACGGAAGGTAAAGGTTAAGTCCACATGGAAGCCTTTGGTCTATGGTGTATAATGAGAAGAGTGGCCTAGTTTAGCATTCTCAAAGAAAGAAATACCATAAAGACACAGTTCTGGCTCGGCGCCCGTGGCTCAAGTGGCTAAGGCACCAGCCACAGATACCCAAGGTAGTGGGTTTGAATCCAGCCCGGGCCTGCCAAACAACAATGACAGCTGCAACCAAAAAATAGCCAGGCGTTGTGGCGGGCGCCTATGGTCCCAGCTACTTGGGAGGTGGAGACAGGAGACTCGCTTGAGCCCATGAGTTGGGGGGTGCTGTGAGCTGTGATACCACAGCACTCTACCCAAGGGGACAGCTTGAGGCTCTGTCTCCAAAAAAAAGAC
This sequence comes from Otolemur garnettii, assembly GCF_000181295.1. Lineage (NCBI taxonomy): Eukaryota > Metazoa > Chordata > Mammalia > Primates > Galagidae > Otolemur > Otolemur garnettii. The sequence goes on along the minus strand of NW_003852460.1, from coordinate 6,890,347 downwards.
ATAGTTCTGTAAAAGCTTAAAAATATATGCAAAACCCTAACAAAACCACAGTGAATTTTTTAAGAGCCTCCCCCAAATTTCTTAAATAAATACAAAGGAACGGATGTAAGTCCCAACAGAAACATGAAGAGCATCTAGTATGCAGTTTGTGTTGTACAAGTTTAAGCAGGAAAAAAAAATCTCTCATGAATCTGAGCCGTAAGCCATGGTCTGCTTTCCTGGGTCTGGATGGAGGCACAGGTGCATTCATTTCCAGCCCTGTTACTCACAACCTGTGACCTGAGGAAATACACTCACTTCCTCCACAGCAGGATTAAAGCACTTCTGGGGAAGTGGTAACCATTTGTATAACTAACCCACCAGAGTCCAGCAAAGACTTGGAGAACTTGTCCATTTATCAGCTGTTAACAACTCAGCAAAGCTGGTTCAGGAGCATGAGGTCACAGTCACTGCAGCGGGCTGAACTGTGTTCAACTCTAACCCGTGGACACCTTATCTGGAAAGGGGGTCTTAGCAGACAGATGTCATGCAGTCACAATGAGGTCCTACTGCATTAGGGCAGGCCCTAAAGCCAATGACTCTGTCTTTGTAACGGAAAGGAGAGATCTAGAGACACACACAGAGGGGAGATGTGGAGGCCTGTGTGTGGAGACCAGGGCAGATGCCAGAGTGATGCCTCCACAAGCCAAGGAGCACCTGGAGCCCCCAGGACTAGAAGAGGCAGGGTGGATCTTCCTGAAGAGAGAACCCCAGAAGCAAAGCTTGACTCTGGGCCTCTGGCCTTCAGATCTGTGAGAAAATACATTTCTGGCATTTTAAGCCACCCAGCTTGTGGAAATTTGTTAGTTATACCAATCTGAGGAAAATAATGCAATATTGTAATAATTTCTCTGCAACTGACTTTAATCACAGCACTGTGGAAAGGCATTGAATAAGGCCGCACCAGTAGGGTCACCTGTCACTGCTTTACCCAGCCAGGTCTGCTCACTGAAATGTCTGCTTCAAACCTCACTCCTCTGGCCCTGGGGTATTCACAGCACAGCGTAATGGGCCAGGACTAGGCCGGTCACCTCTGGTGCAAAATTCAAGGTAAGGCCAGAAAACTCAGCCATCAAAAGAAACAACATTGAAAATTGAAATATTATATATATATATATATATATTTTTTTTTTTTTGGAGACAGAGTCTCAAGCTGTCACCCTGGATAGAGTATCACGGCATCACAGCTCACAGCAACCTCAAACTCTCGGGCTTAAGCGATTCTCTTGCTCAGTCTCCTAAGTAGCTGGGACTACAGGCACCTGCCAGAACGCCTAGCTATTTTTTTGGTTGTAGTTGTCACTGCTTTTTGGCAGGCCCGGGCTGGATTCGAACCTGCCAGCTCTGATGTACGTAGCTGGCACCCTAGCCGCCTGAGCTACAGGCACCGAGCCAAAACATAGTATCTTTAAAAATCAAAATGAATGCAAAAAATCCACAGCAAAATATCAAAAGGGCAGAGACAGAGTCAGTCACAATGTTGTGGAGAGCCACGCCAGCTACTGAGGCAAAGGACAACGTGGGTTTTCTATGCTGTCTTTACTCAAAATTTATACTTTGTTCCTCGTGGAATTTTTTCCATTCATTTTAATTTTAAAATATTGCATTAAAATATTATTCCCCGAGACAAAAAGTAGACAGATATGACCCACCTGTCCACTGACAGATGAAGGCCCACAGTGTATACAGTCGTCCCTGCAGAAGAACAGTGTCAGGAGCCCCTTCAGATACCCAAATCCAAGGACGCTCAAGTCCTTGACATAAAATGGCTCAGTATTTGCAGATAACTCACACGCATCCTCCCTTATACTTTAAATCACTGCTAATTTAACTTGTACCTAATGTAAAGTAAATGTTATGTGAACAGTCATTATATTGTACTGATTTTAAGACACACACTATTTTTAATTGTTGCACTATAATTTTCTTCCCCAGAATTTTCCATCCCTGGTTGGTTGAACCCATGGATGAGGAACCCGCAGATTTGAAGGGCTGACTATGTACACGCATAGTGGGATAGCATTGGCTACAACGTGAATGAACACAGGCTACAAGGTGAATGAACCCCCAAAACATGCGAAGGTAAAGAGTCAGACACAGAAGGGCAGACACTGTACACCTGTTACACAAGGGCCCAGAGCACACGGATGCACAGAGCTAGGAGGCAGAAAAGAGGACGCCAGGGGCTGGGAGCCGTGGGGGCGCAGCCAGTGGTAGGGAGTTTCCCTCTGGGGCAACACAAACATCCTAAAATTATTGTGATGGTGGTTGTACACCTCTGTGAATCTGCGAAAACCACTGAATTGCATTGTTCAAATTGGTGAGCTGTACGGCATGTGAATTACGACTCAATAAAAGGGTGGCCAGGGATATCGAAAACACACATCCGTGTTTTCAGAGATCGTGTTAGAAGTAAAATTGATCATTCCCCAGAGTGTACGAACTGCAGGTAACACGGGAGCACACAGCATGCCTAGGCACCCTTGACCTGTAACGGCACCTTCTACTCAACCTGGAAAGTAGCACACAGACAGCAGAGCTGTAAATGTGTGTAGATCTGCTTGGCACTGTCTGTATACAATTTGTCTTGTCTCGGGTTTCAGTCACCTCATGAATTTTTTTCCCCAAAGCAAACACCTCACTCCCTTCACTGGGGCTCTGCTAAAGGTGGTGCAGGTTCTTTATATTTTATTAGATGTCAGTTGATGCCGTTATAATTACATAAAGGACGTACACAGGGTGAAGAATAGGGACTCCACATGAGCGTGTAAGATGAAATGGAACTGCCAAGCCCTGTTGTGTTTGCCCCTGCTGGCCCCATCCTGGCTCAGAAAGTTGCTGCCTCCTCCTTTGCTAGATGGCGGTGCTCCCACACTGGGGGTGCTCCCACAGAAAGCACTGGACCCTCTTCTCTTGTCAGCTGCAGGAGAGTTCCAAGAGTACATGGCGGACAGCCAACAGCTCTCCCTCCCAACATGAATGGGCTCTACCTTCCAATCGGCCACCACAAGGAAACAAGACTGTCCAGGTTTCAGACAAGCTCCCCACTGCACGCTGGTCACACATTCCATACCCAGCTTCCTGCTCTCAACACACCAGAAACTGTATGGGCTTCCCAGTGTACCCAGATATGCAGGCTCCTACTTGCTAAATACACAGAAAAGATATTATCACACGTGCTGCAGATTAAACAGGGCAAGAGATTCTCAGAAGGATGGGAGAAGTGTATGAACAATCGATGGCTTTGGAAAATAAGCCCCCAGTGGGAAAACTTAAATCTCCCCGATCTGTGTAGAGCCAGGGCCTGAATGGTGCTTCTTCAGGGCAAATACTAATCAATAAAGAAAGCTCTTCCAAAGTTCCGATATAAAGGAACTACCCATAAAGCAGCTTCCCCAGACAGGCACCCAGGCGAGAGGGGATTGACTGTCAGAGGAATGCGATGGCAATGAGTGGGAAAGAAGCCTTGCCCTCCATTCTGGCACCCCAGGCTGCTGTCTAAAACGACACCCAGGACCCTCTCACAGTCTCCCACACAAGCAGTTGACTCTCAGGAATTTGTACTTCCCCATTCTCTGAACCAAAGCAGGGCCATCCCCAGCACCGCCTGCCACGGGTGGCCCTCCCAGCTGCCAGCCTCCCTCCCAGGACAGGAATAACCCAGCCAGATTCAGCATCCTTGCCTGTGGAGCTGCCTGCAATTACTATACGGATAAGGCAAGCCTGATTTCAGCCACTCAGCAACTGAAACACACTGCTCTCCATCTCCACAATTTCTTCAGCTTACCATTTTGGCAACACCTGCCATATAGGACGCTCACGGCAACCCATCTCCATGACAGAAAAAAACAATCTGCAAGTATTGCATAGCTTAGAAATCATATTTATACTTTAAAAGCAATTAAGGCTAATATATTTTTATTATAATAGCTAATTCATATTCTGATTTACAAAACACTAAGTACTATTAATTAATTTATTTAAAACAATTTCTAAATGTAGTTAAAAATCATAACATAAAATATACCATCTTAACCATTTTTTTTTTTTAGAGACAGTGTCTCACTTTGTCGCCCATGGTAGAGTGCCGTGACGTTACACAGCTCACAGCAACCTCCAGCTCTTGGGCTTACGCGACTATCTTGCCTCAGCCTCCTAGTAGCTGAGACCACAGGCGCCGGCCACAACAACAGGCTATTTTTTGTTGCAGTTTGGCCGGGGCTGGGTTTGAACCCCCCACTCTCGGTATATGGGGCAGGCGCCTTACCCACTGAGCCACAGGCCCCATCATCATAATCATTTTTAAACATGCTATTTTTAAGTTCACGAGTGTTAAATATGTTTACAAACATGTATACCCATCTCCAAAAGTCTTTTCATCATGGCAGAGTAAAACTCTGTGTCCATCTCCGGTCACAAACAACTCCCCACTGCTCTACTTTCTGTCATTAGGAATCTGTCTATGCCAGGTACCTCACAGAAGTGGGATCTAAAGTATTTATCTTTTGTGATTAGCTTATGTGGCTTAGCAAGATGTGCCCTGCAGGTTCATCCACGCTGTAGCACGTGAAAGAATTTTCTTCCTTTTTCAGGCTGAATAATGGATGGAGCACACTTTGCTTATCCCTTCATCTGTTGGGGGACACTGGGTTGCCCTCACCTCTTGGCCATTGTAAATAACACTGCTATGGCTATGACTGTGCAAATGTCTCCTCCAGGTTCTGCCTGCAATTATTTTGGATATACACCCACAAGTGGCCATGCTGGGTCATATAATTGTATTTTAAGATGACCATGCTGTCTTCCACAGTGACCCTACATTTTCACATTCCCAGCCCAAGGGTTCCAATTTCTCTACATCCTTGCTAATACTTGTTATTTTCTGTTTTTTTTTTTTATCATAGCCATCCCTAAGGGGTAGTTTCTTTTTTTTTTTTTTGAGACAGAGGCTCACTATGTCGCCCTCAGTAGAGTGCTGTAGCATCACAGCTCACAGCAACCTGCAAATCTTGGGTTTAAGTGATTCTCTTGCCTCAGGCTTCCAAGTAGCTGGGACTACTACAGGCGCCTGCCACAACACCTGGCTATTTTTTGTTGCAGTTGTCACTGTTGTTTAGATGGTCCTGGATGAGTTTGAACCCGCCAGCCTCGGTGTATGTGGCTAGTGCCACAACGACTGTGCTATAGGCATCAAGCCAGTTTTTTTAAGATGAAGAAATTGATGATTAGAAAGGTTGAGTACTATTGCGAGTTGAATCGTGTAATTCAACTAAAATTCATACATTGAAGTCCTAACCCCCAGTACCTCAAGATGTGGCCTACTTTGGAAATAAGTTTTCTGCATATGTAAAGAGTTGAACAATGTCATCAGGGAGGGCTCTGGGTAATTCCTTCACTTTGCCTCTAAGTTAGGCGTCCTCAAACTGCGGCCCACCTAGGACATTTATCCAGCCCACTGCGTGTTTTTGTCACCACTGCCTGTCCTGCTTAGCAGCCAACTTGTCCCAGGGCCTGCAGTCTGGCCCTCCAATGGTCTGAGGGACAGTGAACTGGTCCCCTGTTTAAAAAGTTTGAGGACCCCTGCTCTAAGTTCTTTCAACCTTACAACAACTCTGCAAGGCACATATTTGTCCTTAAAAACCAAGGCTGATAATAGCCAGAGTCACAAACCTACCAAGGGTATAACTAAAACTTAAGCCTTTATCGGGGTCCCTAAGATACCACCTTGCCCTCAGCTCAGAGCTTCTTGAGAAGGATTCATGAGTCTCAGTATATAATTACATTCACGGCTAAGATTTACTCAGCAAAAGGATACAAAGCTAAATCAGTAAAGGGTTTTTATTAAATTTGACCACATTGGAAAGAAAAAATCTGTCTGGAAAAGATATCGTAAACTAACTCAAAAGACAAATGAGAAAGTGGAAAAATATTTGCAACTTGTATCATAGACCCAAGTCTCCTTAATAAAAAACTTCTATAAACCAAGAAGAGAAAAAGACCAGAAACCCAGTAGAAAAGGACTTCCTGTCATTTCATAAAAAATGGCCCATAAATATATGCAGATATTCTCATAATAAAAGAAACGCAGATGAACATACAAGATGCCAGTTTTCAGTAAGACTGTCCAAGATTAACAAGTCTGCAGACACCGTCTGTGGACAAGGACACAGGGAAACAGGTGCTTCCGAACCTGGCCAAGGATGAGTAGGTGAAACCCATGGGAAGGAACCTCTCCTACCACTTTCTCTCTCCCTCAGCCTCCTGCAGGAAGCCAGGCTCAGCTTCCAAGAATCCCGTCAGCCTCAAAGGATGTGCTTGCTTCCTCCAGTCCCAAAAGGCAACACTTAAAGAGTTTTTATGCCAGGGAAGTTCCTCAGATAAGCAGTCCCCTGGTTTCTGCTAGGGGCTGGTCTTGTGGGCACCCTCTACCCAGCACAAAGAGTTGGGGCTCACAGAAGGAAGGAGGTGCTCAGAGTGACGTGGGAACTCTGTCCACGCCCACATCCCCAAGCCCTTGAGCATGGCGGGGGGTGGGGGTGGGGGGGGTGGCGCTGCACAGAGGGAACCCACCAAGTCCCAAACCCCAAAGAGGTTTGTCTTAGCTGTGGCTTTCCCAATTTTCTAACACGCCCCTACAGGACAATGACAGAGCCAATAACCCGGGCAGAGATCTTTTCAAGAGACAGTCAATGAAAGGGGTTAGAACACAAACGAAAAGGGTCAGAACAGCAACCAGAAAACGATTTAAATTTAACTGCCACACCTGGGTCTGCAATGTGCCAGGGAACCAGGGAACCCACTTAAAGTCCTCTCTAACAGCTAGAAAATATAATACTAAGTGTGATGAAATTAGTTAGGCTGTCTTCCTGGAGACCACATATTTTAAGTCAAAAAAAGAAACACCAATGGTGAAAACGTTATAGAACAGCGGTGTGTGCAGAGGTGGCAGCGAGGAAGATGAGCATAGGAAACAAGAAGGAAAAACTCCAAGTTATGGTATTAGATGCTGAATCCTGCACATTTTAATCTAGAGTTGAGACACGCACTCCACTCGTCAGATCTCACCGCTCATTTGTGTGCGTCGGAATCCCCTGGAATTCACCCTTACCCGCTTCTTCCCCTGCCGACTACCGTCTATGGAAGCTCTCAATTTCAGAGCTGGGCAGTGCAAGAGACCTCAAGGTCCACAAAGCCAAAAATAAGAAAATGGTTTTCCTTGTCCTGTATTTTGAATTAGCTAACTCCTACCTCAATACCAAGAGGTCCCCAGGCAGGCCTGATCCTTGGTAGTTCCCTCCAGACAAGTTCTATCCACACCTCCTTGCACTTTGAACTTGGGATCAACTCGACTCACTATTTATTGAGTATCTCGGTTTGCTCAGTGCAAGAGGTCATTTGCAGTTAATTCCTCAGAGGGAACTAAGGTTCTTTTCCCATTGTCTGACAGATTCTGTGCCTGTATTTACCACCATATGACGAGTTCTTTAGTGACAATAGCTTCCCTCAGACAGTGCTGTTACTAACAATGCCTCCGGTAAATACCACCTAAGTACTGCTTTGAGGGACATTTATTCTGCAAATCCAAGAGGTAACTCCCAAAGACGGATGATTCTAGGTCAAAGGGCAAGTGTCTCTTAAATTTTCACGTATTTTGCCACCCTGCCTGTGGGTGCTTTCTCCAGCAACTCCTGGCAGCAAAAACACCTTTTCTGCTGTGAGCCCCACCAACACAGCTCAGGGTCCAGCTGCAGACCTCTGCTAATGGGACAGGTGACGTACTATCTTATGTTTTTCCTCTGTATTCTCCAGGAAATAAGAAAGACGGAGCAATTTACCAAACATTTTGTTTGAAAACTATTTGTTATTTCCCTTCCAAAAAAACTGTTCTGGCCAGGCACAGTGACTCACATGTGTAATCCCAGTACTTTGGGAGGCTGAGGCAGGAGGACTTCCTGATGCTAGGAGTTCAAGACCAGCCTAAGCAACACAGAAAGACCCTGTCTCTATAAAAAGTAAAACTTTAGCCAGGCATGTTGGCACACACTTGTAGTCCCAGGTACTCCAGAGGTTGAGGCAGGAAGGATTGCTTAAGTCCAGAAGTTCAAGGCTGCCGTGAGCAATGACGGCACCACTGTACTCCAGCCCGGGCAACAGATAGAACAAGTCCCTGTGTCAAAAATAAAGAGGCTTGATGTGACCACAGTCTAGCGTAGTGGTTACATGGCCAGGCACATACACTAAGGCTGGCGGGTTCAAACCCGGCCCAGGCCTGCTAAACAACAATGACAACTGCAACCCCAAACTAACTAGGCATTGTGGTGGGCACCTGAAGTCCCAGCTACTTGGGAGGCTGAGGCAAGAGAATCGCTTAAGCCCAAATGGGTGAGGTTGCTGTGAGATGTGATGCTACAGTACTCTACCAAGGGTTACTTAGTGAGATTCTGTCTCAAAAATAAATAAATAATAAAGAAAGAAAGAAAAGAAATGCTCATGTCTTTTGCCCATTTTCCTTAATGCCATATAGGAGTTCTTCAAATATTATAGGAATCAGCCCTTAGCATTATGTGCTGCTGGTATTACTTTCTTGGTTTGATTTTGAACCTCAAGGAAAAAAAGAATTTATATACCGTGTTAATAATACTGTATTCATTTTTATCTTTAATCTTTACAACAATCTGAGAAGCATTTCATCACTATCCTTACTTTAAAGATGAAGAGTCGGAGGTTCACATATAATTTTAACCTAACAAACTAGTTTTTGGAAACATTCTATTTGGCCTGTAAAACTTTCATCCACTTCCCCCCACATTTGCCGAGACACCTTCCTTCATTCGCACGCCATCAGTGCTCTTGCTTGCTGGATAAATCATTATGATTTAAGAAGACTCCGTGACACAGAGATAATCTGTGTTCCCCTGACTCACACATTCCCAAGAGAAGGACAGACACAAACAGGAAAAACAACAAGACCACAGTCTGCTCCCCAGAGTGGGAGAATATATACGGTAAAAGACATTTGTTATTAAATTAAGAATATCACAATGAGGCTGTTCTGGATTACTGCCTTGGTGGCGCTAACCCAATGACAAGAGTCCTTCTGAAAGACAGAAGCAGAGAAGGCAAGACACACAGGGAAAGCCATGTGAACGTGGGTCACAGACTGGAGTGGCACAGCCGCCAGCCTCTTAAGAAACACCAGCAATCCCACCAGAAGCTGGAAGAGAAACAGACCGGGGAGGGTCTCCTGCAAAGCCTCCCAAAGGCCCCGCTGCACCTGGATTCCAGGCCTCTGACCCCCTCAGCAATGAGAGAATAAATTTCTGCTCTTTTAAGCCACCCCATTTATGAATGCTTGTTATAGCAGCCATAGGAAGTGATTCCAGTACTGTGGTATCGTAGTACTTTAAAATCCTTCTACATGAGAGACACAACCTGAAATATTTATGGGTGAAGTGATGTGATGGCTGAGATTTGCTTTAAATCTCTCAAAAAAAAGCACCCACAGAGGGGTCGACGAGATGTGCTCCTGATGTGGAGACTGGCTGAAGGTGGGTGGAGAGTACCCAGGAACAGAGTGAGAGATTCTGTGTACTCTGGAGTCAGTCTGGCACTTTCCACATTAACAAGCGAAGAGTGTGTACCGTCAGGGCCTGGCAGGCAAACATCTGGACTACACTTGTGACACCCGTCCCGATCTCTACACACTGCAATTAACTCTAACATCCAATTTTATTCACTACCCTGGCACCGCGTTCATTAACAGTGCCGCTGCATTCTGACTTAGAACAGTAACAACTACTCCACTGAGGTTCCCAAATTAATCTCCAGTTCATAACCTCACATTCCCACATGCTGGACCAGACAAATCACATCTCAAGTCAAAAGGACACACATGTGTTTGAATAAAAAGACAGGATTATGGCTTGGCGCCTGTGGCTCAAGTGGCTAAGGGGCCAGCCACATACACCTATGGTGGCGGGTTCGAATCAAGCCCGAGCCCACCAAACAACAATCACGGCTGCAACCAAAAAATAGCCAGGCGCTGTGGCAGGTGCCTGTGGTCCTAGCTACTTGGGAGGCTGAGGCAGGAGACTCTCTTGAGCCCAGGAGTTGGAGGTTGCTGTGAGCTGTGATGCCACAGCACTCTACCCAGGGGGACAGCTTGAGGCTTTGTCTCAAACAAACAAACAAACAAACAAACAGAGGATTCTTTCTTAAATGAACCACTAGCATGTGGACAGAACTACAAGGGACAGAGTCCAAGTGTTTAAATGACTCCCATGTCCTAAGGCCCCACCTGGGTATGAATTCCTGAGCAGGGCAGCACAGCAATGGCTTGAGCGCTCTGCTGATAAAAACCTTGTTACCGTGACATGTGCGGGTCCACGGCCAGAACCGTCATCTGGGGGCTCCCACTTTTTAAACACGGACTTGCGGTTTTGAGGTACTAACTGAGGGTGTGACTGTCAGCCAGAGAACCCTTGCAGCGCGGAACTGCACACCATTCTCTGCAAGGCAGTCACCCTCCTCCCTGTGAAGGTGGCAAACTTTCCCAATACATTTATTTAGCAAAGACTGCATGTGATTCGCACAATGCCTCCTTGGGGAACATTTTGCTCCAGCTTCACCTAAATTGCCCTGGAAAGAAGTGAAATAAGAGGGGTGGCAGCTCTGAGTCAGCATCTTTCGGGACAAACCTTGGCAGAATCCAAATGAGAAACGAGATGAAACCCAGTCGGGGCTCAGTCGCCTGGGCAGCCCGGCTCCACCAGCTCTCAAGGGTCTTCATCTCTTCCACAAACAGAGGGGTCCTTTGATCTGAACCGCACACTTCCACCCTCCCTTCAGAACCGAGATGCCCGTCCACCTGGCCGGTACAGGTTCTTGCTTCTTTGTGATTTTTGACAGATAAATCACACAGCACTGAGTGAGTGAAAGCAAACTTAGAACAGGGCTTCTTATGTCAGCATGGGGGGTGATCACAGTAGGATGTCCTGCACACAGTAGGCTCTTCAGCGGCATCCCTGGGCTCCACCCACTAGGTGCTCTGACAACTCCAAATGTCTCTAGACGTTGCCCATGCCTGGGGGCAGGAGGCACAATCCCATCAGTGAGGATCAGTGCCCTGAAAAGCTCCTCAGTAGAGAGCCGTGTCCAAACTCTGGAATGTTCTAGGGCAAAATGCAAATGCTTCCTTCTTTCCATCCAACCTGGTGGCCAAAAAGTGGAAAAATAATCAAGCACAGAGACCCCAGGAGAAGAATGTGTGGCTATGCATGCATGCACGTTTAATCAGACACACGCGGATGGTCCTCCAGGAAGGCCAAATAAAATCATTCAGGAATAACTGCAGTGTTGGGCCACGTGGGAAAGGGGTCTGTGAAATTTTAACTGAACTGTGTGCAATTTCTAGGGACACTGGTGGATGGTGCCACCACTTCTCTACAGACCTTGGTTTCCCGACACGTCATTCCCAACCGTAACAGGTAATGACAGTGGTTGAGGAGAATCAGAATTCACCTCCTGTGGATACCAGGAAAAGGAACCTAGTTAGTGACCCCTTTTGCCTCCATTTCTCCCTTCCTCTCTCCCACTCGCTCTCAGCCAGAGTGGTTGAAGAACACCCCGTGAAGAAACCTAGCACGAGACAGAGACAAATGGCTCTTACTAGGTGCTAAAATAAAAAGGCTGGCGTATTGAAGGAGCACAGAGTTGTAAAATAGCATTCATTCACACACACACACACCCTAGCCACGAAACGGGCCGTGCTGTCTCCCACGGGGCCTGGGAAAACAAAGAACTTTCCTTAGAGCACACACATGGGGCTCCTGACGTCGGTCTTGGTGAAGCAGGACTCCTCAACTGCAGAGGACCCCCTGTGCTGTGGCACAGGGAAACAGAGAAACAACACCCACATCTTAGCAATTCGCTTCCTGATCACTGATCCCCTCTCTGCCCTCCAGAAGGGGACATGCTTTCAATTACCTGCTCACATAAGGGGTCTGGAAGGCCAGTCTGATTATTTTGGTGCCGATTTCCAAGTCTATCTGTAATAGTAGATAGAGGGAGGTGCAGAATCCCTTTGCATTTTAGGGTAGATAAGACCCTAAAAGTGGTAAAAACGAAATCCTAGAAACCGTGCACGTGGGAGCCTCAGGTGGGGTGGCAGAAAGATGGTGTTATATCAGATTCAAGAGCAGTGCCTGTGGCTCGGCGCCTGTGGCTCAAATGGCTAAGGCACCAGCCACATACACCTAAGGTGGCAGGTTCGAATCCAGCCCAGGCCCACCAAACAACAATGATGGCTGCAACCAAAAAATAGACAGACGTTATGCCGGGTGCCTGTAGTCCCAGCTACTTGCGAGGCTGAGGCGGGAGACTCGCTTGAGCCCAGGAGTTGGAGGTTGCTGTGAGCTGTGATGCCATTGAACTCTACCCAGGGTGACAGCTTGAAACTCTGTCTCAAAAAAAAAGGCGGGGGGCAGTGCCTGTAATGGCACCTTGGAGGCGGTCCCCCGACAGGGTGATAGAGATGTGTACGCAGCACATTTCATTCTGTTACGGCTTCTTGCATCACGCTGCTGAGGAGCAAGACTGTTCTAACAAGAGGCTTTAATTCTCTGCTGAAAAGGAATTTACCCGACACCTCCCTCCCCGTTTCCGTGGCTTCACATTCCGTCTCCGGCACATGGGGTAATCCACACATTCACATATATTTGGGGGGAAAAATAATAAAACTGCCTGCAACCATTAGCAACTTAATGCCTACTCGGTCTTTGCTTGGAGAAATTTTAAATTAAACAAGATCCAAATCCCTCCGGGGCTTCAGGTTTGCCAGAGAGCTTATTATTTTGTGAATGATTTCAATTTAACTTCTTGAACAAGTGTCTTAAATTGTTGACACATCTGTCCTACTTAATTCTATGGTTTCTGCAAATAAGATAAAAATGATTTCCATTTATTACAGACATCACGATTTCCTTAGTATTATTATTACTATCACCAATATTACCTGTTTGGCAAGCCGTCTACACTTCCTTAGGATGGTAAATACTGCAAATTATTGCAGCATTTTGAAAAGAAACGACCAATTCAATTCCATTACTCCAGGAACGTCCTTTCTCCCTGCCAAAGCCACCCCTGCACCCTGCCACAGGCGACCCATTTGTGCCAGTGCACAGGGGGACGCTTGTTTTATTGCTGTATCCAGCTCTTCTTGGCGCCATCCGCCGAGCCCCATCATCACGGACGGCTGGATAAACTGCAACACAGCCAGGACATATCCCTTGCAGCCTAGCCACCCACCATCCCTTATCACCTCCCACTGGTCCAGCCCACAGACATGCCGGTGGGAAGTGGCACGGACGGTCCAGGGCCAGGTTCACCTAAAGCCCATCTGAGAGCACACTGCAGGTGCACAGACTTTTGTTTCTCTCCTTTCACAGTAAAGCTATTGGAACACGGCACGAAAGACCAGTGCTGTGTTACCATTTTTATAATGAACAGGCATTTCCTATTCTTGCAGTTGTAGGGGTGGCCATTAGGTCTGCAAACTCATCCTAGAAAAGCTGCTACAGAAAAGTGCTACAGTCACCATCGAGGTACTCCCTTTGGGAAACTATGTGCCAATGCCACCACCTAGTCCCTGTTTCAAAGTAATTGTGGAACTCTTCCTGGAATGACCATCAGAGCTATCATCGACAACGTCTGACAGTAAGTGTGCGGACTGGCCCCTGTGTACTTACGATGGCAGCACTGTACAAACCAATCAGAGGCTTCATAACCATGGCATATGCGTGTCTCAGCTTTTTTCATGTGTGGCTGTCTGTTGCTGAATGGCATTCATTATTATTTACTATCGTTGCATGTTTTTGTGTAATGTACCAGGACAGCGCTGTGGTCATTCCAGAAAGAGTCCCAAAAGTGCTTTGAAAGGTATGCTAGGGGCTGGCGTTGGTGCACAGCTTCCCAAGGGGAGCGCTGCAAAAGTGACCAGGTGACATTCAGCAGTGAGACGTAGGTAGCACTTTCTCTAGGGTGAGTTCATGAACTTCATTGCCAGACCTCATGTCTGCTCTGCCCACTTCTTAACATAAAATTAAATTAAAAGGTTCGGCGCTTGTGGCTCAAGCAGCTAAGGCGCCAGCCACATACACCTAAGGTGGCGGGTTCAAATCCCCAGCCTGGCCCGCCAAACAACAATGATGGCTGCAACCAAAAAATGGCCAGGCGTTGTGGTGGGCGCCTGTAGTCCCAGCTACTTGGGAGGCTGAGGCAGGAGACTCGCTTGAGCCCAGGAGTTGGAGGTTGCTGTGAGCAGTGATGCCATAGCACTCTACCCAGAGGGATAGCTTGAGGCTCCGTCTTAAAAAAAAAAAAATTAAATTAAAAAATCAGTTCAGTTCCTCGGTCACATGTCAAGTGCTCAAGAGCCACACAGCTCTAGTGCACGGAGGGACACCTGTTTTATTCCTGTGCTGTGCACTGGGCCACAGGGCCCACTGCATCACTGGGCCATGCACACGTGAACAGCTCTGTCTTCACTGGGTGCCACTCCAGGTCACTGAAGACACTCCAGACTGTCCCAACATCACCCGACACTTCTCTAAGACCTCCAAGAAAGGCCAACTGGTGGGCAAATGTAAATAGATCCCGGGCATCTCTGACATTCTAGGCTTGAGAAAATAAAGATAACTTCCTTTTTTTTTTAAAGGGAATACTTTTCAAACATTGAAAGAATTGGATTTTTTACAAACTGATCACTCAATCTTAGAAAAGTTTATAATTTTTTAAACTATAATTTTTTGGGGGGGAGTATTTTTTTGGCCAGGGCTGGGTTTGAACCTGCCACCTCCAGCATATGGGGCTGGCATCCTACTCCTTTGAGCCATAGGCACCGCCTAAAACTATAATTTTTTTTTAATTTTTTTGAGACAGAGCCTCAAGCTGTTGCCCTGGGTAGAGTGCCATGGCCTCACAACTCACGGTAATCTTCAATTCCTGGGCTTTAGCGATTCTCTTGTGTCAGCCTCCCAAGTACCTGGGACTATTGGCGCCCACCACAACACCCAGCTAGATTCCAACCCACCAGCTCCGCTGTATGTGGCTGGCGCCTTAGCCACTTGAGCTACAGGCACTGAGCCAACTATAATTTTTTTTAAAAGCAGGAAGTCAAGAGAAAAGGCATTTACCCCCAAACTTACATGCAATTAATGAAAAAGTATCAACCTGGAAAATACCAAGATTAGCTTAAAACCATGGATTTGAGAACAAACAAAATTGCACATGAAGATTCTAATTATCCATCCACGTGATCTCTCTGGAGCCGTCTCAATGATCATCTCATCACACAAATCAATCTCTTCCGATGGGGATGGGCCCAGTTTTGTGTTCTGCAGTTGACCAGATTTATCTGTAAACCTGTTCGCAGACGTTGCACCAACACAACAGCCCTAGCATCTGTCCACAGACTCCCGCAGACACAGCCTGAAGCCTGAATCTACCTGCAGAGCTTCCTGTGGCCTTGCCCATCCCAGGCTTCTAAACTGCCTGCTGCATGCTGATTTTGTAAGGACGTTTTTTGCTTACTTGTGGTGTCAAATACCATGAAAAGTATACAGGGACCTTTTTATTTATTTATTTTGTGCTAATCAGCTTTATCCAGTGTTTGTGTATTTATCTTGTAGCCCAAGACAACTCTTCTTCCGATGTGTAGTGGAAAAAAAGGACCGATTCAGCACCTCTAGGCTCTAAACAGTTAATCCCCTTCTGACCCCACCCCACTACCTTCTTAACAAGAATTCCTCTGACATGCTGTTGGTTAGGAGGAAAGGGAAAAAGAAAAGATGAAAACACATTTACAACTATAATTTACTCAAAATTCTTAACTGAAAAAAAAAATGTACATTTTCTTTTTAAAATCCTTCCTAAATTATTTTGATAGTCCACAGTGTTTGGGTTGTCTTGACTGATGAATATTAATTTTACTCATATTAATCTTTTGAAAGATTATCTGCTTCCTCCTCCCTATTTAACGTATGTCCACAGTAACCATAGACATTTTCTCTGATTGGACCCCCCACCCCCCAAAAATAAAAGCAGCAAACTCACAAACATTGATCTTCTAAAAGAAGGACAGATCAGAAGTTTCTCCATAATGCTATAGTTTTTATATAAATAAAATTACACTTCATTACTCCTCAGCCAACTAAATACAGTACACAAATAACGTGTTTTTAACCCCAGAAAACATTTCTCAGGTGGAAGTTAGTCAATCCTACCCCGTGTTCCCCAGACATGACTTTGGTACATCTATACAACAACATGGGCTCTGATGTTGACGTTATCCAGGAAGTGGAGCAGATGAAATGACTCCGTGTTACCCAGTGATGACTGCACAGGCAAGACTCGGTCGGTCACGGGAAGGAATGGTGGTGTGCGGACGTAAGAAGGAGGCAGCAGTGACACCGGGTATGTGTGACACAGCTGAGCCCTGACAACGTGGTGCTCACAGAGAGAAGTGGGTCCACAGTGCGTGGAGCATTTATACCGAGTAGCGTCCAGAACTAGCGGGTCTACAGAAACACAGCGTCAACGGGGGCTACACAGGGCTGAGGCCAGGAGGGAAGACTGGGGGTGACAGTTGGTGGGCAGAGGGCTTCTTTGTGGGTACGAGAAGTATTCTAAACTTAGAATGTGGAGACAGGGCACAACTCTTGAGAATACAGCAGAATCCAACGAACTGTGTCAGTTCAGAGGGGAACCAGACGGCGTGTGAATTCCATCTCCGTAAAGCTATTTACTGAGAAATCGCTCAGTGACTTCTTCAAGATACTGACGTGGCCAAGTACAGGACTGTTCCACCCTGGAAAGGAGAATTGGTGGGAGTGTGGGAGAGTGGGGTGGTGGTCACCATGCGGCACTGCCAACAGGAGCTGGGTCAGCGTGGGCAATGTTTGGTAGCATTCTGAAGGTGTGTCTACACATTCTACGTGGAACACTTCTTTCTCTCAGGTGACAAAGGGGCACACGGGGGACGAGGCATAACGTGCCTTCCAACAGAGGTTCTGGGAGGCAGAGGATCTACCAGAGCTGACGGTCAAATGCGCATGAGGGAAATTCTGTGCTGTGCTTGTTCCTCCTGGTCAAACTCACCAGAGAAACTGGGCATTTGTTGGTGATTCTAAATGCATCCACTTAGCCACTATGTTCAAAATCCCTGCACGGCCCGATACAGCCCACTTCCCAGTGCCCATGCCACATCCCTTTTCCTAAGTTATGACGATGGTATTGAACGTGGTGGGCTGCATTTAATCAGACACCTGGCAGGGCGGAATCCCCCCTCCTCTGCCCTCTCCTGCCTCCCACCCGGCCGACATGGGGACTGGGGCCATTCTCAGCCTCTAGAAATTAAACAGAGCCTAGAACCTGCCTTTGCCCCTGTGGCCTCCAAGGTGTCCTTGGGAGGCAGAGTGCACCAGCCGGGCACAGCCCAGCTGTCCATGCACACCCCACTGACTCTCCCTATGAAGAGGTTCTCAAAGGAAGTGCAGCTCTACTCAGTGGTGTCCTGGCATCAGGACCAAACCAGAGAAGACACAGAGCCAGAAACACATCCCAGACACAGTGAGGTAGTTCATGGCAAATTCAGTCAGGCCAACCCTTGCCTGCCCCTATCCAGAACATCTTTATTCACAGTTCAGCAACTCGCCACAGCTGCAGAGTTTAGAGATGTCAGGAGCCATAAAGCCGTCTGGTCCCTGCTTATCTGAATTTCATACAAGATTAATATTCTACCTACATTCACTGACAAAGACAAATAGCTACTGGCTGCAAAATAGCAATATTTCGTGTAAATAAACCCTGTGAAAAGGACCCAGGTGAAAAGGTGATATCTGCAGCTAAAGTTTGGTGTTTTGGAGAAATACAGATTTCATAAACCGACCACTCTGTGGACATGTGGGGGAAAAACTGTCTTTAATAAAAATAATAATGTCTTTTATTTAATAAAAAATATTAAAGGTCACTAAATAACCTGTCCTTCTTCACTATCAAACACAGTATATCCACTAGGAAGGTTTTTCAGTAACAGGAAAGTACCCAATAATGCAATTAATTTACATTGCCATTTGAAATCATGCTTAATCGGGGATGTAAAGATTAAATGCACCACAGTGCATAGACAGAAAATCCCCCTGCTGAGAGGATTTGCTTTACAAATGAGGATTTTTCTTTAAGTTTACATGAAAAGTAATGATAGCATTTAGTTTGAAATAACAGAGGGCAGATGTGCATTTTAAAGGGGGTTACAAAAGACTGCAGAACACTGTGCCACAGTGTGTATCGCTACAGGTAATGGGGACTCCGTAACCAGCTTCTAATAATTCACCGCTCACATCAAGCTCCATGCCCGCCTCCTACATATTTTCCGTTCCCAGCCCCAAATCAAATCACATCTTTGCTATGGCAGCACTAGCAAACTAATATCCTGCTCTCTCTCCGGCACCTGCATCCAGAAGGCATTATTATCTGCTGAGCAAATGAACAGATAAATCAATATCAGTTCTGTTGTTCTACTGTGCACCAGACGTCAGCGAACTCCATTTTGATCATTCCATCTAAATAAAGTTATAAACTCATCTGAGCTGAAAGATCCCCCTTGGTATACGGAAGCAGCAGTCGCTTTGGAATGAAGTACGATGATAGCATGCTGGAACAAACTCAGGCCCAAATATAGACCCGTGATTTTTTGTAGACGATGTTTAAGTCGCAGACACCACATTCCAGAATCCTCATCAAGAATCCTTTCACATAAAGACCAACTTCATCACGCTGATTGCAAAGCGCCTCCAAAGTTTATACACATGGAGCGAAAGTTTATGCTTTTGCAGGAAAGTTAAGTTAGAGGGAGTGGAAGGAGGAAAGCCAATTAGGGACAGACTGAAGACTGGCGGGGGGGATGTCACATGTCTTTGTTACAGAGGGTCCTGGCTGGAAAGTGACCTCCCTGTGAGAGATCTCAGTGGGAAGTGGGGTGGCCTGTCTGGGACACATCCCTCACTGCTGTTAATATGTCTTCTACTCTTTCCATTGGAAGTTGACGGGACCAGAAAGGCAGGTGGGATGAGCCTGTAAGCTGATCTCAGCAGAGAATTGTGGACAGGGCACATGAGGACGTCTAGGAGGAAAGCTGTGTGTGTACAATATAATTTCACCGTGCACCAGCTGGAATCACTTTCCACATCTAAAGAATAGTCATAAGCCAGACCTAAGGCGGGAGTTATCTAGAGTAGTCAGATTCACAGAGACAGAAAGCAGAATGCGGGGTACCAGGGGCCAAAGAGGGAGGGGAACGGGGAGCTGGAGTTTACTGGGCACAGAGTTTCAGTTTGGGAAGATGAAAACGGTTGTGGAGATGGCTGCCCAACAACCGAACACACACAACAACACTGGGCTGTATGGGTGGAGTATGTAAGATAGTAAATTTTATGTATATTTTACCACAATTAAAAAAAATAGTAGTTCTTTTTATACATGACTTAAGGCGAAGATATTTCACTTACAGTCATTTCTTGGGGAACTATTTTCACATTGGAGGTTCTGTTAAAAAGTTACTAATCGTGCACAGGGATGCCTTAGGGTGGTCAACTCGGAGAATTCTACAATTCTAAATAATTAGACTCAGAACTACTGACTAGGAAAAGGGTCAAATTGTGCAGTTTCCCTTTTTAACAGGGTATAAACGAAATGAAGTTAAAGTAAAGTGATTTCTATGATAGCTGATCCACTGCCAAAAATACATTTCTTTTTTTTTTGAGACAGAGCCTCAAGCTGTCCCACTGGGTAGAGTGCTGTGGTATCACAGCTCACAGCAACTTGCAACTCCTGGGCTCAAGCGAGTCTCCTGTCTCAGCTTCCCAAGTAGCTGGGACCACAGGCGCCCGCCTCAATGCCTGGCTTTTTTTTTTTGGTTGCAGCCTTCATTGTTGTTTGGCAGGCCCAGGCTGGATTCGAACCTGCCACCTTAGGTATATGTGGCTGGCACCTTAGCCACTTGAGCCACAGGGGCCAAGCCAAAAACATATTTCTTAATACAAAGAAAAACACAAGTTAGGTGTAAAAGTCAGGTCTATATCTGTTATGGACAGGATTGCACACCCTCCCTCAATTTGTAAGTCCTCATCTGAAACCAAATTTTCTGGCACCTTGATCTTCAGCTCCCAGCCTCCAGAATTGTGAGGAAATGAATTTCTATTGTTTAAGCCACCCACACTATGCTATTTTGTTAAGGCATGCTGCTGAGCACTAATGTACCAAGAGTACACCAAGAGTCACTTTCAGGGAGTCTAAACGTGTATAAATCCTCAGCACATGTCTTCTACCCAACGCTGACGGTCACTAAGCTACTCTCGTAAGAGAACAGAAGGCAGTATTTTGTCAAAGCTCTTGGCTTCATCAAGAGCCAGCCAACCCTGACATCACTGCTATCTGGACAGAGCGCCCTGGGGCGAGAGTGGGGTGAGCACTGCCCCTGGCCTTGGCCCACTTCATGCCAGGGGCTCACACACAACCCCCACCCCACCCAAAGTTAAAATGTCTCCAGACATGACCAAATGTCCGGGGGGGGGTGGGGGGGGGCTACCCCCAAGAAGAAAACCACTGTCTCAACTGAACCATCTCTGTTTATAGGTAAACAAAAAAGAAGGCAGAGCCTGTGGCTCAGTGAGCAGGGCACTGGCCCCATATACCGAGGGTGGAGGGTTCAAACCCGGCCCCGACCAAACAGCAGCAAGAAAATAGCTGGGCATTGCTGTGGGCGCCTGTAGTCCCAGCTACTCGGGAGGCTGAGGCAAGAGAATCATCTAAGCCCAAGAGCTGGAGGTTGCTGTGAGCTGTGATGCCACGGCACTCTACCGAGGGTGACAAAGGGAGACTCTGTCTTAAAAAAAAAAAGAAAGAAAGAAAACAAAAGGAAACAGTAAGAAAAGCCACTTCCCCTGATTGGGGGGTGACAGCCAGGACTAAAGGAACATGTCAGAAACGGCAGGATTCTGTACTTCCAGACCCCTTCAAGGCCACCTTATAAACAGAAGCTTGAGCCCATTTCAAGACTTTCCTATTTTAATTAACATCCATTTGATTGAAATTCCATCAGGAAGAAATTCCCAGGCTTGACACCCACTATAGCTGGGGCTGCAGCCCCTCCTATTCCAGGGTCTGGAGGGCTCAGGAGGAAAGGAAGGGAATGCCAGCCTTTTCTGGAGAAAGGACAAGGGACAGTGTTCAAAATGCACGGTATGGGTCTTTTGGCCCTCAAGGCTGAGGACCATGGGTAGTGTCTGAAAGAAACATCCACTGAATAAACGGAAGGGAAGAAACAGGAGCAGAGAGGTTTCATCCAACAGCACTTGGTCAGGGACTTCTCATCAGCCGCGGACACAAACCCCCATTGTTCTGCTGGTTCCACCATATGGCCTCCAAACCTTTATAAAGACTAGGGCTGCTTCCTTAGGGGGCTGGTAACACAGGCCAGTGGGACACCCCTCCCCACATCACCCCACACCACCTTCACCAATTAAGTAGGAGACCCAGTGGTGTCCTTACAAGAACTTCGAGTTCTAATGTGGTCCAGTGCGTAACTCTGAGGGCTCTCTCTGATCTACTGGGATTATCTATGCCTTGTTGGGGATTACAGATGAAAGGGAAT
>NW_003852460.1:6860740-6867401 GCF_000181295.1 Otolemur garnettii | reverse complement strand
GCTCCGTGAATCTACACATGGTCCTCAACCTACGATGGTTTGACTTATCTTTTTCAGCTTTACAATGATA
Organism: Otolemur garnettii; assembly: GCF_000181295.1. NCBI lineage: Eukaryota > Metazoa > Chordata > Mammalia > Primates > Galagidae > Otolemur > Otolemur garnettii. Next base: position 6,867,331 of record NW_003852460.1, on the reverse strand, counting down.
CAAAAGCCACATAGGAACCCACTGGGAGCCTCCCCTGGGGGACCCAGGCCAACACTCTGTGCTCCACTTCCAATGCACCATGCAGTGCATTTCACAAGGGAGTCAGCACTTTATCATGCTGATGAAATAGGTTTTCTGGTACATGACTAAGCCTGTGTGGGTTAATGCGATGGGTATGAGCATGTGGTGTTTAAGGCAGGCTGGGCTCAGCCCTGATCTCTGCTAGGTTGAGTAGCATAGCATTTTTTGCCTTTCAATATTTTAAGCGTGTAAGGGCTAAGTCGAGGACCGGCTGTCCATCCACAGAGACACATGTACGTGTGCGCTGCGTGGCCCCGACAGACCCAGGTATGTGTGTGCTGTGTCCCCCAGACAGACACAGGTACGTGGGCGCTTGTGGTCAGACAGGCTCCATGATGACAGCAGTGTGTTCCAATGCCAGTCCCCACTCTTCATGACGCAGCACTGCCCTGTAAGATGGGGCATCGGGAGGGAACTCTGGAACTCACTGCACTATTTTCACAACTTCTGAGGTTAACATTGTGTCAGAAGAGAATGGTTCAAAAATAACAGCAACCAGCTCAGTGCCTGTGGTTCAAGTGGCTAAGGCGCTAGCCTTATACACCTAAGGTGGCGGGTTCAAATCCAGCTCAGCCCACCAAACAATGACGGCTGCAACCAAAAAATAGTTGGGCGTTGTGGCGGGCACCTGTGGTCCCAGTTACTTGGGAGGCTGAGGCAGGAGACTCGCACAGGAGTTGGAGGTTGCTGTGAGCTGTGATGCCACGGCACTCTACCCAGGGGGACAGCTTGAGGCTCTGTCTCAAAAAAATAAATAACAGCAACTGACCAATGACTAGGTCAAGAAAGCGTGGTCCACCCACAAGAGGAAGTTGCCTTTGACCATAAAAAGGAAAGAAGCCCTGACACACACTAGCTGCCACACAGGCCAACCATGACAATGCTCAGTGAAGAGGCCACACAGCGTGCGACCCCGTTTACTGTGAGACACCCACAGGTGGGCAAATCCACAGAGCAGAAGGCAGGTGGGGGGCTGCCCAGGGGCTGCGACAGTGGGGCTGAAGGCTATGAGTCTCTTCTGGAAGTGATGAGTGCTCTGAATTGCCGGTGGTGGTGATGGCTGTTCAGCTCTGAGAATTAAACAGAAACCACTGACTTATACACTTGAAAGCGTGCACTGTCTGCGCTCTAGGACTGTATCCCCGATACAACTGTTTCCAGAAAATGATAACATCTGGTACAAAGTAAGTGGTAAAGAAGAATCTTGTCATAGTTTACTATTTTTTTCTTCACCTGTGGGGGTTGTAAGAATCACCTGTGTTGCTCTTCCTAACCCCAAAGCTGCCCTGCAACCACCCAAGGGGTTGTGCCCCTCAGGCATGTGCAGGTGGACAGAAGTCGGAGCCTGAAGCAAAGTCGTCCTCATGCCCTTTGCAGGAAGGCCAAGGTCAAACTCTTGACCTTTCTTCATGTCCTATTAGCTACTCATCACCCCCATTCCTCCCACTGGGCTGCCTCACCCACTTTTCCCTTAAGAAAGTAAAAATTCTTCCTTATTCCTGGCTCATTTTTGCTCACAGACTTGTGTCTTGGTTATACACTTAAATCCGACCCACCACCAGGACCAACCCAAATCCTCCTTCCAAGAGGTCAGCCACCTTTCTCAGCTGCTCCAGAGCCTGTTCACAGAGCCTGCCTTGGAATTCCCACAGCGCGGAACGTCCACACCATCCAGGGGCCACCCACCCACACCACGGCCTAAACACCTGTATGGCCCCTAGGCATGCCCCGTAAGGCGTTATCTGCCACCCTCCGCAAAGGCAAACAGATCTCAAAAAATCTCTGCATACTCAAATGTTTCAGAAGTTATAGACTCAAAGGATGGTCGTCCCAGAACTGGAAGATCTTCATACAGAATGGTGTGGAAGGGATGCCCTTGATTCAGTGAGCATGGAGCCCCACAGTAAGGGGGGTGAGATACGTCAGTAGGATGTCAATCTCAGAGGCCCCGGGGAGGTAAGTCTCTGTTCTCTCAGCCAGAGACCACACAGACCCCAGATTGCAGGAAGGCGCCTCCCAGGGCCCACTTCACAAGCATGCTACCCCGGGAAGTTGCCAAAACAAGGTTTTTATAAAGATTCTGGCAGTGAGTGTCACATCTGCTTGTCTTTTCCAAACACACTCTGAGAGGGACACAGAAGAAAACAGAGGCCCGTGATGGATAAAAGAGCCAAAGATTTTTTTGTTTTTTTATGAACCTGGCTCCTGAGAAAAAACATAAGCACCTCCAATGTGTATCAGAAAAAAGATTAGAAACCACGCTTCAACTCAAAAACACACACCTTTCATAACAGTCTCCACTTTTCTTTCCCAAATTTCACACCTGCCTTTCAGAAGGTAAATATCAAAGTTTGTTATGAAGCACTAATAAAGACACTCGGTATTTTTTTTTCTTTGCTACCAAAACCACCTATTCCAAGACACCTTGAGAAATCAGTTTCCAGTACATAAAGCTAATGAGGTCTTATTTATTTTTTAAGCACAGAAAATTCGAAGAGAGAGGTTGACAGTTTATGAATTATGCAATAAGAAATCCACTCCACTTACTCAGAGCCAAAGGCGGGCAAATCCTCTCTTCCTTGGAGGGTTTATTTCCAGGTCTCTCGAGTATCTTCAATTACCTGTTAATGAAAAATACCCCACGTAAGGCAAAAGTGTCAATCAGCACATCCAGAAATACGTTCTCAACTGTTCCACAACAGTAGACTTCTGGATTAGAACTAATATTACAAAGCTGTGCTCTTAACCGAGTTAGACGGCAGAAACCCTCACAGGGAGATTCAAAGCATCAGCCTCTGTTTACAGCTCACAGGGAGATAGTTCACACCACGCTGCTCAAAAGGTACCATTTTCTTACAACTGATTATGATGACAACATTGCCAGGGAATTTCAACAACTGAAAAGTCTATTGGACTTTAACGACAGGCACGATTTTCTCTACCATCCTAAAACACATCAATGGAAACACAGGTATTTCTAGAGTCAGTGCAACTCAGCACATTTTCCTAGTGACCACCACTTGCTGATAGATAGACAGACAGAAGATGGAAGTGCCGTGGGACTCTGCACGGGAAGAGCAGGGAGGGAAGCCAGCAGGCAACTGTATAACGAGAGCCCGAGATGACCCGAATCACAGGAGTAGAACAGTGACCAGGAGATGTGGAGTTTACTTTCCACGGGGGCCTGGCACAGTTCTCTGAGGAAGGGGCCCTTGAATGGGGCAAGGGAGGCAAGGCTGTGGACACAACAGGTGCACATGTCCTGTGGTGGGAATGAACATGACACCTCCTGCCTCGCCCCTCTCTTATGTCTCCTCTGAGCTTATGCAAGGAGCTCCCCTACGCAGATGACGCTTAGGACTCCCAACAGGGAGGACATCCCGACAAACTCCTCCCAACTGCCTAGTGCCTGAGCCACTTCCCCGTGCATCCTCTCATCCTTCCCAGAACTATGTGGCACAGACATTATATTAAAAAGGAAAAGGATAGCCAGGCATAGTGGCTCTGTAATCCCAGCACTCTGGGAGGCTGTAAGCAGGTGGATTGCTGGAACTCATGAGTTCGAGACCAGTCTGAACAAGAGTTAGGATCCTGTCTTTACTAAAAATAGAAAAAATGAGTATACCATGGAATACTATGCTATGCAGCCCTAAAGAAAAAACGGAGACTTTACCTCCTTCATGTTTACATGGATGGAACTGGAAAATGTTCTTGTTAGCAAAGTATCACAGGAATGGAAGAAAAAGTGTCCAATGTACTCAGCCCTTTTATGAAACTAATTTATAGCTCTCAAATGAAAAATACAACTTAATTCTAGCGTAAGAATATGGGGAGTGGTTGGGGGGGGGGAGGGGAGAAGGGTGGCTGGGTGGTGGGAGGGTGACTGGAAAGATCACCTACATATCTGTCTAACAAGGGTACAAGTGAACTTTTCTAGAACTAGAATATAAATGTTTTGACACAATGACTAAGCAAATGACATGAAATCTATGTTAACCAGCTTGATGAAAGTATTTCAAATTGTATACGAAAACACTACACTGTACCCCATGTTTGCATTAATGTATACAGCTATCATTTAATATAAATAAATAAATACATAAATAATTTTTTAAAAAATAGAAAAACGAGCATCACAGTGGGCACCTGTAGTCCCTGCTGCTTGGGACGCTGAGGCAGGAGGATTGCTGAAGCCCAAGAGTTTGAGGTTGCTGTGAGGGCAACAAAGTAAGACTCTATGTCAAGATAGATAGATAGATAGACAGACAGACAGACACATAGGGAAAGGAGGATGAGGAGGAGGGAATGAGGGGGAGGAAAGAGGGAGGAAGAGGAAGAAAAAGGAAGAGGAGGAGAGAGAAAGGAGAGGGAAGGAAGAAGGGGGATGAGAGGGAGGGAGGAGAGGAAAGGGAGAGGAGCAAGGAGGAAGAGGGGAGGAAAGGGAAGGAGGAAGGGGGGAGGAGAGGGAGGGGGGAGGAAGGAGGAGGAGGAAGAGCACCCACAACAACAGCGACAGCCCCATTCTGCTCCTAATAAGTTAGAAGAAACCCTCTCTGGACCAGAGTTTCCTCAGCTGTGAAATGAAGCTTTAAATTATTTATGAGGTTTCATCCACATCAAAAAATATGAGGAGCCATTTTCCTGTTGACTTCGGTTGTCCATTTAGGAGAAAATACTTACACAGAACTCAACTAAGAACTTTGCAAAAGAATCCCGGGGGTGGAAAGGATGTGTGTGTCCATCTCTCCTGTGGCCAGCGGCCCTGGAGCACGTCCAAAGGGCACCGTGTTTTTGCCATAATGATTAACATTTCAACTGCAGAGAAATTCAAGTTGTACCATGGTGACAAGAACGTGAAAAATCTAAAAAATGTTTTCAGAAGCCACTAAGCGTAACAGAGAAGCTGCAGCTTCCTCCTGCTTCCTTTTCCTTTTCAGCGAGGCCTGAACAATGCCGGGCCAAGGGCGAGAGGCTCGCTAACTGACATGGTACTGGTGACACTCACCAGTGCTGTGGTGCCAGAGAATTCTGAGCCACTTCATTTGCTAAAGGTTCAAGTTCTATGCCATGAACCTGTTATTTCCTATATTACTGAAATCAAACAGCATTTTTACAGATTATGAAGATTGATTCTACAGATTTTAAAATCCTTCAGATAGGGGGTTCTCAAACAGAGGTCATTCTAGCCCCTCCTCCCAGGGTACCTGGGCAATTCTGTAGACATTTTCAGTTGTCTGGACAGGGACAACGCTGAAATCTAGAGGGTGGAAGCCAGGGCTGCTGTTGAACACCCGTAACACACAGGATGTGCCCTCTTCACAGAGAATTATTAGACCCCACCGTCAATACTGCCGAGGCTGGGACACCTTGTTCTAAACCAGCGGTTCTCAATCTCTGGGTGGCAACCCACGGGAACTGTATTAAAGGGTCGTGCCATTAGGAAGGTTGAGAACCACCGTTGTACACTGTGCTAAAGTTCTGTAATTTTATACAGGGTATATACCGTATATATATTCATTCTCCAAACTAATCTTAGTCCTTGCAAAGCAATTCATATATATAGTTTAAAAAAGTAAAATACGGTGATGAAAACACTCCTTTACGGCATTAGAAGGCTTTGAACAGTATTTGTTCTCAATTCCACTTCTGAGAACAACCACTTTCAAATCTTGGAACTGCCTTTGTTGGTGGTGGTGTTCCCTGGGCATCGGCTTCCATGTTTCTGAACTGTCTGCTCTAAGAGTCCCTCGATGAATCGATTTTAGATGTCACTTACCCATCTTCTCTCACATAGATGAGGATGTCTGGTTATTATGAATTCCCGCTGCCAAAGCTGTGCTGACCTCCCACATTTCCCCAACAGTCTCGCGTAACACTTTCCAGCTCAATCTGTGTTCCCCACTTATGACTTTGACAGTGGAATGGACACTGCGGCCTGAGCAGGATTCCTTTCTTACCCACTTTTCTGTTCCCAGAGTGACCAGTTGTGTTTGCTTGCTTCATGTACTGAGATCATTCTTCCAACCCTCCCCAACAATCTTTCCAAGAAGTTTTTTCCCCAAGATCAAAACTCTCAGATAACCTGTCACGTCCAAGTTCTTCTGACCCCAGCACCTGCCGTATTCCCCAAATACAAACACCTGACCTGTCCCCGGAAACAGCCCACATCCTGCTCTAGTCTGCACCAGAAGAGCTGCCGCCTGGAAGACACAGCAAGCCCTGAGAATGCCCTCTGCCTCCTTTGGTCCCCAGGATCCCACATCTCCTTTCTTGGTTTACAAATATCTTTCTTCTATCCTCAATTATCAATTAGTGGAAGGACAACTTCAAAATTCTGAGAAGGGAATTATTTTCTAAGAATTCCACATTCAGTCTGTTTTTCAGCCTTCCTGGGTCAATGTTAAGAAACTTGATTCCATCTGACTGCACGTCCTTCATGCAATTTATTTAAAATGTCAGGCCAGGGCGTCCATACTGTCTTTCTCCCAGGTGTTCTTTTTTTTTTTTTTT
>NW_003852460.1:6850468-6860389 GCF_000181295.1 Otolemur garnettii | reverse complement strand
TTGGTATGAAATGTCTCCCTTAGGATTTAAGAGTCCCCCCCCTCTGGAATTCCTGTTAGGTAAATAACTAAACAACTGGGAAGGAGGGGTGGGGTGGGGTCTTGGGGGTGCGACACAGCTTTTGGGGCAAGACACAATTGTAAGAGGGACTTTACCTAACAAAGACAATCAACGTAACCTGGTTTCTTGTACCCTCAATGAATCCCCAACAATAAAAGAAATATATATATCTGAACAACCACAGCTTCTCTGTCTGATAAAACCTTCTGCCCTCTCTACCTCCCCTGCGTTATAAGGTATTCGCTTGCCAACTGTGACTCGTGAGTACTTGACGTGAGGCTAATGCCAAGCGACAAACTGAATTTTTAATTTTATATCATCATAATTATGTTTAAACGGTGACATGTATCTAGTGGCCACCATATCAGAACAGCAAAAAATCTGAAGATAGCTCAAGAAGGAAAAAAAGACAGATCAGGAAAATCAGGGCCTTCGGCACCAACTCTCAGATGACTTTAAACTTGGGTCCAGATGATAAAACTGAGTGTAATTTCCAAATCCTACCACTACTGTTTTCAAAATAGAGTTCTGTGATATAATTCCCTCTGGGTCACAGGAGCTCAAGGACCTTTCGGAATGGTTATTACACAAGAAAAGGAGTCACTACTACCCCCAACTATAAAAAGGGAATCGGAGATCTCAACTATCTCCCCTCCCCCAAAGGGAGCAATCAAAGTACCTCTCAACACACAGTCGCGTGCAATACGGTGGAAGCAAGCATTTAACACAAAACAAGACACCGGACAAGTAATGGCATGCTTTAACAAGAAATGCGATTTCTAGGCTGGGGAGCAGTGGATCACGCCTGTAACCCCCACACTTGTGGGAGGTCAAGGCAGGAGACTCACATGAGGCCAGGTGTTCAAGACCTGCCTGGGCAACATCACAAGACCCCGTCTCTACAAAACATAAGAAAAATTAGCCAGGCCCAGGAGTTCAAGGTTATACTGAGGCATTCTCCACACATGCTTAAAGTCATTCATGCCACAAATATAATAACGTATTGTCCAGGCACTCTAGTGACAATGACCAAGATTGACAACAGAGGCTCGTGTTCCATCTGAATCACTAGGAATCGGTTTTCATTACAGCTCTGTGCCTAGACCCAGCAGGCATGCAGCAGGTGTACGTACAGAACACACACAGCGCAGCATTAAAACCAAAAGAAAGCCACTCATTTTTAACTTTGAAGAAAGATATACTAGCACTGTATGTAGAGGGAAATAAATGAGGAAAAATTGCTCATTTCACCTCTAAGGATCAACAAAGAAAGCTATTTTCTTACTCTATTCGTCTAGTAAGTCATTTAATATCCATTAGTTTCCACAAAATATGAAGTTTCATTATGTGCTTTACAAGGTCCGTGTAAAAGCAGTCAAATAGGGAAGAAAAAAGATACACAAATGATTTCCTTTTTAACGTTTCTGAGGATTAATATTTCATGCTTGCACCACTGGCAAAATCAATACTTTGAAGTAAACAAACAAACAAAAAAACCCATAGGAAATTTTAATTAGCTACCAGTCCCATAATATTTGTTTATAAGCATTTGTTAGTATTTGAAATACAATGACAGGGTGGCGGGTTCAAACTCGGCCCTGGCCAAATTGTAACAAAAAAATAGCCAGGCGTTGAGGCGGGCACCTGTAGTCCCAGCTACTCAGGAGGCTGAGGCAAGAGAATCGCCTAGGTCCAGGAGTTGGAGGTTGCTGGGAGCTGTGTGATGCCATGGCACTCTACTGAGAGCATAAATTGAGACCCTGTCTCTCCAAAAAAAAAAATAATAATAATAATAAAATACAATGACAGATTAAATTTTATTTAGTAGCTGAAATGAATCTTTAGCAAGAGAAAAAGAATCATACTTAAAGTAGTCCATTAAAAGTGTTAGGATAATATGATCTTTCAAATTCAGCAAACTGTCAGTCAGCTGTAATTCAAATCTCTTCCCACAGATACAACTCCAAATTTTAGAAAGATACCTATTACGAAATACTAATCAGCTTTGTTTATAGACGGCACAGTGCATCAAGAGGTAGAAAAGAATCCTAATTAATCTTTTCCTCATGTCCCAAAGCACTGTCTCCACACTTGTAAGGAGCACTAAGATTCCTTTTAAATGTAATTCTCAAGCACTCTATTGATTCACTGGAATTATGACAAAAGCTGCTCGGCTCCATATGCTCCTCATGTTCATGTTTTGGTTTTTACCATTTGCAAATCACATCTGAGTCCCCCCTCACCTGGAAAGGTCAATTGTACTGTCTTCACTTTCATTTAACAAACAGCCAGCAAATCCCTTTTGGGAAGTGAGTACATAAGCTCAAAATTCCCTCTGCCATCACCAAATTCAACCGCTCCGTTATGTAAGAGCCTAGAAACCTAGGACACCCGTCTCTACTCAAAAAAAAAAAAAAAAATCAGCTAACTCAAGACCTGGGCATTAGAGTGTGTGCACACATGTACACTCGCATATATACATGCATGCACACCTGCATATACACACACACACTCACACATGCACACTCGCATATACACACATACATGCACACACACTTGCATGTATACACACATGTACACTCGCATATACACACGCATGCACACCTGCATATACACATACATGCACACACACTTGCATATATACACACATGCACACTTGCATACACACACATGCATACTCGTGTATACACACATGCGCACACTCACACATGCACACTTGCATATACACACATACATGCACATACATGCACACACACTTGCATGTATACACACATGCACACTTGCATATACACACATGCGTGCACACTCACATATACACATGCATGCACACACGGGCCCACATGTACGCGTGCACACACATGACCGTTCACAAACCAAACTGCGGCTACCACCGCCACCTCTGTGCTGAGGGCAGTGGGAAGAGGTGCTACTTCCTATGCACAATTTCACGAGGCTTCACTTTCACCATGAAGAAGGCATTTCCTCACTCATCCCAGCAGAGGAAATTAAATTCAATTTGAAAACAGACGTCTAAAAAGGATAGCTCAACTCATCACACACCCTGTTAAGGTGGCACCCAGGGCTTCCTGCCATTCAACCCAGACGTGGCTCTTCTGGCCTTGGTAACGGTGCCTTTGTCATAGTAAAGTCCCCTCACAGTCTTCCCTACAACCTGGCTGGACTGTGGGAAACAGCACCCCAGTTCTTTCCTTCCTCATTACTCGCTCTCCACTTTAAAAAGCCACATGTCTCCCAATACTGGAGTGTCAACATACTGGGAAAAACTGTCGACCCCTATGAAGGGGTAGAGACCCAAACTATCTGACTTTCTGATTCTCAACCCTTTGGAAACAAGCCCAGACTTTTCCAGAATTGGAAACAGTTTGAAAGCCTGGGGAAGGTGGTCAGACATGGGTTGAGGGGTCCCTGAGAATTCTCCCATCTGCACCGAGAGGCCCCCAGCCCCACGCCGTTCTCACCTGGGATGACGGTGCTTCCACCAAGAGCCATTTCGGCAGTGAACTGGAGACGGTTCAATCAGCCACCGCTGGGGGTGGGAATGTCCCTGGCACCCTCCAACGGCTGCTTCAGTGAGAAGGATGTAACTGTACAGGAGGTGGCATTTCTCTCTGGGTGCTGGAAGGACTGGGAGGACCCCTGTGCAGGTGTCATCTGAGGACAACTGGAACCAAGACAGACCTGGAAGAGGAGTTTTCCATGCCAAACAGGCCCTGGCAAGTCAGCTCCAAGAGCACCTCTGCGAGCTGCCTCCGCTCACTTCCGGAGTACCACTGGCTCTGTCTGGGCCTATTCCCCATATTTTGCCCAGGCTATTTGCGTCCCAGGTCTCCTAACTACTTTCCGGTTCCCTGATTTTGCTTCTTGAGGGAACTCACAAGTCCAACTGTTAACCCCTCTCTCTGTTTTGGCAGCCCACCCACCACCTCTGCAGGCTCCCTCACCAGGTCCAGCCTGTTCTCACAAAGGCGCTTCCTCCAGGTACACCTCTGATTCCAGAATGAAAGTGAAGTGCCAGGCACTATGCTGGCTACACAGCCGAGTCTCCTAATGTGGACAGATTCCACGCCTCTATCTAAGAATTCCCAGCCCAGAAGCTGGGGCCAGAAGGGCTGGGTCAGAACCAACCTGCAGCCCTGGCCAGCTGGCATATTATGGGGCTAGGTGTCCTGGGGGTCTCCTGCTGCTCACCTGTACAAAGAAGACAAGTGAACCCCAATAATGTCAGGGGTGCATGCTGCCACTCACACATGGAAGAAGAGCACAGCACCTGCCTGGTGCACAGGGGGCTCCGTACAATATCGCCCAGCACTGCCTCCCTCTGAACTGCACAGGTGCTGTGACCAGTGTACAGCCTGATTAAGCATCAGTCGGGCGACCCCCACACAAGAAACTGTGAGCCTTGCAAAAATGGAATGAAGCTATCTGGGAGGTGTGGCTGCAGGAGGAAGACGGGATTACACGTCAAGCACATGGCACAACTCCTGGCCCACCATGACCATCAGCTGGGAGCACTGCCATCAGCTGGGAGCAGCAGAACTGAGGCGCTGAAATGATGGCTCCAAACCTTTCCTCCACAGAACTCATGAGCAAATCTTTCTGCAGCAATCCCTCAGACTCATTTCCGGGGTGACGTTAAGGAACGTTTACTTCCAATACCTCCCTTTCATCTCCTGCTTTTCAACAAATATTATCAAGTAAACTCAAGGCTAGGAGACCCAATTTTCAATGGAGTTTACAGGAAACCACAGCACAGCAGTTATAAAGATAGAAAAAGAAATTCTACTACATGCAGGCCAAGTGCAGTAGTTCAGTTCTGTCATCTCAGCACTCTGGGAGGACAAGGCAGGAGGATCTCAGGAGTTGGAGGCTGATGTGCGGTGTGATGAATTGGAGGCTGATGTGAGGTGTGATGACACCATAGCACTCTAACCAGGGTGACAGAGTGAGACTGTCTCAAAACAAACAAATAATATCCACTGAATTCAATGTACTTTTAAGGCCAAGACTTTTTTTAAATCTCAATAAAATTCAATGATGTAAGAGCTCTGTTAATCATTATAAATTTTTGTTTTCTACATTGATTTTAAAGAACTTCAACATTCAGACCTGAATGACCTTGAAAGCTTTCCTTAGGATCTGGGCACCAGCTGCTTAGGATACAGCATTAAGCACAATAAATTTAGAAATATACTTGTCCTGAGGTGCTTCCACAGGACGCAGCTAGATTAAAATAAGATGCTGCTAACACATCAGAACGCAAAAGCCACCGCCAGGCAACACCTCCAAGAAGCCACAGTGTTCTCATTCTCTGAAATACTTGTAATTCCCCGCCCGGAAAAGAAAAGAGGAGAAAAAACTTGGTGTGCCCTCCAAAAGCACATATAAAATAGTAAAAATAAAAACATTAACTGGGTGAACCAGGGTGCACCGAAGATCACAGCACCCCGGGTACTGAAGTTTGCCACCTGGCCTTCCGTCCCTTAGAGAGGAACCAGGAATCTGAGTTTCCTAGACATCTTCTCAAAGAAGGAATCACACAGCTGGGTGCAGTGGCTCATGCCTGTAATTTTAGCACTCTGGGAGGCCTAGGCAAGTGGACTGCCTGAGCCTGAGCTCAGGATTTTGAGACCAGCCTGATCAAGAGCAAGACCCCCATCTCTACTGGGTATCGTGGTAGGTGCCTGTAGTCCCAGCTAAGTGGGAGGCTGAGGCAAGAGGATCACTTGAGCCAAGAGTTTCAGACTGTTGGGAACTATGAGGCCATGGCAGTCTACCAAGGAGAACAAAGTGAGACTTTGTCTCAATAAAAAAAGAAAAGGAAATATGATTAGATGCTTGATTCAAAGTATCTAAAAAGTGATGACATGTGTACAGAAACAGCTTCTACAATCCTGACACATTCATAAAATTCCTCCCATAGGTCCCAGAAAGAAGAAATTGTGGGCTGTGTACACACTTCACTATCCTCGGCAAACGTGGAGGAGAGATCATTAACTCCCTGCTTAAAATACCCCTCAGTGCAGGATAACGCAAAACACAGGCACAGGAATCCCATGTAGGGGCAGGTAAGCAGAAGTGTGCAGCCCCTGCTGCCTGGCTTACTCCAAGGAAACATTGTAGCAGCACTCTGAGTCCCCACTCTCCTGGGGTTACAGAAACATTGCTGCATTACATTATAAACACATTTCAGTGCCAATAAATATCCCACTTCTACAAGAGTATTTTTATCGGTTGCCTAGTAACCTGTCATATGGCTAGATCCTGCCTCATTATCCAATCCTTCACTGCGGCGTTCTGCTCCACGCCACTGCTAGCAACACCTCGGCGCGCAGCAAGCAGCACTTTCTGAGTGTCAAAAACTTTCAGAGATCACCAAAATGAAAGAGAAAGCTGCACCCTTCACTTCCTAAGGTCTCAGAAAACAAAAAACAAAAAAGCACCGAATGGCAGCAAATTCTGTGATAGTGGTGAAGTAATTTGTGTTCCTATAAGTCACACTAGGGGCTACAGGTATTTGCAAAATAGTAGCAATCAGGGGACAACCAAGGGCCGTGCATGAACAGTGCCTGGGGGGTGTGTGTGTGGACAAATTTCCAGATTCCCTAGGAAATAATCACAAAACAAATAGCATTAAAACTGTCTTACAAATTTGAGTGAGAATTTTAGAAAAGAGAGAGAATTAGGACTTTTATGTCAGTCCAGCAGAGCATCTGGTAAAACCCACGGACCAGAGGCATGACCCTGCTTCTGTGCTGTTGGTGTCCCAGTGAGACCATGCAAGCCTTCCCTCCCCGCCAAATCTCTTCGCAATGCACCGAAGGTCTGAGTTTGCACCCCTGTCCCTCAGAAAGGCCTTCCCTGATTCTCACAGTTCCTGCCGTCCCCTATCCTATACCCTGCAGCAGTGGGCAGACTTCTAAGGCGGCCCCCACAGGCCTTCGGGTCATGCCCTCACCTTGGGTATGAACACAGTTGTTATAAGACCCAGCAATTCTGCTCTTAGGAATCAACCCAAGAGAAATAAACACGTGCCCATGTAAACACCTGTACATGATGTTTACAGTAGCTTTACTCATAATATACAAATTCGAGAAACAACCAAGTGCCCATCAACTCATGAATAAATGAACAAGAGTGGTATCTTTATAACACTGACTACTTTCCAACAACCACCACAAAAGACTGAACTATCAGCTCATGCTACCACATGGATGACCCTTGAAAACTAAACGAAAGAGGCCAGACACAGAAGACCACGTATTGTAACATTCCATTCATGTGAAACGTCTGGAATACAAAAATCCACAGAGACACAAAAAAGATAAGTGGTTGCTGGGGGGTGGGGGTAACGGGTGACTAGTACCCCCAGTGATTCCTGCTGGGGTCACAAGAATATTCTAAAATTGTACTGTGTTAATGGCTGTACAACTCTGTAAATTTATTAAAAATCATCGACTTCTAACAGGTGAAACTTGTGGTATATAAGTAATACCTCAGTAAGCTGGTTTTGTAAAAAGCTCTCCGAGGTCCTTGAAGAGAAGTTTATCTCGGCACTCCTGCATAAGCATTAAACACAAGAGAGCATGTTAGCTCCTCCCATAGCTGGCCACCTCCCCATACTGGCCACGTCCTTAAGTTGACCTGATTTTCATGGACCAGACACACACATGTACGTATCAGTACAGTAGGCCTAATTCCTTACATTGACCACCTCTGTATATCGATCAATTTGTTACAGTCCCTTGGGTGATCAACTTACAGAAGTTCTACTGCATATTAGAGTTACACTGCTACTGTACAACCAAAAAACTAGAGATGACTTCCAATTTTTAAAAGAATGAAAACGCTTCATTTGCTCTGGGACACAAGAGGATTTTCCTAAGTACAATCCCGCTAACGTCAGAAGCACAATAGTGTAATATAAGCTGGTAAGAGGCGCAGAGAAAGGCTTCCTAATTCAAATTATACCCAAAACAATACACTGTATTGAATCAAATCCTATTTGTACATAACATGATTTTCAGCTGGAAAATCGTGAAAACCGAAATGCATAAAATGTGTCTCATTACAGCCACAACAGAATCTGGGGGAGATGAAACCCACTAGAATATTAGCTTATTAGGAGTTAAGAACTCTAATACCTGAAGCCCGGTTTCCTAAGTGGATTTATAATTCAGTGTAAGTGGATTAAGAAATTCAATTTTCTGTCGTCACACATGACAAAAGCTTGAAAAATGAAGGCAAAATATTTTTTAAATTGCTGGGCTGTACAGCTCTTGCCAGAGTGCGTGAGGAACAGCGCTGCTGAACAGACCATGCCCGTAACTCAGGCGCTGTCATTGATTGTACTCTTCTATCCTGGACTCAGCCGTCAGCATAAAACCAGACGTTTGTAGGTTTATTTTTCTGTGCTTTTTTAAAAATATGGGGTCAAATTTAGTCATTTATGCTTAGCACCATCAATCACATCGGGAGGGCAGGATCAATGAAACCAACAGTAAGAGCTAAAAATCTCACCACAGATGTCACTACACCAGGAAGCAGGAACCATATGAAGAGCCACTTCAGAAGTCGCAGGCCCTGATCTGCCAGTGCTCACTTGACCCCCACCCCCCGTCCCAGCACATGAAACCTTGCCCCAGCTTGCAGCAGCCATCCAGCCTTGTGTGTGTTCACGTATGTTCGTACACGTGTCTCTACATACAAACCTTCCAAATAAAAATCTGTGAGGCTATAAGACATCCTCCAGTTGCTCAACCTTGGTGCTACTGACACCTGGGTTAACTCACTCTTGGGGGTGGGGCTGTCCTGTCAACTTGGCGCTGACACCTGGGCTAAGTCACTCCTGGGGGTGGGGCTGTCCTGTGCACTGTTGGACGCTGAGCAGCACCCAGGCCTCCACCCACTCAACGTCAGGGGCCCCATCAGCCTCCCCAGGGACACTGCTGGATCTCCCCGCAGAGATACAATCGCCCCTGGCTGAGAACCACTGCTCTAAATACGCAAACTTCTGATTGTTTAAAACACGCACAGTCCTTCAAACTAGAAGGATCTATTTTTCCTGCATTATTACGAATTACGGTCAGAATCATCTTCTTTGAGAGGTCTTAAAAATGCAATAAATTCTGCATTCCATTTTTTTGTCCTACATTCCATCAAAATCACCACAATGCCTGCTCCTAGAAAGGAAATCTGTAGGAGTCATTTTTCCATGAACACAAAGTCAATATTTTACCAAGATGATTTTTGAAGAGTCTAATAAAAATCGAAACTGTTCTCTTCCATTAGCTTTCCACCAAAGCCTGCAATCGGGGAAAAAAACTCGGGAGATGGTCCTGCATTAACCCACATTCCATCCTTTCCTCGGGTTGACCGAGATTTTTGTAGGTTACATAAATATTACTTTTGAATGACTGTTTATTTTCATTTGGCTTGGGGACAAAAAATAAAATGGATTACTGGAAATGGAGTCTGCATTAAAGCTTCTTATTCTACCCTTTTCATTACGACTCAGAGAAGGATTCCCATGGTTCTGTCATCGGCCTCCTTCTCCCGACTCCTGCCCCAATTCTGGTGCAGATTCAAGACAGCCTTGTTGTAGAACCACAGAGGACTCTTTCTGGGGTCCCAGAACCAATCTCTGCTTTATTTAGGTAGTTATTTATAAACAAAAACACTTTAATTATTTAATGTAACCCAAAATGGATAATAAAATCATCAGGGGAGTTCATAGTTATGTTTTTCTCTTTTAAAACTGTACAATAATTACAAGTAATCCACCAAGTTCTTTTTCCACCCTAAATACGTAGGAGCTGGGGGGTATGCAGGTGGCAGGGAAAG
>NW_003852460.1:6842968-6849301 GCF_000181295.1 Otolemur garnettii | reverse complement strand
AGGTTAGCATGGCTGCTCTTGACAACCCCCGTGTTACACATGACAGGAACGTACATATCATATAATCACAAAAGATCTCAGCTGCACCTCCTCTTAACCCTGTTACTAGAGAAACCCTTCTAATACCAAGGGCACTCAAAATCCTACAAACCAAGGTTAATAAATTTTAAAACGCGTGAGACTAAAACGCTAGGCAGCCACATGTTAGGTATCAACGTTCAGGAGACAAACAGGATGTTCTGAGCAGAAACTTGATACAATAAAATTTATATCTATTGGCAGCCATCACAGTTTCTGACCAGTTCTCAAAATCCCCGTCCCGTGTGTACAAACACACTCTGTTCCAATTCCATCACAATGAAAACTCTGCAGATGGTCTCAACTGATTTTCACAATTTTTTACCATTCAGTTTCAACTGATTTTCACCATTTTTATCATTCAGTTATCATTTTGGTTACAAACACCTAGTTAAGAAGAGGACATTGTTGCTGCCATGTTCCTAAGAATTACCAACAGAAAGTTAAAAGGGGCATTTAAAAGCACCAAGCTTGGTGGGGAGGAAGAATTTCAGTAGTGAGAAAGAAAACGAATGGGGCAAATTGTCAATAATCAACAAATCTATTCTTTGAGCTTTTCTGAGGCCTTAAAAATGTTTAAGATATAAAGTTGTACAGGGCAGATGCAAGCCTCTAAGCCCAGCACTTTGAGAGGCTGAGGCAGGAAGATCACTTGAACCCAGGTATTTGAGATCAACCAGACTGGGCAACATAGCAAGACCCTATCTCAAGGGGAAAAAAGTTAAGGGAAAACAGAGTGTGTGGACCTTGGATTTAATGGAGTTATCCTGCTCCTTCACTCCAGGTACACTTTGCTACTATTTCTTTTAACAAAATACCTAGTTATGTCAGTCTTTATATTGAAATAAATACTGAATAAAATATTGAAATAAACGAATGTTTATTCTGCATTTCTGTTTCCCTGTGTGGTTAAACAGTACACGTTCACATTCCTCTGCGGTGTCCCAGACACGAGCTGGGCGGGAGTGCAGACCCCTCACCTTCACAGGCCCAGGCAGGCCTGGCATGATTCAGGGGACCTGGAGTGTGTCAAAGTGAAAACGGAGCTGGAATTTCCGGTCGAGCTGCTTTCTGGACACCACACACACCCAGCTCTCCAGCAGGACACACCCCAGAGTCTCACATATCCCTGGGGGGAGCCATGAGCGGATTCCTCTACTCCTGACTGAGCAAATACCTAATAATCAGTAGGGTTTGGAATATTTTCAAATAATCCATAACTGCAATTACACACATCTCTTCGGAATGTGGGGTGAGAGAATCCACTGGAGTAAAATGCCCCAACTCTTTGCAAAAAACTCTCCCTGCCAGGACATACACACAGCCAGGGATGAAGATGGCGGTGGATTTGTGACTGTTTTTTCTTTTTTAAAGAACAGCGGGTTACCCTTTGCACAGAATTTCTGTATTCAGCTACTTTTACAAGATTGACGACCTGGGTTCTGTGTAGATAATAAACCTTCACCTCTGTTTCCTAGTGGCACATACAAGAGTCCTCATAATTTTATTCTTCTTAAGAAAAGCACAACTTCCTCAAGAGAAACCCAAATTAAGACCCTGAGAATTTACAAGACCCATAAACTCAACACCAGAGAAGACTTTCTCATCAAATCCCACCCAGAAGGACACCACCCTGCCCACCCATAACCTTCACAAGGGCTAGAGCCTGTGGCACGCCTCTGAATTATTTAAAATTAGGCAATCTTGAATTTCCTATCAGTGCACATTTGTGACGAGAGCTTCTGTCTGGGGTATGAGCAGAGAGTCCCACTCCGGCTGTGAGTTCTTCCTACAGGTTTCTCCTTTCATCTCCACCCCTGCAGGTCACTCGTGCTGCTGACTAAATACCAGTGTTTCCTGGACCACATTTTCTTTTTTATACTTCATCTTCATGGAGTTGGATTCTTCCCAGCACCTGGGTAAGGCAGCCACCAGCCCAAGAACCTTTCTTCACGAGTCATGAGACCACAAGCCATCCCCGAGCTGTCACAGAGGGTGACAGCACACCCCTATCATTTTGGGAACTGGAATTTTTGGTTTATATGGGAATTTTCTATCTCTCTAACACCTGTCTTGACACTTGGCATAAAAAAGACTGCAGACTGGGGTGGGGCCTGTGACTCAGTGGGTAGGGCGCCAGCCCCATATACTGAGAGTGGCGGGTTCAAACCCGGCCCCAACCGAATTACAACAAAAAAATAGCCGGGGGTTGTGGAGGGCACCTGTAGTCCCAGCTAAATGGGAGGCTGAGGCAGGAGGATCGCTAAAACCCAGGAATTTGAGGTTGCTGTGAGCTAGGCTGACACCAAGGCACTCTAGCTTGGGGCAACAGAGACTGTGTCCCCCACAATTTTTTTAAAAGGCAGGATTTCTAACACAGGGATTCCCTGATAAGGACTGACTCCCAACCAGCTGATTTCTCCTCCCCCCAATAACAGACTCACAAAGTTACATGTGTACCCAGAGAAGCCAGGTGTGTGCTGAGGGTGCCCAACAGGCATGTGCCGCCAGCCCCTACTGCTTGGATTCAAGTGCCAGGTCCCCCATCCCCTGTAATTCCATAGCTGCACGTGTCCACCTGCCCTCTCTCTGTTCACCAGGCAGGATGACAGTGCCTGTCCTGCCTACCTCACAGGAACATGTGGAGGCCAGGTGGCATGAAGGCACACGGAGACTGCAGGGCACAGCGAGCGTTGGGGTGATGGGCTGGTGGCTCATGCTGCCCATCATTGAGAGATGGGGGCCTGGTGACCAAGGGGCTGCCTTTTCCTGGTGCTGGTAGGTGACTACAGCTTCTGGGGCAACCTCACTACACCATATTCTGGACTCTTAGGAGAATCCTGCTGCAATTCAGTGCAGGCTAACATAGTCCAGCACACTGGGCGTTTAATAGGTGTGAGTAACCTAGGGTGCCTCCTACAACCCCTGCTTAACAGTAATCGCAGTTTCCTTCCTGGGAATTTTCGGTTGTTTTCTACCTTATCAACGCTGCTGAGGACAGAGGAGAATTTACCGTAGAGATAAAGGAAAGCTCAAGAGATTCCTCCCCCTCTTGCTTGGGTCTCTGCCAAGGCATCAGGAGGGGGTCAAAGCAAGGTGCTTACAAGCCCACATGATGATGGAGATTTACAAAAGACATACTAACCCGTCCTCACCTGAGGCCCTGCCCTCTCGACTGCAGCTCCCCTGCTCTGAAGAAAGGACTGGGGCAGTGCGTTATGGAAACGCCCTGTTCAGGTTGGTGGGATCTATCTGTATGGACCTTGAATGTTCCTGAAATGGCCAGGCTATTGCCACTGCAGTGGAGCAGGGCTGGCTTCCAGGAAAACTTCATGTGAAAATGAATTCCCAGTGTCAGGACAGGAGTCAGCAGGGCCAGACAGTGTGTCATGGCACGCCGGCATGTGGCGGCGGGAGAGGGGAGGCTGGAAAGAGTCAAAGCCAAGGGCTGGCCTGGAGGAACCTTCCAGAGCGTTTCATCACTCTCCATGTCACTACCACTTGTCATCACTTATCAGTGACAGCGGTCCCCAAATTGAACAGTAACCAAAGTTCCCACGCCACTGCCAGTAACAAGGTGTGAACCCCACGAGCTCAGCAGTCACAAAACTGGTCACCAGGCTACGGGAAACCCTGGTATCTACCCACCTTCTCTACTGCAAATGCGATTGTGAAACCACTGGCACAACGATCTCGGAATATTCAGCTTCACACGCAGAAAAGGAGGGAACAAGACACGGAGGTGTACTGTGCAATTGATTCACAAACATCTTCCCAGACCACCGTGCACGTCGCAGTTGCCAACTTCTAAAAATCCCAGAGAGAAATACTGCCAAGTGAGGGGGACCACATACTGGCACAACCTGTCCCCAGGTGCAGCCTAGAGGTGGGCACACCATCCCCAGTGCAACACTGTGCTCGGCACACATACTCAACTCACTTTGAATCCGCACATCACAACGCTGGGATAGAAATGTCTTTGGGCTGTCTTTTATGGTCATGATGGTGTCCTGGACATGTTGTCCCTGCACAGCACAAACTGGCAAGATCCCTGCTTCTGCTTCTCAGCTATGCTACACCCCAAGACCCCCCCACCCAGTCCTCCATCAACCCCCAAGGGTTCCAGCAATTCTAATACATCCTGTTAGCCCACACGAGCCATTTCCGTCATTCAACACCAATAAGGCTGACGGGCACAGCCTGGATCCACACAGGGATATTACATCTACTCACTGGCCAGTGTGTCCAACACAGAGTAAGAAAAACAAAAACTCATCTGTATAATACATGCCCACCCTCATACACACACTTAAAATTCACTTAATGCTGCTGGGAAAATACACAGAACGCTCTTACTCCGCACACAGGATGAAGGTAGAAAAAGTGGCCTTTACTTCTTACCAAAACCCTACAGTATGCACAATAAAAAATCAATACATACACTACAAACACTCCCCAAGGGAGGGCCACGCCCAGAGAATAAGCTCTCATCCCTGAAAAGTACTTCAGCATTGGAATCTTTCCCCTCCTTCCAGAGGGTTTCCTTGGGCAGTACTCACTCACCCTCAGGCCCATCTCCACCTGTGGGCTGAGCTCCCCTGTGAGATCAGTACCATTAAATACACTGAACGCCACCT
This sequence comes from Otolemur garnettii, assembly GCF_000181295.1. Taxonomy (NCBI): domain Eukaryota; kingdom Metazoa; phylum Chordata; class Mammalia; order Primates; family Galagidae; genus Otolemur; species Otolemur garnettii. The sequence continues at coordinate 6,844,586 of NW_003852460.1, read as the reverse complement.
AACAGTGTGTGTTGCGTTTTGTTTGATTCTCAGGCTCTCCCCCCCCCCTCCCCCCAGTGAAATTCTCCCTGTAATTGTTTGATACCTAATGCCCGGTACAGAAAGTACATTCTGAGTTTGTTTTCAACCAGGAAAGAGAGGCTGAGTTAGAAGCTGGGGGGAAATCAATGCTGCATCTTTACTGCACTGACAGAAAAAGCGTTTCTGTGACCTTTAGAAGACGATAAAAGAAGAGTTCTCAAACAATACAGCATGTTGGAGCAACAAACAGTAATATTCTTCTGGGCTTGTCTAAATTCGTGAGTTTTACAAAGACCATGCAAAGCATGAGTGAAGATGTTAAGTGTCTTATTTCTAACCAGGACAAACTATAATCTGGGCCACTGAATTTAGACTTGTTTGCAATGAAGGACTTAGCCCTTGGTTAATATGAAGCATTTTGTTCTGCCAGAGTCAGCACATATCTGAAGGAAAAAGACCAACGATCGCCTCTGTAGTCACCTCCCTCAGTGGCTGCAGTTCTGTGCTAAGAAGTTCTTCGCCCCCAATGCCAGCTAGGCCTTGCGGGCTCACGGTTTCTCTCTGGCTTGGCCTCACCCCCACCAGCCGGTGTGGCCTCTCCAGTACAGAGGCAAATTCCAGCCACTCAGAGTGCATCAGAGAGCCACGATCTGTCCTGTTCTGTCCACATCCTCTGTAAGGCCAGGCTGCTTTCTGCAGGCCTCATTCCTATAAGGAAGCTGCGCCTGGGCCTGCCTCTTTGTCTTGGTGACACACCTGATACACTACACCCTTCAGGACCCAAATCCTGGCCGGCATTTAGTTAGGTCACCTCTGACACTGAGACGATTATGATGATGATCAGTTACTACTCTGTACACAGTGTGGAATGGGCCCGTGGCCTCTCCTCAACAATCCCACTTCTTGTGCCAAACTCTTCATTTACTACGTAACTACCACCCACTGTTGTGCTCACAGGTCATTCTGGACATATTCTGCACACTCTGGATGTTCCGTTCTGCCTGCAACTTCAGAGAGCCTATGCAGAGCCTAATATGAGCCACTGGGTAAGTCTAGGCCGGACTCAGCCTATGGTCTCAGAGGATCACCTGCAGTTGGTGGGGCAGGCCCTGCCCACGATCTCATAGTGATGGGTGGGGGGAGATTCCACAAACCGATCTTCCCCTTTCAGTGAACAGCAACGATGTGCCAGGCGCAGAGCTACAAAGATGAAGATGACACCAAGGACCGTTTGATTGATACCTGAGCCAAGTCCTTAAAAAAGCAAAAGCCAGCCAGGCACATTGGGGTCACTCCTGTAATCCCAGCACTCTGGGAGGCCGAGGCAGGTGGATTGCCTGAGCTCAGGAATTCAAGACTAGCCTGAGCCAGAGCAAGACCCCCATCTCTAAAAATAGCCACTCATTGTGGCGGGCGTCTGTAGTCCAGATACTCGGGGAAGCTGAGCCAAGATCATCTGAGCCCAAGAGTTTGAGGTGGATGCCACGCACTCAACTGCGGGCAAAAGTGAGACCGTATCAAAAACAATTAAAAAAAAAGAAAAGAGGGGCAGCGCCTGTGGCTCAGAGGGGTAGGGCGGTGGCCCCATATGCCGGAC
>NW_003852460.1:6836203-6840995 GCF_000181295.1 Otolemur garnettii | reverse complement strand
CCATACCTCTCTCCGTCACAACCCAGACTTGGCTCTCACCAAAACCCCGGGCATTTCAGGTCTTCCCCACTTTCCCCACCAAGCTGCGTCCCCAGGGACATCAGACTTAGGGTTGTCTTCTCCAGTACAGTAGCTATGTAAACCTAAATTAATTAAAATTGCACAGAAAGACCCAGAGCAGAACTATGCACAACAGCCAGCGGTGAAAGCAACTCCAGCATCCTTGACAGAAGACCAGATCAACAAAATGTGGTCCACCCGCAGGATGAAGCCTTGCTCAGCTTTGAGAAGGAAGGAGATGCTGGCAGGCTACAAGGTGGACTGACCTTGAGAACACGGCCCCAGGGAAAGGAAGCCAGTCACAAAAGGGCCATATGGTCCCACTTAGAGGGGTAGGACAACTAAGTTCTCAAAGTCATCCTAGAAAAAAGTTACACACCTCACTGCGGGATATTCCTACAGTCCCCTGCTAAGTACTCCCCTTGGGAAACTATGCACCAACGCCAGTGCCTGGTCCGCCCTTCAGAGCAATTCTGGAACTCTTTTTCTGGAATGACTATCAGACCTATAACTGGGCCAGTGGCATGTGATTCCTTTATACGTTTCCATTCCACCTCTAAACACCATCACAGCTCACAGAGTGGCCACCGGTAGCCACACTCCTTCAGCCACGTAGGAAGGGTCCGCGGAGTGCCATCTGTGTGCCACATTGCTATGGTATGACACCACCCCTCTGGCCAAACCTGAGTTTCCCAGCAGCAGCCTCTGACACAAGCTGGGCCAAGCAGATACCTTCCCAAGAGAGTGAGAATTAGAGTGGTAACTCACATGAGGTTGGACAGTTAAACAGTCTCAAACTCAACCTAGAAAAAGTGCTACATGTCTCACTGCTGAATAGCACTACAGTCACCCTCCAAGTACTGCCCTTGGCCATGTGGCGACCACAGTGAGATTTAGCAACAAGGCATGTAGCACTTTTTCTGGGGTGAGTTCTTGTCTGAACTTCCTTATGGGGTCTGTAGAGTAGTCAAATATAAGACAGAAAGAAGGACAGTGGACGCGGGGGTGGAGGGACCTCGGGGGAGGGGAACAGTTTCTGTTTGGGGTGATGTAAAAGCTCTGGATGTGGTGACGGCTGCAACAATGTTATGGCTGCAACAATATTATCGAGGTAATTTAACACCACTGAAATAACCACACACTTGAAAATGGTAAACTTGATGTTATGTGTATTTCGCAACAATGTAAAACAAACTGGGGGAGGAAAAAGCAGACTAAATTCTTCCATATGCCCAAACACGGATGCCAGGACATTATCGTCACTGACACATGCACATCAGTCAAGAACTCAGAGGGATCACTTGCGGTTCTCACCCCAGCCCAGCCCCGCGCTCTGCTCAAACTAAGCTCTCAGCAAATACTGGCACCACGTTCCCAACGACTGCATGAAAGGTCTTTGGAAACTCGGGAAGGAATTAGGGGACTGACCTTACGGTGATTGCTTCAAGACTGAAAAAGAAGGACTGGTAACTTACAACCTGAAAACCTTCCTAGAAACGTGTAAAATAAGAGAAGGCCTCCAGTAAACAAACTGTGCACTTCGCGTTTTTGTCCAGCCCCTGGAAGAAATGAAAGCTCCTGCCCAGATCCAGCTGAGAAAAACATCTTGTCTCTATCACTGAGAGTCAATTAGCAGTCGTTGACCGACAAGTCATTCACTCCATGGCCCCTGTTCCTTTCTTCTGGGGTCAAAGGCCCAGAGGTAGCTGGAGGTGGCCCCGGTTCAGAGCAGCGCTTGTCCTCTATTCCTATTAAAATTAGTGCTGGCGCCACGTCACAGCTGAGTCAGAGCAGGCGCTGATGAGCACTTAGATTCTGTGGAAATTATTTCATCACCGTTAGCTGCACACAGCCCATCATGGTAACGTAACTTCACAAGGCACTGCCAATAAGACACGAATGTCCCAGATATAAATTCTCCAGTGCACGTCCACTTTGAGGGCTTTATGTAATGGCCCGTAACCGCTGCCAAGATACAGGAGCTCACAAGATAGCTTAAAAAAACATAAAGGCCATGTACTCAGTTATCACAGGACAGAAGACCACTGCTACTGCTCACTCCCAAGGTCAGACGTCCCCGGAGCGCCACGCACCTGTGTGTTTTTACCATTGCAACCCCCAGGCCAGCCCAACTTCAAAGGCGAGAGTGTTTACACTCAAACAAGCAAAATGTGAAGGACACTGTCCTTGGGTATAATTTTTGACAAGAAATCAAAGCCAAGTTGTACTATTTGGGTATAATTAAAGAGTGCACAGTTTTTTCACAAAACCAGAAATATTTTCCCAATACAATTCATCATCACATCCTCCAGAGCCTGCGCCAACCCCAAATAAGGAGGGCTGCGCGGTCACTGACACACGCCAAAACCTTACTTACCAGGTGCGCTCAGGGAACCTTGGGCAGTGTGCACAGGAGGTGGGGCTCAGGCTTGTCCTAGTCAAAATTGTGGAGGCAAAGTGCACGTTGGCCTGCGTGCTCCCAGGTCCAAGGACGAGGTACACACACTCCCCTCCTTCCTTCTGCCAACAAGCTGCACAGCATGGGGCCATGTCTTTTCCTAGTGGGGGACTGGAAGGTCCCCACTCACCGCATAGGTCCTGTACAACGGCAGCACATGCCTGGCACACAATGCTAAGCCCTGCCTCACACAGAGGGCACCACTGTCCATGCAGACAACTAAGGCTTTGGACTTTTTAGGGCGGAAAGAAGGTCAGGAGGATTCAAGTGGGATGGTTTCTAAAAGCCTAGGTCTGCAGAAAACCAGGCAGTGGGAAGACTGAAGCTCATGTGTCTGGCCTCTTAAGAGGAAGATAATAAAAATACCTGCCTGCCACTGTCCAGGCTGTGTTCTGAGCATTCGAACAAGTAGCAGCTTTTACAATGATTCCACTTACATGAGGCACCTGAAGCTGTGAAACCTGGACAGAGAGAAGAGCAGTAGCTACTGGGAGCTGGGGACGGGGTGGGGGCTACACGAGAGGATGGGAGCCATGCTGCATACAGGCAGGGGACAGTGCTGTCCACATAACATGTGTGAAGGTGGCAGACCACCTGTCAGCTGGGGTTTTATCACAATGTAAAAAATGCTCCAACAGGCTTGGCGCCTGCAGTACAGTGGTTATGGTGCCAGCCACATGCACCAAGGCTGGTAGGTTAGAGCCCGGCCTGGGCCAGCCAACCAATGGTGACAACTGCAACAAAAAAATAGCTGGGCATTGTGGCAGGCACTTGTAGTCCCGGCTACTAGGGAGGCGGAGGCAAGAGGATCACTTGAGCAATTCCTCTACTAGGTATATACCCAGATGATCAAAAATTATTTCACAACAAGACATTTGCACCAGAATGTTTATTGCAGCCCAATTCATAATAGCCAAGACATGGAAAGAGCCCAAGCGCCCATCAACCCATGAATGGATTAACAAATTGTGGTATATGTACACCATGGAATACTATGCAGTCATAAAGAAAGACAGAGACTTCATATCTTTTATGTTTACCTGGATGGAGCTGGAACATATTCTTCTCAGTAAAGCATCCCAAGAATGGAAAAAAAAAGTATCCAATGTACTCGATACTACTATATATATACTATAATATATAACCACCTACATAATCATATGAATGGCAAAACATATCTACAGTCCAGAAAGTAGAAGGGAAGGGGGAGGAGAAGGGAGAAGGAAGGGTACTCAGGGGGACCTCACCTAATGTGCATGATGCAATGGTATGTTTCAAAACTATTAAGAAATGAGTATAATTGTGATGGATGTGTTACTTGGTTCAAGGTAAACTTTTCACATTGTATATCGAAGCAGTACCCTGAACCCCATAAATGCATCCGTGTACAAAGTAATGACTTAATAAAAAATAATTAATGAAAAAAAAAATAGAGGATCACTTGAGCCCAAGAGTTTGAGGTTGCTGTGAGCTGTGATGCCACGGCATTCTACCCAGGGTGATATAGTGAGACTCAGTCTCAAAAATAAAATAAAATAATGCTCCAACAAACTCCTACTACCAAGGGAAGTATACTATACGAGGTCCCCCATAAATGAAAGGGACTAAGAGGCTAATGACAGTTACCCCTCATGCTGTTTTAGCAAAACATGTGAAAAGGGAAATACTCAATGCTGTGTTATTTTTAAAATTGGATATTAAAGACCATCGAATTTTATACTTTAAATGGGTATATGGCATTCAAATTACATCTCAATAAGGCTTTAAAATAAAAGATCCAAGGGGGGCAGCTCCTGTGGCTCAAAGGAATAGGGTGCCAGCCCCGTATGCCGGAGGTGGCGGGTTCAAACCCAGCCCCGGCCAAAAAAAAGGAAAAAAAAAAAGATGTAGACCAGACAAGAAAGGATGCATAGGACTCAGCACTGAATAAACTGTCAGCCTATGCACAGAACGAATGGGAAGAGAGAACTCTCTGAGGATAACATGTGGCCACTAAGTAACAACTGTGCGTTGATAAGTAGAAAAATAATGATTTAAATGATAAAAAACAAGATTCCATACCGGGTAAAAGGAAGTCTTTCTTCCATGGAGGGTTTCCCCGCAGATGGAAACCAAACCTTCCAGCCCCTGAAGTGTTTTCCTACATTAATCCCCTAACCTCAGACCACTTCTCTGGACTGTCGCATTTATGTTTATGGAATTTTATCAAGACACAGTTAAGTGGCTCAGCATCTGTAGCTCAAGCGGCCAGGGCTCCAGCCACATACACCAGAG
>NW_003852460.1:6803214-6835778 GCF_000181295.1 Otolemur garnettii | reverse complement strand
TCATAGTGTTTATTTATTGAGATGTAACTCACGTACTATGAAATTCTCCCTTTCAAAGTGTACAATTCAGTAGTTTTTAGTATATGTAGTGTTGTGCCACCACTATCCAATTCAGAATATTTACATCACCTCAGAAAGAAACCTGGATTCGGGGAGGAGTGGTCCCTGTCACTCCATTTGACAGGGAGTCCCCCTCCCCTAGCCCCGGGCAGCCACGAGTCTGTTTGCTTTCTCTACTGACTTGCCTCCCCATGTCACACCATGTCACACCAGGAATTGTGTCCCTCCCAGCTCGCAGGCTGAAGCCCTGATTCCCAGTTCCTCAGGATTGTGGCTGTGTTTGGAGATGGGCCTTTGAAGAGGTGACTAAGGTAAAATCAGGTCACTAGGGTGGGCCCTGATCCAGAGGACTGGCCTATTACCATCCTTATAAGAACAAATCAGGACACATACACTCACAGAGACGACCATGTGAGGACACAGGGAGAAACGGTGTCTACATGCCAAGCAGAGAGGCCTCAGGAGGGACCAGCCCTGCCAGCACCTTGATCTTGGACTTCCAGCCTCTAGGCTGTGAGACAACACGTCTGCTGTGCAAGCTGCCCAGCCCACGGTGCTTTGCTACAACAGTCCCAGCAGACTAATGCATGCTGTTCCAGGCTCCGTGCCAGGCCCGGGGAAGGCACAGCAAAGGCTGAGCAAAACAATTCTCCCTCCAACTCCTGGACAAGGGAAGGAACATGGTCTGGTCCCCTTAGTCTTCTTCCCTTTTACATTTTTTGGAAAATATATTTGGATGTAATTCATCCAAAGTCTTCTTCATCCACGACCTTATTAAGATACAGAATTGTGGCCAGGCTCAGCAGCTCACACAGGCAATCCTAGCACTCTGGCATGCCGAGGCAGGTGGATTGCTTGAGCTCGCAAGTGCAAGACCACATCTCCGGAACTACTCAGGTGTGGTGATGGGCACCTGTAGTCCCAGCTACTCAGGAGGATCACTTGAGCCCGTGAGTTTGAGATTGCTGTGAACTATGACACCACAGCACTCTACCCAGATGAAAAAGTAAGACTCTGTCTCCAAACAAAAAAGAAAAAAAGAAACAAAGACATAGAATTGTAATATACTGTCTCTCACCCCTCCCTGAATGAACAGCTGCTCTGGTACCTGGGTGGGGCAGAAATCAGTTAACTGGCATAAAATATACACAGCATAAGCTCCCTGGGGAGGGACCCCATCCCGGTGCAGACAGAGGCCCTCACTGCCACAAAGCTCCTCAGAGCAGGACAGCAGATGTTTCCTGAGATCGGTCACCCTAAACCCTCTTATCCACACACATTTTAGGAGGCAACTTCAAGCATCTTCCAGCAAGGCTGGATCTACACCAGGCATCCTCCAACTACGGCTGCAGGCCACATGCGGCCCACCGAGGACATTTATCCGGCCCGCCGGGTGTTTTTGATCCGCTGCCTGTCCTGCTTAGCAGCCGACTCGTCCCGGGGCCCGCAGTCCGGCCCTCCAACAGTCTGAGGGACAGTGAACTGGCCCCGTTTTAAAAGTAGACCCCTGATCTATACTTCTTAAATAAGTGGAGATGCTTATTATTCCAAGTCTTAAAGGACCAGGTAATAATAGGTAACGGCTTTGCTCACCAGAAATGTGAGATTACTGACATTTATTCAACCAAGAAATATTTATCAGTTGTTAGGCAAGGAACAGTAACAATAGACACACATACACACACCTCCCCAGGTTCTTGTGAGTTCAAAACAAGCACCCAGCAATAAGAAAAAATTTAAATGGTTCTGCCCATCATGTCCTGAGTGAAAGGAACCCCGACCCCAGCCCACCGTCTGTCTGGGGTGCTTCTTGTTTAGGGCTCTTCATTTCGCCGTAGGGAGAACTAAGGACTGAAGTACACCCGTAACTCCATCCCTGTCCTCCCCTCTGCAACCCTTCCACACTCCGCACCAAGGTCCTGACCCCTGAGCAGCATTCCTGGACACTCTCACTCTCCTGCTGGGTGCTGGCGGTGAGCTCTGAGCTGAGACTGGAAGGAGCAGGAGTCAGCAGGAAATTAAGGACCAGGCCTGGGGCTTTACAACCCAGCTGCACAGTAGCATCACCCACAGAGCCTTTAAAATCCTAATAAAAACTAGCCCGGCATTGTGGGGGGCACCTGCAGCCCCAGCCACTCGGGAGGCTGAGGCAGGAGGATCCTCGCCTCCAGGAGCTCGAGACTGCAGTGAGCTATGATCACACCACTGCACTCCAGCCCGAGCAACAGAATGAGACCCAGACTCCTAAAATAAAATTAAAAATTACATTTTTTGAAAACCCTGATAAAAAATCCAAGGCAGGAAACAAAGCCTCAAGTTTACTAATCATTAAGGTTTGCAGGCAGTGTGAGGGGTGGGAGGAAGGGGGTCACAGCAGGTGTGGGAGAGATCCAGGGTTCCGCCTGCACCTCAGCTCTAGGCCTCTCTGGTGCACCGTGCAATGGGGCTGGCGCAGCCTGAGGCTGGAGCCCAGAGCATGTGGTGCCTCCCGACACTCCCTGCCTGCTGCAGCACATGATCAACATTAACTAAAACTGGGAGATGTGCAGCATCTCAAACAAATTAAACTGGACTCTCTGGAGGTGAGGATCAGAAAATGTATAAAGCCCCTAAGAGATCAGAACACAGCCCATTGGAGCAGCACCCCTGGCAGACAAATGGCATCCTCTGCAGAGCTGCAGAGCACAGAGGGTGCAGAATCCCAGGCCTCAACCGGTAGGCAGAGGCGGGCTCAGGGCCGGAGAATATAGAGGGATGAACCTTGCAAGTGTCTGAAGGTTTTTTATCTTGGGCTTTGTGCAGCCCTTATTAAGTTTCTGCCAATATGATGCCTGAACTTAGAACTGCAGGTACAGCCATAGTGGTTCTGGCAGGAGACAGGAGGGCAAAAAAGGGTTTGGGTGAGCAGATTGCAAAGGTCACCCCAGGGAAGAAGTTCTGGGATTGCAGGCGACAAGACTCCCCAGCCCAGCAGAGTGACCAGCATCCCGAGAGCTGTACATCACCCCTTGAGGTTGGGAAGGGTGTCAACACCTGCCACGACCATGCAGAGAGAGCTGCTGAGCCTGCTGGTGGGGGCATGGCCCTCCCGGACAGCATACGAGCTCACCTGCCCAAGAGGTCACCTGCCTGTATGACCAGCACAGATAAAATGCTTGGCAGTGAAACAGTCCATGTGTGTGTGTGTGGGGGGGGGGGGGCATTATTATTATTCTGAATTGAACAAATCTAAAAGTATAATGGGAGAAAGAAGATTTTTTTTGGCGACAGTCTCACTATGTCACTCCCTCGGTAGAGAGTTGTAGTAGCATCATAACTCACAGGAACCTCAAACTCTTGGGCTTAAGTGATTCTCTTGCCTCAGCCTCCCAAGTAGCTGGGACTACAGGCGCCCACCACAACACCCAGATACTTTTTTTTGTTGTTGTGGTTGTCACTGTTGTTCAGCAGGCTGGTTTTGAACCCTCCTGCCTCAGTGTACGTGGCTGATGCCATAACTCCTGTGGTACGGGCACCGAGCCAGAGAAGGAAGAATTAAGGCCAATAAGTAAAATGTACCATTTTTAAATACAGTAGAATGTCTGTAATTTGACCACCCAAAGGACTGCAACACACTGGTCAACATAAGGAACTCGGCCTACTGTATTGATACGTACATGTGCTGCATGTCCAGTCTGTGAAAATTAGGTCAACTTAAAGAAGTGGTCAGTGTAGGGAGGTGGTCGACCATGCAGGTTCTACTGTATATTATTTTAAGAAAAAAAGTCCTCCAGTTACATTTTAAGATTTCTCGGGTTGACTTCAACACAGATGAATGAACATTTAAGATGAAAAGGTAATTCCTTAAAATTAAGAGGCCAAGGGGATTTTTTTGCACCTTAGGTTAAAAGAAAAACGTAAATCTTGTTGAAGAAGTACAAAGGCAAGGGGCCACAGGCATAGTACTTTAAAAAGGAGTGTGTTTTTACAGCTTTAAGAACATAAAAATGTGTGATGTGGTCTGCTCATTAAGCGTAAGTGCCAGTATAAATTGAATTTTAAGCTATCATTTACCCGGACAATGATTTCGAATTTAATAACTAAATTTGCTTTAATTGCTTTTAAATGGTGCTGGCAAAATTTGAGAAAGCTCTTCGTTTCTGCCCATTCACTGGAAGCAGGTACGTTGGAATACAGAAGGAAAAAAAAAAAAAGAAATCAAGGGCAGCGGCTGTGGCTCAAGGAGTAGGGTACTGGCCCCATACGCCAAGGGTGGTGGGTTCAAACCCAGCCCCGGCCAAAAAAAATAAATGAATAAAATCGTTATAAAAAAAAACAAGTTTTCTAGACTCAGTGTGCTCCACCATGTCAAGCAGACCCAGACACTTCAGACTTTAAGAAAAGTGGAGGCAACAGAGGAGAGGAAAGATCCCCTAGGTCCCATGTGACGTTAAACCAGTATTTGGCTTATAAATGCTCTTTCACTTTGGAAGACATCCACAAAAAAAAAAGAGTCTTCTGTTTTAACGCTGCCTTTTGCAGTCTTCTAGAACTGGGAGAATTCATGAATGTTTTCCCCAGATTCAAAAGGGTTTCTATTCTTTTGTAGATTTGTTTACTCCACGACAACACATATTTGTATTTCTAGGCATTAACCCATCTCTCTGTGTTCAGAAAAGGGACAGCAACTGGAATAAAGTTTTCCTAAAAGTTTTACCCTGAATCTCACGTTCCCCTCCATGTACATATCCTCAGAAACCAAGCATCTGGCTACGACAGCAGCTCAGGCCTTGAATCCAGTCTGCCCTGGGTGTGCCATGGACCAGCAGCAGCCCAGATGAGTTCCGGCACCCTCCACCCAGGAGGTCTGAAAGTCTGAGGCACGACGGCCTGGAACCCAGCAAACCAGGCAAACTGGAACGTGAGGCCACCAGCCCCAGGAGACAGACTAACTACCTTCCACTTCTGGATCTGAGAAAATTTTGACAGCTACAATGCTCAGAGCAACAGAGAGCCAGGGAGTAGAGAGTCACCTGCCTTATCAGGCTATGAGTCTTCACGGCCACTACCCAACTCTACCACTCTCACGCCAAGGTGGCCACAGAGGACAGAGAAACCAACAGGCACGGCTGTGTCCCAGTAACACAGGAGTTGCCAAGGCGAGCCAAAGAAGGACTTCTCCAGGACACGGAGTGTCATCAAACTCAGGCCGTGAGCTCTGCTTTGGTGACTTAACGACTTACACTGTTGACATTTTTTTCCAAGAAATACAAACAAATCAACAACAACAACAATCAGAAAACTTTTCCACTGAATATTTTTCAGGGCTGGTTTCCAAAGACTGCACATGGTGTCACAGGTGCTATAGTGACACATGGCCAAGGTCCCCCTTCAGGGCTTGTGCCCCCACCCCAAATGCCAGCAACTTGCCTTCACCCAAGCGAGGTCCCAAGGAATGGTCCATGCGGGGACTTAGGAGGCCGGGCCCCTTTGAGCAGTCAGCCCAGCCCAGCCCCAGAGCTCCCCTATCTCCTGCACTGCCCTAAGAGCTTCCTGCACACAGATCCTCTCTTAGCCCACCTCCTGGGAAACCCCACCTGCCACTTTGGGCTCCCTGCCAGGGGTCCCAGAGTGCTAACTGGGAATGAGAGATGGGGGATTCCAGAAAGGAAGACCTGAGTGGGGGCCACTGTCCCTCCCCTGTCCACCTGACAGCAGCCTTACTTCTGAGACACCTTCCTTACGAGAGATGCCCACACCTCACAGTTTATCATCTCGTTCTGTGTCCCAGCTCCTCACTCTTCAAATGGGAAATGAGACTGTATGTTCTTTATATTTCCTTCTGTGAGGACAATTCCCGGGAAATAACATGGAACTAAAAATGGCTTTAAGTAAAACCAGAGCGTCTGCCTTCACAGTGGCCTGCAGTGGCCTGCAGTGGTCTACGCATCCAGTGCGCCAGGGTTCATCCTCGGAAAAGGAGGAGACGCTGACACAGGTACAGTGTGCTGTGCTCGGAGGGGGGCCAGACACAAAAGGGCACGAACCCCAGGATCCCACCAACCTGCGTACCTCAGAGACCTAGGACGCCCAGAGACCATGGGGCTCAGAACCCCAAGATATTTATCATGTGACCCTTGACACAAAACGTTTGCTGACCCCTAACAAAAATGAAACAGAATACCCAGAAACTTCTTTTAAAATGCACACTTAGAATGTGGAAACAGCCTAAATGCCCACCAACCCAGGAATGGATTAACAAGCTGTGGTCTATGTACACTACGGAATACTATTCAGCCACTAAAAAAAAAAAAAATGGAGACTTTACAGCCTTTGTATTAACCTGGATGGAAGTGGAACACATTCTTCTTAGTAAAGCATCACAAGAATGGAGAAGCATGAATCCTATGTACTCAATTTTGATATGAGGACAATTAATGACAATTAATGACTCGGTGGGGGTGGGAGGAAGGGGAGAGCAGAGAGAGAAATAAGGAGGGAGGGGTGGGGGAAAGGAAGAGCAGAGAGAGGGAAGGAGTGAGGGGGTGGGGTCTCAGTGTGGGCCACACCTTTTGGAGGCAAGACGTGATTATAAGCAGGTCTTTACAAATGCAATCAGTGTAACCTGTTTTCTTGTATCCTCAACGAATCCCCAACAATTAAAAAAAAAATGCACACTTAGGGTTAGCAACAAATATAGCGTATAGGGATTATGGCAAATTGCTTCAAAAAAAAAAGAGTAAAAAGTCACACTAAAATTAACACAGCAGAGACCTGAATAGTAATTTCCCTCTCCACAGCAAATGTGTGTCTGCTGTCCTTTTCCCTAAACAGCCCCTCTCGCGCACTATTACAAATAAATCCCTGTCATGAGAGTGGAGATGGCAGCCTGTCTCCAGCTGCTGTCCAGCCTGGCTCAAACATCAGTCCCTCTGCACCACCAGTGGTGGGTGGGAGAGAAGCAAAGGGCTGGGGAACGGACGGGACCCCCTGCTCCTGCACCCCCATCCCATACCTAGCCCAGATCAACTTCCCACCACCTCTGAGCCCTGCTTCCTGCAGGGCCCATGCAGTGGCAGGGTGGAGTTAACCTGCAGAACACAGGGGTCCCCTATTTCCCCGATGTGCCTCTCCAGGTCCATCGGCTCCAGCGGGCAGAAAGCAAGTCTCCAGACCTTACCAACTCCTGGCATGAGTTTGCACAGATCAGGCCACCAGTAAGTGCCCACAGAATAACCGATATATTCGATTAACTGGTGTATCAGTGAAGCAATCCGGGAATCCCACAGAAATGAAGCACAACTGCTTTCTGGAACTCGGCCAGCAACGAATCCAGCATCACCTCTAAACAAGGATGGAGAGTCCCGTGCACGTCCGGAAATGAGGGAGGCCTGCTCCAGGGAGTCCAGCTACCAAAGCAGAGGTGTGCAGGTAACACCACAGGCCGCAGCCGCGCCAAGAACAGTTTTGCAGTTTATAAGTGGTTGGGGCGGGATCAAAGAAGGAATAATCCTTTAGAAGATATGGAAATTCTAAGCGATTCAAATTTTGGTGGCCATAAATGGAAGCCAGGCCCACTGGTCAGTCTAAGTACCACGCAGGGCTGCTGCCTCCCATCAGGTGAGGCCGAGCAGAGCTGAGGATAGCAGAGTCGGGCCCTCAAAGCCTGTGTGCTCCAGGCCGTCAGAGAAAACACTCCCCAGGTATAGTCCCACAGAATACCCGTGAGATACCGTATTTCCAGAGGAGACAAAGACCAGGGTTTGGACTAGGAAAGCCACATCTTGGCACAAGCTCTGCCTCCAAGGGACCCCGGGCAGGTCCCACAGCTTCCACTTCTTCCAAAATAAAAAAGACCATTTCAGCAGCATCATTATTTCTCTCAAGTTCACACCACGATTGACTCTGAAATCTATCTTACTCTGAGAGAGGATTCAAGCACAGAATGGAAAAAAATGTAGGTTTCATCTATAACAGATTATAAATAGTCTGCTCTGCTCGTTTAGGTGACAGCCAGCTTTTATTTGCTTGTTTTGAGCTCATCTCCACCTCCAGGTCCAAAATGAGTAAGGAGGGGGTCAGTAAGGAAAGGTCGGGGAGCCAGGCTTTACGGTCTCTCTCCCTCTCTCCCCTCCTGTCTCTCTCTCTCACACACACACAGTTCTTTCTCTTTCCCTCTTATCCAACCCCTTCATTTGGACTGTGGGTACAGCTGCACCCATCAATCTGATTTCTAACACAAGGAAAAGCAGGCGGGGATGTCCCCACGCACATTAACATGACGAGATGCTTAAATATTCAACCCTCTTGGGCAAAAAAAAAAAAGCAAACCCCAATCTAAGCTATCTCACATTTGCCACAGTTATCGGGATTGCTTTAACACAAAATCTCTTAGAGAAGAATTATTTTCCCTGTGCAAACAAATTGAGGAAAATGCAGAGAGCAGCGTGTGTGTCCAAAGACTTGATTTACATACCGATTTAAACGCTGGCCAAATTGGTATTGTTTTATGTGTCACATATACTTAAACACCAACTCGCACATTTATATTCCAGCCAAAGTGAGTTATTTTCTCCTGTTCACAATCCGTTCTTAAACAGTCCCGAATCAAAGGCAAAACTACACTCGGGAGACTATACGGTTACGCCATTCAAATCTGGATAATTTCTTGGTAAAAAACAAGCCTCTATAACATAAATCTCGGCATAAATGTCTCCTTATTAAGCAATGACAGACTGTTTCCATGCTCCTGATGCTGGAGGAGTTGGCTCAGAGCAACTGCAGCATCCACTGTTACAAGGCAGTTACTTTTTCACTCTTCTTACAGATAGATTTGTCCAAATACCAAGGAATGTTGGAAAAAAAAAAAAGCATGCATTTAATTCAGCCTTTGCACAAGCTATGCCTGGGCATTCCTCCCCACCCACCCTAAATGTCCACTCCTCAGGTTCTAATTAAGACGCCCACCTCACAGCCTCTCAGGCCGCCTGGATTTCCTGCTACAACCCGATTGTACGTGTGTGCGCATCCTTGCTTCTCCTCCTCTCTCCTGCTGGGGACGCGCCTGTGCCAGAGCAACAGGCATCTATTCTGTCCCGATCACTGCTGTATCACTGGCACCCAGGAAAGAACCCATCAGACTGTGCTGATCACTCTGTGGAATGAATGAATGAATAGGGGCGGCCACTGCACAAACAAGCATTTTCCGAGAGAGGAGAAGGGGGAACTCTGTGTATATCCTGGAAAAGTGAGTCATCTCACACGGCTAGGGGAGGGTACAAGCCCAAGTTCTCAAGGGTCATCAAATTCGGGCAGGGAGGGAGGCGCCTGTGGCTCAGTGAGTAAGGCGCCGGCCCCATATACCGAGGGTGGCGGGTTCAAACCCAGCCCCGGCCAAACTGCAACAAAAAATAGCCGGGCGTTGTGGCGGGCGCCTGTAGTCCCAGCTACTTGGGAGGCTGAGGCAGAAGAATCGCCTAAGCCCAGGAGTTGGAGGTTGCTGGAGCGACTCCGCTGCACTCTACCGAGGGTGAAAAAGTGAGACTCTGTCTCTACAAAAAAAAAAAAAAAAAAAAATTCGGGCAGGGAGAGATGCCGACAATCTTATCTTCACTAATCGTTCACTACATTCCATTACAAACGCAGGAGAAATTCTGTCGTGAATCGGCGGCCCCCTGAGATTTTCAGCAACAGACATCACAGACCTTTTCATATCATCTTACAGAGGTCTCAGATACTCAGATGCATGCTGACACGCATCACTACTTAGAAAGGACAGCAGCAGTTGAAGCCGCTGCTAGGTCAAGACATTTAAAATGTTTAAAAAGCACACGTGAAAGAACGGAAAGCCGGATGTCACAGAGATATTATGCACTCACGGTCACAGCAGCATTATTCTTAACAGTCCACAGGGGGAAGCAACCCGAGTGGCCATCGGCGCGGATGGATAAACAGAGCGTAACCCATCCACACAACGGAATATTATTCTACCTCGAAAAGAGGAGAAATCCTGATAATTCTGACACACGCTACAACTCATATGAACCTTGAGGACATTACACTGAGTGAAATAAGCCAGGCACAGAAGGCAAATATGTGCGGTGCGACTGACGTGAGGTCCCAGAGCCATGAAATTCAATAGAGACACAAAGTAGAAAGTGGCGGCCAGGGGCTGGCAGAGGGGACGGGAACGCAAGGCTTTAGCAAGGACAGAGTTTTGGAGTTTACATAGCAGGGAGAATGTACGTGATGTCGGTGAACTGTACACTTGGAAATGGCTAAAATAATAAACTTCATACTTATTTTATCATAATAAAAAAAGGAAAAAAGTACATATTACTATTCAAGAAGCACATTTTTTAAATAATTTTTTTTTGTTGTTTTTGAGACAGAGTCTCACTATGTCACCTTTGGTAGAGTGCCAGGGCGTCGCAGCTCACAGCAACCTCAAACTCTTGGGCTTAAGTGATTCTCTTGCCTCAGCCTCCCAAGTAGCTGGAGCTACAGGTACCCGCCACAACGCCCGGCTATTTTTTTATTGTAGTTGTCATTGTTGTTTAGCTGGCCTGGGCCAGGTTTGAACCCGCCTGCCCTGGTGTATGTGGTCCATGCTGTAACCACTGTGCCATGGGTGCTGAGCCACATTTTTTAATAATTTAATAACAGTTCCTTCAATCGCTTCCTTTGTGATTCTATTTTTAAAGCATTATAAAACAAGGAATGTTGAAAAAGAAAAAGACACACATTGAATTCACCCTTCTGACTCTCAGACCTCTCGGGCTCTGCTGAAGGGCTAAAGGGACTCCACGTCCACAGAACAGGGAAAGGCAATGATATGAGACAAGCGGCCAAGTAAATAGCCTCGCCCTTCTGAGCCCCAGCACAGGGAGTCTGCACTCACTGTCACAGGGAGTGGACACGTGGAAATGCCAGGCCCCACACCAGCTGCTGAGGTCTGGGTGTTTTGGAAGAGTCCCACAGTAGAAAGATGAAGGGGCGCTGAATGGGGAAAAGGTGGAGGCCACCCTGCATGAGTGACACAGTCCTGCATGAGTGACTTGGCCCAGCGTGCGTGACACGACGCAATGTGGGTGCTGCCCTGCATGGGTGAAGCGGCTCAGTGTGGGTGCTGCCTTGGCGGGTGTCACGGCCCAGTACAGTGCTGCCCCGTGTGGCTGATGTGGCCCCAAGTACGTGAAAGCTGAAGGCAGTGGGTCCAAGTGTAATGCAACAGGGGAATAAGCTACTGGATCGAGACAAGGGTTTGGGTTTTCGGTTTTCCCTTGTGTTTTCTGTCCTAATGGCAAGTGAAGAGTCTGTGAAGAGTGAACAGGAGAGATGAAAGATTTTCTGCCCTTACCAAGCAATGGTTTCTACTAAATCCCAAAGCAGGCGAACTGTTGCTGATCTCACAAAGCTAAAGCCACGTTCTCAACATGTTCAGAAAACCTTGCATGCAGATGGAAACTTTCAGCTTGTCTTTTCTTTTCTGAAGGCAAAACGTCAACAGAGCCGATGGGGAGCTTGCTAAGAGTTACAGCTCAGGCTCGGCGCCTGTGGCTCAAGTGGCTAAGGCACCAGCCACATACACCTAAGGTGGTGGGTTCGAATGCAGCCTGGGCCCGCCAAACAACAATGACGGCTGCAACCAAAAAATAGCAAGTGTTGTGGCGGGCGCCTGTGGTCCCAGCTACTTGGGAGGCAAAGGCAGGAGACTCGCTTGAGCCCAGGAGTTGGAGGTTGCTGTAAGCTATGATACCACAGCACTCTACCCAGGGCGACAGCTTGAGGCTCTGTCTCAAAAAAAAAAGTTACAGCTCAAAGGTGGGAGCCCCGAGAATCTGAATTCAACCCAAGAGGCAGGAAGGAGGGGTTTCTGCTGCGGGAAGTCAGGGCATTACTCCTTAAACCCAATGAGCTCAACTTCGACTTTCCACTGCAATGGGTGAGAGCTGAGCGGCGGTCTTCCCCAATGAGTAACAAAGACTTACCAAGTGGCTGCAGGTCCCAATAAGCACACCAGGGTGGGCATTGTGGCTCACACCTGTAATCCCAGCACTCTGAGAGGTGGAGGCAGTGGATCATCTGAGCTCGTAAGTTCAAGACTAGCCTGAGCAAGAGCAAGATCCCATCTCTACCAAAAATAGAAAAAGCACCCAGGCATTGTGGTGGGTGCCTGCAGTCTCAGCTACTCAGGAGGCTGAGGCAAGAGAATCGCTTGAGCCCAAGAGTTTGAGGTTGCTGAGAGCTGTGACGCTACAGCACTCTACCCAGGGGGACAGAATGGACAGAGTGAGACTCTCTCTCAAAAAAACAAAAAGAAAAGAAAAAGCACAGCATCCCAAATCTACAGGTGACACAGTGCAGAGAGCAGCAGACGTGGTTGGAAGGAGGACCTGGGTCCTCTGCCCTGCTCCAGACAGGCCCTTCCCCTTTCTGTGGCCCCTGCTGTGGTGAGCCTTCCCTGAGCCTGCAGGGGAACCACCCCCTCCTCAGAGCATCTTGGAGCCCTCATCTGTCCCTCTCCACAGGAGCCCACATCTAAGGGCTTAGCCTCTCCTGCCCAGTACGCCAACCTGGGCACAGGGAGGATACCGTACATATCAAAATGGGGCAAAGTTAGAAATTCAGTTCCTGTGCTGCACAAGCCATGTCTCAAGTGTCCTCTGCCAGGTGTGACCACCGGACTGTGCAGGGCAGACAGAGACACTCAGAGTGGGAGGAAGTTCCACTGCGCTGCGCTGAGTTACACTGTCTTTACTCACTCCTTCCCACGCCCTTACCCCACCCCGGTTTATGCCCAGTCCATTGACTTTTTAAAGAACTGGGGGATTTTTTTGGTTTGCATTTTTCTTTTTTTTTTTTGTAGCGCAAACTACAGTAGGCCAAGGGACTGTACCAAACTGATCAACATATGGAGGTGGTCAACAGATAGAATTAGCCTAGCACTGACACATACACATGGCATATGTCCTGTCTATGACGATTAGGTCAAGGTAAGGAGGTGGTCCGTGTGGGGAGGTGGTCAGCTCTAGAGGTCCCACTGTATAGTTGGCCCTTGAACAACACAGGTTTGAATGGTGCGGTAGCTGCACTCACAGGGCCGATTTCAATAAACACAGTGAGCTCTCCATCTCGGCAAGTTCAGCATGCACGCCCAAATAGGATGGAAAATACAGCATCCAAGGGATGTAAACCCTGTGTGTACAGAGGACCAACTTTTCACACCCACAGATTCTGCAAGGCCGCACAGTGAGGATGCTGGTATCCCCACTCAGTCCTGGAGCCAATCCCCCAAGGACACCATGGGGCGACTGCAGTGACTTCAGATAAGCTATCGGACAGCAGCCCTGGTGTAAAGCAGATGAAATGTGGATGGTGCTAACTGTAAGCAGTGGTGGTGACGGGGAGGAGGGGAGTGGGCCTGACCAGCAGCCTCCCCACCCCCAAGCACACAGTCTCTGCTCCCCAGGCACCATCTGAAACCCTCCTGTGTCAGTCATGCACGCCATTTCTGGCCTTCTTGGAGTTTGGGCCCCCTTCTCCCTTAGAAAAAACCCAGACCTCCGCAATAGGTCATCTCTTGACAAAGCCTTAGCAGGGATCCTCATCTTCCTTCCACTTCCAGAAATTCCCCATGTTCACTGACCTTATCTGTTGCTGCCGCACCTTCTGGAAAATTCTCCTCCTGCAATTACTGCATCCCCTGCCCTCATTCTTTACCTTGCTAACCTCTTGTACTCAACCGCAAGGCTCCCCTACCTAGAAATCCTTCCCCAACCCCAGGTAACCCACCAAGTCAAGGGGTGTTGTACTCCCCCTCACCTGCAAGGCCGGACCTCCCAAGGAAAAGTGCGTACCCACCACCCCATCTCTTCACTCATCCTCCCCTTTAGTCCTTCCTCAGCCTACTGCAAACACACAGACCGGACCCTGAAAACCAATGTGGATTCTCCAAAGCCAGGAAAGGCCTTTAGGAGCCACGCCCACACCAGTGGCGACAAGTTCCCTCCCGCCTCTCTGGCCACTCCCTGGTCCCTCTCAGGGATCTCCTGGGGACAAAGCTCCCTTCCCGGGGTTCTTCCTCAAACTACCTTGTGTTGTCCAACTAGAGCACAGTCTCTCTGGGAGCCAAAGATTTGTTCAACTTTTCCTAGATCGGGAGGTACTCAAGAAACAGCCGGGGAATCCAGTCCAGTGGTTCTTGGTGTGAAAGTGCGATCTGTCATTCCGGCCTTCCACGTGCATAATCCAGTTTGTGGCTCCAGAAAAGGAAGATGCAGAGAGGGGAATATTTAGAGAAACAGGTAATGGAAACCAGGGACAGACTGGATGGCTGAATGGTGAAGGAAGATTACAGTAACGGCCCCACCCACAGCCCCGAGGGCCAGAGCGGTCATTGAAGAACACCAAGTTCCCGTAAGCTCTGCCTTGACCAGAAACACTCCAGGCCGGGAGAGCAGAGGGCCACACGCCCATCTCTTCGGCAGTTATTTTTAGCTCTCGTCAGAGAAGGACAGGAGAAAGGAGAGATTTCCCACTCTACAATTGTTCTGGCAGCTTTTAAAGTAGGTTAGCATGAAAAACTATCCGGGCTGTCACTGCTGCTTTTGAATCCTGAATAATTTTTAGCCGTGTTCCTACTCCTCCCAACCCCCTCTCCACTCCCCCGGCAGAAGAGGCCTGGGCCTGCAGCTAGGCACTTCGCAAAGAAGGAAGAACTGCAGAGATGGAAGCCACTTACTACCAAAGGCACCATGGCTCAGGCATATAAAAAACACCTTGTCTCCCTCCTGTGTGCCTCAGAATGGAAACAAGTTTAAAGAGGAAATGGGGAAGCCAGAGCAGTCTCCTGATGACACACGGGATCGAAGGCCAAGTCTTCACTGGTTTCCCCCTAGAAATCTTCTCTTGGAAACAATGCTGTTGACAAAGCTAGCCTAGAAAGGCCTTTTAGAGCCCACAATGTACCTGAACTGTGAGGCGACCTTGAAAAGTACACCAGTGGTCCACCACACGGTAGCTACAATGCACTGCCGTCTCTAGGGAAATGTGTTCCAGGCACCACAGACGGGGCAGAAATCCAGGGGCATCTCCCTCCTGTGGGACCTCCCCAGTCTAGGCCCACGGACAGGGAACCATCAAAAACAATGGGTACAGAGCAGGAAAGGGGTCCTCACCCTTCCAGCCGGTGTCAAAGTGGCACTGGATGGACCCCACGGGACTGCAGATGACCACGGCAGGCCCCGCCTCACACCTTTGCAGGGGCCAACCCAGGCAGTAGGCACCACCTCATTCTCCCATGGTCGGGGGTCAGTCTCCTGGCCAGTGGCTCTCTGAAGCTGATAATAATTCACAAAGAGGATCCCCACTGTGGCTTCTGTCTCCAACAATCCCAACTCCTGAGTGGCTGAGGGAGGATGCAGAAAAAGGAGGCAATGAACAAAGGTAGTCGTCTTTGGGACGACCTGGCGTCCCCTGTCCTCTCAGCAACCACAGAGAGGACCACGCCTCTCTGCTTAGTGCAACGGCCCTCGGGCTCTGGCCTCTCCTTCCCATCCCTGAGGCAGAAATAACCCAGAAAGTTTTAATGTATCACCTCCCTCTGACTACCAGCACTTGAACTGGGACAAGGTCGCCCATCCAAATTAATGACTGTCTAACTGTGAAATATCAGGCCTCCGTAAGCAGGCTAGAAGGGAACAGGTGGAACTGAAGAAGGATCGGGAGAGGAGTCCGAGGCACACTGGCGAGGGATGGGGTGGTGGTGTGCGCCTTCACGCAGGTGCAACTGCGGGCTTGCTCTGCAAAGGAGGGGACAGCAAGGGTCCCAGGCTCCAGAGGGCAAGGATCCCAGGCTCCAAAGAGCAAGGATCCCAGACTTTGCTGGGCATATGTTTTCTGCCCTGACGGCTGCAAGTCCCTTCACACTGACAAAGCAACCCCATACAATACAGCCAAGAGTGATATGGCCTGGCTGCGTTCCAGTAACACGGTATCTGAATTTCACATCATTTTCACATGTCAACAAAGTGTCGCTCTTTTCTGACACTTTAAAATTACAAAGCCGTCTTTAGCTCATGGGCTGCACAAAAGCACCTGCTGGGTCAAAGATGGCCCGGCCTTCAAGAAAGCCTGCCCCCCACCTTAACATGGACATGTTTTTGGAATTGGACACCATTTTTTCAAAGCCCCTGTATACACATACCCTGGCTTCTACCCACCCAGTAGTCCACCCACAAACTCTGTAGTACTGTCCCATGCAACCCAGACACTGACCGTGCCATGAGTTAAGAGAAGAAAACCCTTCAGGCACTTGGAGAACCACCACGGTGCTCTGAAAAGCACGCAGGCTTTCAAATGTCCCCAGCCCGCCCACCACAATTTAGCCAGCTCCATAGCTTGGAGCTGTGGGACTTGGTTCTAGTTACCGCCCTGACCGCAGTGTCCCTGCCTGTTAAACTGAAAGACTCTTTCTAGTGATGGGCACCTGCTATGCCGGCTCAAAGGGAACTACAGAAAACATCTAGGGCACTGTCCTGCAGAGAGCAGACTCCCCAAAAAGGGACTGGCAACAATACTAATTATTTCCACTTTAACTCCCCTCGAGGCTGAGTTACACTCCTGCCCGTGACTCAAAGGTCAGCTTCCAAGTTACTCCAGGGATCCAACTGGGGCACAGAAAACGCACCAGGTGCGTGGAAAGGAATGCACAGTTCAAAGAGCAGAGCGGGGGAGGAAGGGCAGACCGCTGGCCGCTTCCTCACCCAGTGCACAGACACGAGCTGTGCCCTCCTGGCAGGTCCGACTGCCTCAGCCAGGGGGTCTTCCAGCCCCTTGAGGGCTCTTGCCTCTACCCTGCCACTACCCACCTTGGGGGCTCCCTCCCTAGGATATTTCTGCTGTCCCTTTTGGCTGTGGGGCACTTAACAGCTTACAACAAAGATGCCTCAGGACCCCTGCCGCAGGCTGTCACAAAAGGCAGCTGTTTAGAGACCACGTCCCAGAACCCCAAACCCCTGACAGTTTTCACCTGACATGCAACCTCAGTGGTTCCTTTCCTTACGTGAACTAAGTACCGGTCCAGACCTACAAGGCTCACAGCAAAATTGCCGAGTCTTAGGAAATAGGACGCAGCCGCCTCCGCTCCGTCAGCACTTTTTAAAAACACTTTTCACCATAAGCGCGCTCTCCATCTCACTGAGTCAGGCAATGTGAGCTGAGAGGCCTTCCTCCTCCCTCAGCGCTCCCTAGGGAGATCACCTCTGTCACTTTCACCAGCAATGATGACAAAGGGTCGTTGGAGGCATCAAATTATTCCCCAATCCAAGCAGTCGGATGCTCCACAGCGCGGAGCGGGGTGCTCTAAGGGCATGGACAGTGGCCCTGAGCCGTTTTCGAGACAGGTTTACTGAGATGGAAACCACATACGTACAGTTCACCAGGCCGAGGCGCACACTTCAGTGCCTCCCGGTACATCCACAGGGTCCACAGCCACCATCGGCACGGTCAGCATCACAGCATTTCATGAACCCCACCCCTTATAGTGGTCGCTACCTCTCACCCCCCCCAAACTCCCAAACACCCAGGCAGCTGCTACTCCATGCTGTCTCTAGCCTGAGCACACACTGACCAAGCCCACAGCCTCCATAAATGTTTGACAAGCTCCTTGGCATCTAGGACGTTCACAAACCACCTCCCCATCTTATCACATCTCCCTGTGCAGGCCAGGAAGTGAGCCAGCCTGGCTTAGGTTTCTAGAAGTCACGAAAGGCTTCTGCAATTTCACTCTACCCGGCAACTCCAAACGTGGCCGGGTGCCCTGAATCCCGGATGGTGCCTCTCGACACTGTGCCCCAGTCACTGAGACCAAGGGACACCACCACCCGCCTCCCCACACACAGTTACAAGACTTGGGGCACATGAATTTTTCTAAAAGTAGAATATAAACGTCTTAACACAATAACTAAGAAAATGACATAAAGGTTATGTTAACCAGTTTGATGAAAATATTTCAAATTGTATATGAAAACAGCACACTGTACCCCATGATTGCATTAACATAACCAGCTATCATTTAATTTAAAAAAAAAAAAAAAGACTTGGGGTGCAAACCATTTCCAGTCTCACAGCCTTTGCCGCAGGAGAAGCGGCAAGGAGAAATCACCATGCCACATTCTGGGTGATGAAGATTGAAGATTGAGTTTGCCTTCTGGCAGGGCGGCTGGTAGGAGGATGGCCATAGGGTGGAACACGCAGGGTTTAGACCAAACGCAATGTGACCACCACTTAAGGGAAAGTTCTTCCATCTACTCACAAAGTAAGTAATATCTGAACTTAGTAAGTAAGTCGATCAAGGCCAAGGATTTCAGGTCACTATTAGGTGGTTGCTTTTTTCCGCTCTCCATCAGTATGACTGGAGCTTAGAGGGAAAATGCCTCATCTTTTTTTTTTCTAATTTAATCATAGCTGTGTACGTTAATACTATCACGGGTACAGTGTGCTGTTTTAGATATAATTTGAAACATTTTCATCCAACTGGTTAACATAGCCTTCATGTCATTTTCTTAGTTCTTGTGTTAAGACGTTTATATTCTACTTTTAGAAAGATTCACTTGTACCCTGAAAATGCTTCATCTTATTTCAGCATTGAAACAAAAGGGGAAGGCACGGTCAGCACACGCATCCAGCCCTCACCCTCAGTAACACCTCCTGCCTCCCAGGTTGCTGTCACCTGTCCCTGCCCCCACCCGAGTCTCCAAGAAAGCGAGGTGTGTCTTTGCCAGGTGGCTAGCCCTACCTCACTATGCGCTCTCCTGAGCAACTTTTCTTCTGTCCATGTTGCAAGAGACAAGATATTAACGCTGATCTTTAAAATGCAATTGACAAATAAGTCCATTCACCTGCAAAAGAGCAGGTGACACCCAGGTAAGGCTGTGTGGACTGGTACCTGTGCCACACTAACATCAACCTCCTGGGCTTGTCCGTCTACAGTTAAGTAGGGTTCTACGAAGTCTGAGAGCACTAGGGGACTGCAGGGGATGGGCACATGGGACCGGAGGGCATTACTTTTGCAAGCAAATGTGAGTCTATAACTAATAAAAATAAATCATTCAAAACAAAATAAATAACAAACTGAAGTTCTTAAAATCTGACATAGTTTCTGTCACTGGACCACCCTCATGCCACTTTGGACAACTAAAAATGGCACACACAAGGGACTCGCCCAGGTGAATCCTCAAAAGGGCTTCTAGTCAAAAGAACTAATCTCCACACACACAGGCAGCGAACCCAGAAAAACCTATTCCCGTAACGAGCAGAAATAAACTTACTTCCCTTACAGCAAGACTCAACAGCCTGCAAATCTGAAAAAACTGTGCGGTGTGGAGTTTCCTGGTTTTGTTTGGGGTTTTCTTTTTGGTTTTTGGCTATCTTACCTGGCCTCTGGTCTTCCCACATATAGCAAGCCCAGGGAGCAATGACCTCAACATTAATGACACTGGGGGGGACAGGTGACTTAATATGATGGAGCTGTCCCAGCCCCGACACTGCAGATCACTGGGGCTTTCCCTGGCCAGCTGTGACAACTAAAAATGTCTCCACACATGGCCAAATGTCTCCTCAGGGCAATACTAACCTCAGCATACTTACACTAGTGCCGGGGATAAATATGTCTTGAATTACAGGCAAAGATAAGAGGAGCCTAAAATGTTCTGGGCACCTTGCACGCCAAGAAGCCTTCCATGCCCTTCACAGGTAGGTTAATTCAGGTAATCCTTGACAGGTAGGTGCTCTGAGGATGTGCGCCGTCCCAAAGAGGCACCTCCACCAGGAAGAGGTTAATCACCAGCTGCAGAGCGTGTCCAAGCCTGCTGAGCCCCAGCCATGCCCCGCCACGCGCTGCTACCACAGCCCAGGGGAGCTCTCAGCCTGCTTGATTTGACACAGCGGAGCTGAAGGTCAGTGAAAACTCAACAACAATCTACATTGATTTAATGTGACTTGCAACCTTGTGCAGTCAAATAAGACCCAAAGAGTTCACTCTTTTTAAATTAAAAAAAAATTAAAATAATGGCCGGGTGCGGTAGCACATGCCTATAATCCTAGCACTCTGGGAAGCCAAGGTGGGAGGATTGCTTGAGCTTAAGAGCTTGAGACCAGCCTGAGCAAGAAAGAGACCCTGTCTCTGCTAGAAACAGAAAAATTAGTCAAGTGTGGTGACACACGCCTGTAGTCCCAGCTACCTGGGAGGCTGAAGCAAAGGGATCACTTGGGCCCTAGAATTTAAGATTCCTGTGAGCTATAATGACAAAACAGCACTCTACTCAGGGCAACACAGTGAGATTCTGTCTCAAAAATAAAATAAAAATAAAACCGAGCCAAGTGAGTTCACCATAGGGACTAATAAGGGATCTCCCACCAGGTGCACTCTTGGTTTCCTCAAGTGTGCTGCAACTCTGGGGACCTCTGGCAAGCACCTCCATTTGTCCTCAAACCCCCGGGTCCCAGGGCTGGCTTCTCGGAACAAATGGGCAAGGGAGACACGTAAGGTCCCAGGAGCACGTGAACAGGTTATCACTGAGGGAGAAGTGAACACAGACCTTGTTAGTTTTTTCAAATAAAAGGGGCCAGGTCACTTTAATAGAAATTCCAACCTCCCATCTTCTCCTGAAAGGAGGGTGGGGCAGGGGTGGGCAGGGGAGGGCTGAGCAACTGGGTTTGGAAAGACTTTGAAAACATCATAGCCAAAGTAAGCACAGAAAGCCTCATAGTTGCAAGACCAACTAGCCAGAAGTCTTTATATCTTCAAATAAAAAGATGTCGGGAGACAGCAGGAACCAGGCAGCTGGAACTCTGCGGAGGTTACATAGCACCAAACATGCAAGCTCCTCTGGCCAGGAAAAGAGACCAGGGGCCTTCCCTGCAGCCGGCGGTGTGCACTTCCTGCTTCCTCCTCACTGGTCCACAATGAAGGCACACACCCAGACAGGCTCCCTCTTCTAAAAGGGAGCACCTTGGAGCACATCCACCACTTCCCGGTCACAGAGATCACCACGCACCATCACTTTCTTCCTAGGGTCAATGTCCCCTCAAGTAGCCATCTGTTCTGGCCTGTCAAATAATCTTCATTATTACACTCAGAACAAAACTCTCATCACCACCGTCATTCTGAAAGCATGATGTTGCCAACAATTGCTCTACACAGCGCACCGAGAGAACTGAGAAATACCAACTGTCACTGTGAGCTGGAAATGGATTAACACGCACACAAAAGGATCAGAAATGAAGTGAATTGAATCGAAGTTTAGAAGGCAAATGCCAGGGTGGTACCTGTAGCTCAGTAAGCAGGGCGCCAGTGCCATGTACTGAGGAGATGGCGGGTTTGAACCCGGCCCCGGCCAAACTGCAACAAAAAAATAGTGGGCACTGTGGTGGGCACCTGTGGTCCCAGCTGCTCTGGAGGCTGAGGCAAGGGAATCGCCTGGGCCCAGGGGCTGGACGTTGCTGTGGGCTGTGACGCCACGGCACTCTACCAAGAGTGACAAAGTGAGAGTCTGTCTCTCAAAAAAAAAAAAAAAAAAAGACGTCTCTGAGTGTAGAAAGTTTTTAAGTTTTTATTTGGAACCACAGAATACTGGGGTCCTCTTCACCCACAGCGCCCCCACAGAAAGGAGGGTTATCCTGCCAATAACCCCTAACAAAGTGTGTCTCACATGGTCACACGCCCTCCACCTCTCACCCTGGGGAGAGATGATGTTGCAGGAGCCACCTCTGACGAGAGAATCCTGGGGCACACAACCAGGCAAGCCAGTCCCTGAAACACATCTCGGACTGGAGGAAGTCTCCTGCACGCCACTAGGGCAGGTTTGCAGAGGGGAGAGAACCAAGGCACCAGGATATCACCAGCCTGACCAGGCTTGGCTTCTACAGTTTCTGTATAACTCAGAGGAATCCTCACAGCTGGGACCTCATCTCTCTAATGGTGGGCACTTGTTTCTTTAGATAAATGGATGGATGGACAATGCATGGTAAGATGGATGGGTAGATTTTAAGCATCTGGTTCACACACCTATGGAGCTGGCCAGCTCAAAATCTGCAAGGCACACCATCAGGCTCCAGACCCAGGGACATGTGAACATCAGTCTTGAGTCTGAGGCCATCTATTGGCAGAATTCCCTTCTCGTTGGGGGACCTCAAACTTTTTCTTAAGAACTAAAAGTGATTCAGTGAGGTCCAACCACGTTATGGTGGTCATGTGCTTTACACAAAGTCTACTGATATGTTAATCTCTTCTAAAATATACCTTCATGAGGGCAGGCCCGGCAGCTCATGCCTGTAATCCCAGTGCTCTGGGAGGCCAAGGTGCATGGATCTCTGGAGCTCAGCAGTTGAAGACCAGCCTGAGCAAGAACAAGACCCCGCCTCTACTAAAAATAGAAAAACTAGCAAGAATTGTGCTGGGTACCTGTAGTCCCAGCTACTCGGGAGGTTGAGGCAGGAAGATCACTTGAATGCAAGCGTTTGAGGTTGCTATGAGCTGTACTAACACCGTATCACTCTACTCAGGGTTAGAAGAGTGAGAATGAAGCTAAAAAAAAAAAAAAAAACAAAACTTCACAGCAACATTCCAGAGTATCTGACCAAATACCTGGGTCTACCAAGTTGACACATGGAATTAGCCATCACACCAGCCACAGACAACCCCAAAATGAAAAGGTATGGCTGTGTGCTAATAAAGTTTTATTTGTAAACAGAAGCTGTGGTGCCAACCTGGATGGGCCCCATGGGCTGTAATGTGTCAATCCCTGTTGTAATCCATCTTCGAACAGATGCCATTTCTATCTTCCTAAAGCATCTGTTCAAAGGCTTTCAATGGCTCCCAGGACCTAAAGAAAAAGCTCCGTCCTCTCCACCACAGTTTGTAGCTTAGCCCAGCATTCCGGGCCTTCCAGAAACAACCTGTGTACTAACTGTAACCACAATCCCACTTGCCCTGGGGCCTAGTTTCTCCACTGCGGCCCAAGCCATCTACCCTGCAGTACAGGGTTTCCTGACTGTCGTGCTCACTGTGGACATCAAGGCTGGATAATTAGTCCTATGCTGAGTCACACACCAAGCAGCATCCCTGCCTTCTACCTACTGGCTGCCCACAGCACCTCCCCCTTCAGCTACGACCAGCAAAAACTCCACAGATGGCCAAAAGTAAAACAGGAGAATGTCAGGGTATGCGAACTGCGCCTCTCCAGCTAGAGAGAATGCTGTCAGGGTCTGGACCCTCCCATGTGGTCCCAGGAGTGTGGCCCCAGCTCTGCAGGAGGAGCCCATACCATATATACTAGCAACAAATCACAGCTTCCAGTAGGGACAGTTGTGTCCTGCCCTCCACACACACAGCGTCAATGCCACTGGCACAGCCTCCTGCTGCACAGGCCCACTCTTAACAGCCTGGAAGGGTTCACACAAGAATGAAAACATCATCTAGCAAAGTAGACTCCACGCACGCAAGATGCTGGCGTCCAAAGTCCCACCCAACCTGTCTTCATCCAGGGACCCTTTCAGGTGACCTTCTAGAAATCTTGATTCTTTCAGAAAAGATTTGGAAAGATCCTTGAATAGCAGAGATTTAAAAAATAGGAGAGATGCCCTCCAGGATCTTACTTCCTATTTTGTCCACAAAGCAACTGCAGAGAGCAGTCTGCTAACTACGAACGAGAGTTTGGAGCAAGACACAAATGAGTATGAACTCCAGCTCTGCCGCCCACCAGCTGGTGAGTGAGTCTCCAGTATCTCTGAAGGAGAGGCCACTCGTGCCTGGGAAGGAGGGCGAGCAGCCCAGCCGGCTGTACTCAGAACAAGCAGCAGGCTGGGCGGGACAGCAGATGAAGACACCAGCTGCCTGCGCCCACACTGGGAGGTGACGCTGGGCACACAATGGGTCACTGCATGATGCGCAGCTTACATCGAAAAAGATGAACTGGTATTTGATTTACCAGCGAATGGGGAGGCCGGACCGGTCTTGAGCAAAAGCATGTAGTAAGGAAGACACCTCTGTCTGCAAACTTTCTGGTAGTCCCAAGAAAACCAAAAGAAAACAGGTGAAGTTACTTTGAATAATATATTTTATTGTACCCAATGTGTCCAAGCAATCATTCTGGCCTGTAAATCTACACTGCATTACCAGTAAGACAGTTTGTACTCTCTCTTTTTGAATTAAGTCTTTGAAATCCACTGTGGACCTTCCACTCAGACAAGGCATCTCAATTCCGACGGCTTCATGGGCACATGTGGGCCGGGGCTACCGTACTGAACACTGCAGGGGTGAGGGCAGCGAGATTATTCAAGGAGCTCCCACAGGAGGCTGCAGGCTGGGGAGGAGCTGCCAAGGTCAGGGGAGGAAAGAGTTCCCAGCAGGGTAGGAAAAAGGAAATAAAACTTGCCGTACCCACAATGATGGGATCCACACTCTGAAAGACATTGGATGCCTACTTCCTCCTGCCCACACAGAAACGTGGAACTCAGCAGCTTTGCAGCACATCAGGAGAGTCAGCAGTACGTGTTTCATCCCAATTTACTTTGCTAAAACCAAGGCATGATGCAGTTAACAAACCTGCACTGGCCAGGACTTGGCGCAGGGCATCCAAAGCCCCAGGGCCGCTTTTTAACACCAGGAGGCCTGCAGAGAAGGTCCAGTACGGGTGTCCACCACAAAGGCCCAGCATAAGCTCCCTAATCTGCAGTAACAGACAGGGCAGCCCCAGGGCCCTCACAGGCCAGGAGGGAGCAGAGCTGCAGCTCTGCTGTCTTGCTGAGACACAAATTCAGCCACCTGAGTTAGCTGGGTGGGTGCTCATGATAGCCCACTGCTGCTCTGTGCTGAGCTCACCCTGTTCATAGCAACTTCTTATTATTTCTGATGCCAATAATGGTAAGTCTCGCACGCGCACTCCAAACTGACACACAGATCTGCAAGGCTCGGCATGCACCACCTTATTGAACACCTACAATCAATGAAGGACCAAGACCCGTGGACTCAAGTGACAACCAGCTCCTGCCATCTGTGGACTTGTGAGGAACCCGTGGAGACGACCCGGGCTCTGTGAGCACTTCAGCGCACGCTCCCAGATTGGAACACCAGGAGTCCCCCTGCCCCCACCTGCACTGCACACGCCACCCTCCCAGACTGGGCGCCACACAGCGCTGACATTGCTCTGTTTAGGGCTGTGAGGTCTGCGCGTCCATCGTTTGAGTCTCACCCAGGAGCTGTCGGGGAGTGCAGGATGGATGTCCAACCTGTGAGGACATAGCCACCAGGAAGTGAACAGCCTCTGGTGGCAGAGAGCCCAGCCTCCCACCCTGGGCTACCAGGGCTTGGGCCTCCCTCCTCACTTAACAGAAGAGCTCCAGGGGGGTCCTACATACCCTCTTCCCTCCTAGAATTCACTCTCGCTCATTGTCATGGTGACACCAATCTAAACACAGGACAACAGCCTTTTTCCTCTTTGCCTTATCAGAAGCCAGTAACAGATAAGCTTAAAAGAACACCTTCCACCCCGTTTCCAAACACACTGACCATATGTCAATGATTACTATGGATAAAACTGGGCCGGTGCCCAAGTTGTTGAAATGTGACCCTGACACAGAATACAAATTAAATCATAGTTCCAACAAAAGATGAGGACGAGAATAAATTTTAACCAAGTTTTGAAGCGCATTATCCAAGAGGGAAGAGGAGGAGGAAAGGAAGGAACGTAAGTTGCAATTGTGTGTACGGAGGCCTGCGCTGCGTGTGCACACAGGTGTCACTTCCTGGGGACGCCAGCTGTGACGCCTCCGGAAAATCGCTGGACCCGTCCAGGCCCCTGGTTTCTCACTAGTAAAATAAAGGAAATGATGTATTTCTACCAGGGAAGTCTACAGCCAAGGAGGGTAGACCGCACAGGAGTTTTGGGGAGGGAAGCTCCTTGGTGACAGGGCGTGGTGGACAGCACCAAGGGTTAATGTGCCATCACACAAACTGTGAACTTTAAGGGCAAGGACGCATCAGTGCAGGTTCACCAGCTATGACAAAGGGCCCGCTCTGGTGGGGGCCGGCCCGCTCTGGTGGGGGCTGTTGGCAGTGGGGGACGCCGTCCCTGTGTAGGGACAAGAGGGTGTGGGAACTCTGTGTTCTTTCTGCTCAGTGTTACTGACTGGGAACCCGGAATTGCTCTAATAAACAAACCATTCCAAGTGAGGAAAAAATGCATCTCTGTGTATCAGCAGTGAACAATTTGAAAATGAAAATGAGAAAATGCCATTCAAGAGCATCAAAAACATGGGCCACAAAGTATGAAGCCTCAAGCTTCCACGATCCTGAATCCCACTCCAGCCTGGAGGCAGGCTGCCCAGTGGCCAGCCGGCCATCCTTCCCTCCTTGTGCATCACAGGAACCAGGAGATGACCCTAACCCCCAGCCAGTGCTTCCAAAGAATTACTTTTTAAATGGGTGTTCATTAAGTCTTTTTAGAATAATTAATTCTCTGATATGCATGTTTCTGCTGTTTAAACTCTCATCCATTCGATGAATCACCCACCTCTTCTGTCCATTAGAACCAGTGTTTGGAAGGGAAAAGCAGCTCCTGCCAGCAGGGAGCTGGCCGGGTAGGGAAGAGCCAGGCCTAGGCTGCCGTCCTGGGCTGCCTATGAATGGCCACGCAGACTTCCAGCCTCAGACAAGGCCTGGATTCCCTAACCCCTCCCCCAACCGCTGCACACAAACCCCAATCCTTTCTGCCTTTCTCAAAACCATCTCACAGTCCCCCAGCCTGTGTTCTCATCCAACCACAGATGTATGTTCCTGGTGGCCACTGGCTAAAGGGCCCTGGCTGTGCCCACGACAGCAGGCCAATGCAACTGTGTGACAGAATGTGCTTCATCTGTGATTTCTGTAATCAGATTGTTTCCATGAACTCTAAGAAACATTTTTTTTCAATTTTTAAAAATTGACCCCACCGCTGTGAAAGCGACCTACCACTTATCAACTGGATACTTTTAAGGACATGAACTACCTTTGTTTGCTTTTAGGACACAGCTGAGGAATTATTTACTTTGTAGCACCAGCGATCGCCCAGTTCAACCAAATATTATCTAATATCCCCAGCACTTGAGAAGCTATAAGTTTGTTGCCTGTCCTGGAAACTGTTTTTCAAGGATGGAGTTAAAACACAGGGCGTGGGCATTCAGCACTAACAAAAGCTAAAGAATGCGGTTGTCCAGGAAAAGCTCAGTGTCGTGAATTAAAACAACCTCACCCATATACATGTACTCGTGAACTCAAGGCTCTACTTAATCCCTTGGTTCCCTTTCAAGCCTATTTGGGACAAGAAGGTGCCCTGATCAATCAAAGCAACCAGCCAAGAACCATCGCCATCTTCCCATTCTGATGCCACTGACTGGCTCCCATTAGGGGCCAAATCACATTTTAGATGAGAGTAGATTTTTCTCAACAAGCAAGTAAGACACAGGAATTATCCTCATTCCAAAGAGCATTATCATTCCTTTAAAGATACTATAGCTTGAACAAGAGACTGCCAGTATTCAACTACTTTTGATTTAAAAAAAAAAAAAAAAAAAGAAGGCCTTAGGTGCAACCTAATGAGGATGCAAAATAATCTCTATGTAAAACTGAAATCAAAAGTCTGGTTTACAACTGCGGCAGCCCTGGGGAGAGGGCAATACTTTCACCTCCTTTCAAGAAAAAACTAACTTTGGAATCTAGCCAGGCTAAATCCAAAATCTGCCTGCCCTTCCTGAGACGCCCCAGGCAATGACTGAGCGTGGCCATTCTCAGCTGAGGGCTACCTTGGCTCCAGAGCTGGGGAGCATGGCCAGGACTTCATCAGATATCCTGGGCCCAGGCTTTCCCGGCTGCTCCCACCTTTTCATCTTCTCAGGCCCCTTAATTAAAATATTTGTACCCTTGTATGTAAAACCAGCACACTGTACCCCATGATTACATTAATATACACAGCTATGATTTAATTTTAAAAAAGAAAGAAAAATACTTGTACCCTGATTCCATTGCACCACGCACTTTCCAGAGGGCCAAGCAGACACTATGGCCTAACAGTAACTGCTTTTGTGTTGTTAAAAATCTCGCTCAAGATGTAAGTGTGTCTTCGCATGCACCTGCCCCACGTATACACATAGGTAGGCCTCACTATTCACAGAGTCCATATACCTGAACTTGCCTATTGGCTAAAATGTATTTGTAGCCCCTAAATCAGCATGTGAGAGACACTTTCTTTTTTTGAGACAGGGTCTCACCACATCACCCCAGGTAGAGTGTTATGGTGTCACAGCTCACAGCAACCTCCAACTTTTGGGCTTAAGCAATTCTCTTGCCTCAGCCTCCCAAATAGCTGGGACTACAGGCACCTGCCACAAAGCCCACTATTTTTTTTTTGTTGTTGCAGTTGTCATTATTGTTTAGCAGATCTGGGCTGGGTTCAAACCTGCCAACTTCAGTTTATGTGGCTGGCGCCCTAACCACTGAGCACTGGCACTGATCCGAGAGACACCTTCATAGCCACTTGCGGACATGCACAGAGCAGCTAAAACTGTCACCCAGTGTACAAGTTTTAAGCTGAGGTAGAACAAAGCTCTCATTCTCTCAACAAGTATCCTTTTCTTGGCCTAAGCAGCACCATTTAACTTCCGTGCTTTCTTAGTGAGTGGTTTTGCTGTTGAAAATGCCCCCCAAGCACAGGGCAAAAGGACTAAAGTGCTGCCTGATGGTGTCTCAAGCACAAGAAAGCCAGGACCCACCTTACAGAGAAAATATGCCTGTTAGATGAGGCATGGCCAAGTGTGAGACATATGCTATCGAGGTAAATTCATTGTGAAGGGATCAACAGAAACACGCACACATCAAAGTCATGACCTGACTGGCTGGCAACAATCCTGTGGCTAGAGGCTGGCAGGGGTCTTACCCTTTATTAGCCCTGGGGGCAATTCTCTGAAGGATAATGGGAATCAACAAGTATAACACAAAGACGTAGCCCTCCCAGCTGGCCCTCTGGGCCCCAAGAGAATAAATCTGGGCCAGGCATAGTGGCTCATACCTATAATCCTAGTACTTTGGGAGATCAAGGCAGGAGGATCACTTGAGGCCAGGAGTTCAAGATCAGCCTGGACAACACAGCAAGACCCCATCTCAGCAAAAAAATAAAAAATATTAGGCAGGCATGGGTGGTACATGCCTGAAGTCCCAGCTAATGGGGAGGCTGAGTCAGGGGCATCACTTGAGCCCAGGAGTCAGAGATTGCTGTGAGCTACAATGAAGTGACTGCACTCTACTGAGGGTGACAGAGTGAGGGGAAAGGAAGCGAAGAGGGAAAGGAGGGGAGAAAGGGGACGGAAGAAATCTAAAACCATCCCGGCATATTTTTATATTCCAAAGACATCCCTGTGAATGACAGACACACCCCCATCCCCACGCCCTCTGCATGCAGCATCTCCCCGTTCTCCATTCCTGTATCATCTTTGCCTCTTCTCCACGAAATTGGGGCTGCACAGTGATCAGGTATGTGTTGTTCCACACATGCCTCCCTAACCACCGTGCTTTTATATAGCTGAAATACGGTTCAAATGAACATCAAGTAGCTGTGAGCAGAAAAGACCAGACCCAAGGAGAACGAAATGACAGAGCCAGGAGCTGAGATAGGCCCTTTCCCTTCGCAGCCTGATGGCTCTTGAAGCCCCAACCGGCTCCTTCCATCCCAGTGACTCAGCATCTCTCTGGAGTAGCTCTGGTGTTTATCTCCCTTCTTTAAGTGGGAAATGGTCGGAAAAAATGTAGAATCCAGGCGAGAAGGGAAAGCTGGTTATGAAACTATGTCAGCTCCTCCTCCCCGCTTCACGGGTCCTCTAAGACAAGATGTGGGCATGTTTCCAAGAAAGCAAAGGAAGAAAAACAAGGGCTCAAGACAAAAAATTTATTTTGTACTGTGAGTGATCCTCCCAGAGAACCGAACAGTTGAACATATCTGCTTTCCTGGAGAATTGTCCTACCCCATGTTCTAAAAGGATCAAGTTAAACCAAGCAAGAAGGAATCTTTTTAAAAAGTACCACAGCCTTCTTGAACTCACAAAAGATTACCAATTTTCAGCAAAGATGCTCAGACTAAATCTTTTAAAAATACAAAAAAAAAAAAAAAACTTTCTTTTTCATAAGCTGAAGAAGACGGAGTCGATTCTCCAATGACTTTACAGGAAAAGAAGAGAAAAAAAAAAATCCCTCTGTTTGTGACTTGTCGCCATGGTACAAAACAGCGTGTATACCTTCCAAAGAGAATTAAGATAACAAGATAAAGGTAACCATACTCCTTACTACCGTTTAGACTAAGTGTCTGAACTTGATTTTCTCTGATAGGGTCCAAATCAGCTTTTAATTATGTCAAACCCACATTATCAGATAATCCAGAAGTGCTCTCAGAGCTCTCCATAAAACAACCCCAGCGGATGGGATGTGCTACAAGGTTCCAACAAATTCCCTTCTGGAATTTGGTTCCTTTCCTTGTTGGCTTCAATTGAAGGCAATTCAGTCTCCATAAATTCCAGTGCTCATAATAATTATGGGGCATCCTCCACGCTGCCATACTGAAATCCCCCCTAACAGGTTTCTAGCCTCTGGGCTGCACTCCATGAAACTCTCAGCACTGACAGTGGCAGAGGGAATCTGTACTATTCCTTAAATTCAGACCGGGGCTATGAACCTTCTCAAAGGTGATGATCACACTGTGATCCTGGAATCATCTCAGAGAGCATCAGAGCCCACGGCCTGCGGTGACAGAGAAACGGGACTATATTCTCTTGGGGCCAGTGTCACACAAGTGGTTGGGGACAGCAGTAGGACTAAATTCAACAGTTCTATACCTGCTGGAGAGCTCTTTCCAGAGAAACATCATTCTGCATATTGGAAGGCAGAAAAACCTTATAGCAACATGGGTCTTGTTTTATTCTGACCAGTAGGTCACGGATGAGATCAGGAACCCAAATTGGGCTCAAAAAGGAGAATCAACTAATTCCGCAAACTCTTCCTTTCCTCTTGTTCATAAGGCACAGGTGGACCTTGATGGCAGGTATCCTGCAAGAAGTGGGTCTTCCTGCTCAAGTTAGGCAGGAAAATCACAGCCGTCTCCCCTATGATGGCCGAGACGCTTCAAAGGGACTCAGAGGTGGCTTATCTGCTAATACCCGTTCCCAGTTCCCTAAAGCACACTGGGAAAAAGACCACGTCGGTGAAGCGCTAAGAGTTCCTAGAAAGCAACTGGCAAGACGCTGCCCCATGGTGCTGAGAAGACAATGACGGCGGAGGTCACTGACCTCTCTCCACCACTCTGAGTCACAGAAAAATGCCACCTTTACACTAGTCACCGGCTCGGAACTCCAGAACAATGCTAAACCGTCAGCTTGTCCTAAAAGTGTGCCTTCTACGCATTCCCAAATGGTTTCACCATCCGCCCCTTCCTCCTCTCTGTCTCACGCCACACCTACTCCCAATTTCCACAGCACTCCACTCCCTGTATCTGCTACCACAGACCTGCCATCACTGGGCCATGACTTAGCCCTCAGAGTGTCTTGACAAAGACGGGCCAAGCAGGGGGCGGCACCTGTGGCTCAAAAGGGTAGGGCGCAGGCCCCATATGCCAGAAGTGGCGGGTTCAAACCCAGCCCCAGCCCAAAAAAAGATGTGCCAAACAGAAACACAGGTTTGATTTCCTCCTGTGTCTCTTCTGGCACAAGTCCCAACATCCCCTTTGAGAAGGGCACATCGGCTGAGGTCAGGGTTCCTTTTCCAAAAACTGGCTTTAGTTTTCTAGCAGCTAAAGGATGGCTTTAAAGAGGTTGGTTTATTTCGATGTAAATTTTCTTCTAGACAAAACAACAACTGGAAATTTCCAAGACTGGCAGCATCGCGCCATCTGAAACCGCTAGCCCCACACTCGGGAAAAGTGACAGCTAAAATATGCACAGTGTGGCTTTCTCATTTTTTAACGAAGCCAAGTCCTCCTTCTAATTTGGTTCCCATCCTTCTATTTTCATCTTCTCTTTTACTACACGGGAATTTCTAGGTCATCTGCTTGTCAGACACACCAACTTGGTGTCTGGACGACCAAGGAGATAAGAGGAGATGAATAAGTTGGTTTAAAAAAGAGTAACTGAGGGATGGAGCCACCTGCGTGGGACCCTGATCCTCGCCCTGCGCTCCACAAACCACTGTCTTTCCCACAGGGGGACCGAGAAGGACTTGCTCTCAGAACAATGAGGAGAACCATTTCAATGCATCATTATGAAACCAAAGAGAAGGGAAAAGTGTGCTATAAAAAAATCACTTCTAAAACTTGCTGGTGCGTCCCAGAGGCGATACTTGGCTGCTCCACTCACAGCAACTCTCAGAGACAGAGCGTCCTCCGTGGAAGTGCTGCCCCGACCGACCAGCTATCAGGAAGTGCTATTAGTTTGCCCTGGGGGTGGGGGGGGGG
>NW_003852460.1:6785468-6802934 GCF_000181295.1 Otolemur garnettii | reverse complement strand
GCTATTTTTTGGTTGCAGCCGTCATTGTTGTTTGGCAGGTCCGGGCTGGATTCAAACCCGCTACCTTAGGTGTATGTGGCTGGCGCCTTAGCCATTTGAGCCACAGGCGCCGAGCCGATACCTGAAACATTTTAATCACCAAAATAAAACTAGTTTTTCTTCATATATGAAACATTTCAATCACCATAAAAAAAACGAGGGTTTTTTTTTTTTTTTATGTGAAACATTTTGGTCATCAAAGTAATGTGCCTTGGAGGCAGAGGAGGAAGGAGGGTGTCCTCCTTCCCCTAATGGCCACATGGCAGCCATCGGCCGCCACGCCTCTGGACAGGCCGCGTACAGCAGGGTGGGGAAGGCTGGTCCGTGCACGTCTCAGCCACAGAGGGCAACTCACACTGCAGCTAAGCCCTCAGCGACTCCCCATCACTTCTGCGTGCTGACTGCTGCCCACAGCAGAAGCCAGAGCTAAGGCCTGATCACCACTGTCAAAAACGTACAGTCTCGCTAGTGAGGAAAAAAGAAATATATACGTAAAAGGACAGTTGGCCAAAAGCCACTTGGAGAGAAAATCTCCGCAGGAAACATACATCTTTTTCCACACAACATAAGTGGCCCACTTATTAAGCAATAGTATGTAATTAATACAACTTGAAGAACTAATAGAGAGCAAAAGATTTTAAAAATCAGAGAAATAACAGAGACCCAGCCAAGACTTTAGGTTTGAATTTGCCTCTCCCCAGAGCTCTCAGTGAGAAAGTCAACTTCCTTCTCAGTAGGCCTCTCTACGTGGAAAGGATTACCAATTCCCCATCTCAGTTGGGACAATCTTAGAAGATATGGTTCTCACTACAGAGCGCGCGGGAAT
Organism: Otolemur garnettii; assembly: GCF_000181295.1. Taxonomy (NCBI): domain Eukaryota; kingdom Metazoa; phylum Chordata; class Mammalia; order Primates; family Galagidae; genus Otolemur; species Otolemur garnettii. The sequence goes on along the minus strand of NW_003852460.1, from coordinate 6,802,069 downwards.
CACGTGGAAATTCCTGTTTATGCAGGTTTCTTGGCTCAGCACTACTGGCATTAGGGCCAGATAATTCCTTGCTGCGGGGTGTCCTGTGCACTGCAAAAGGTGAGCAGCACCCCTGGGCTCCACCCACATCCTTCGACAGGCAAAAATGCTGCCAGACACTGCAGAATGTCCCTGAGGGGCATGAGCCTTGACAACACAGCTCTGAGATGGAACCAAGGAAGCTAGTTAACAAGTGCCCAGGGCCTCTACTAGCTGCCTGCAGAGCTGATTTTCCAGGCCATGAATGGATGTTATCTACAATTTCTTCCACCCACAAATGTGCAGAAGGCATCCCAACCCCATCCAGGTGCACCCAGCCAACAGTGGAAGTCCAGTCTGCTCCTTTCTGGGTCTCTGCAGGAAGACTCAGTGGGATGTTGGGTAGAATGATGGGCAGAGATTTTAAGTGCACCTGCATGGCTTAGCCAGGCTTCTTAGTCCTGACATTAGGAGTACAGAGATGTGCCCTGTGGACCCCAGCCCCAGAATGAGGAGATACATTATTTCAGCCCAAAGCCAGCCCCAAACCTGACCAGGCCTTCCTCTTACCAGTTGATCCCAGAGAGCCACAGCTAACCCCTGACTAGTGAGCAAAAAAGAAGTGCTCCAAGCTTCTGAATTTGGGGACTGTTTGTTATGCAGCTTTAGCATGGCAGAAAGCTGACTGATACACTCCCAAGATATTTGAGCCAAAATGCTGATTAACAAGCCTATATTATTGCAAGTCTTCTGTCCCTTACCCTACCTATCCCCTTTGACTGTTTTATGGAGACACAAGCCCAATGGCAACTGATTCAGGCCACAGCAGCGCAGACTCAGCATCTTCCGTCCTGGGGGCTGGGCACCACCTGCTACCCCTGATCTTATCATGGAGATCTCATTCCTCATCCACAGCTAACACAGACTCTGAGACGCAACGTCCAAGGGGCTCTGCCAAAATCCCTGACGAAGCCCCAAGTCAAGCAGGGGCCTGAGTGTGGGGCTCCTGGCAGAGGAAGATGGCCCAGGCACATGAGAGGGTCTCAGAGCTACACAAAAATCTCAGGGCTTCCTAAGATGGAATGTAAACCCTGGCTCTGCTTAGAGGCAAACCAAGACTTGTGAGTGTGGAGACACACAGACCAGAGACCAAAAAAAGAAATATTGAAGAAATATACGCATCTTGCAGGCTTCTGAGGAGTAAATTCAGAGACAGAAACAAAGGAAATAAATCTCCTTCTTAAAGACTAACGATGTAGTAGACAGAATATCGGCCCCCAAAGATGCCCACACCTAAATCCCAGAGAATCGTGGATATGTTTCCTTCTAAAGGAAAGGGGGCTTTGTGCGTGTGATTAAATTAAAGATCTTAAAATGAGGATATTGTTCTGGATTATCCAGGTGGGTCCAATGTCAATTATGTGAGCCCTCAGAAGTGAAAACCTTTCCAGGGTACGGTAAGACAGAGGCATGGCTGGAAGAATGCCAGAGATCTGTCACCTGCTCCTCTGAAGATGTGGGAAGGGCCACAGTCCAGTACGAGGCAGCCACTGGGCAGTCAAGGGAACATACTCCCTCGAGCCTCCAGCAAAGACACAGTCCTGCAGAAACCTTGATTTTAGCACAGGGAGACCCCTGTCAGACTTCTGTCCTCTAAAATTCTAGGACACCATGTAGGTGTTGTGTAAGCCAGTAAGCTGGGCTCATCTGCTCCAGCAGCAAAAAGAAACCAATCCAGTGAGTTGTAAAATGAACAGCAAAATACCAATGGCCTTCAGCCTTATCAATAATCCCTTTGCTGTAAGCACTGATAGCCCAGACAGTCACACCCCCTCCCATAGAGAAAGTCCGCCTCTATGTTCCCCAACCCAACCCTGCAGCAGTAATTTTGGTCCTCTACAGACAAAAGTTTGGCAAACCAAAAAAAGTAAATAAATCTTATGATTCTATTCCTGAGTCAGTTACAGTGGTGGCTTCAGGGACGCTCCAGAAAGCAGCCACGCTCCTCTTGCTGCTGGGAATCCCATCACCTCAGCACCAGAGGAACGTTACAGCCCCCTTGAGAGATTCGAGCTTCCTGACTCCCCCAGAGAAAGGACTTCCTAACACTCCACCCAAACTATGCAGCCCAGGAGAGCCCCTGGTTGGCACGCACAGCTTCCGCAGCCCGTGTGGTTTCCACGTTGACCTTTAGGCAGAGGAAAAGTGGGAGAAGTATAGAGGAATTGAGCAGGAGGGGAAGGGAGAAAATGACAGTTGGTGCTAGACTGGAAGCTGAACTGTAAACGATTTCACGAACAATGTTCCATTTGTGAATGATTTTCCATTTTAGATGTAATCGGAGAGAGCAGCAGGCTGTGTCCCCAGCTGACTCACCCAGTGACATTCTTCCAACTGAACGCCCAGCCCGCAGTGCAGCCCTGCCCTGATCAGCCAGAGTCTTGACAGACGCCCACCAAGAAACAAGAACCACGTGCTATGGCGTGGGTGGAACTCGAAAATATGGAGTGGAGAAGCTCAGACACAAAAGGCCGCACGCCACATGGTTCCATTTGGATGAAATGTTCAGAACAGGTGAGGATAACAGGTCTAGGAGGAAAGAGGTGGGTGGGTAGTGGTGTCTTAGTGGGTACAGGCTGACACGGGGGAAGAGGCAAGAAAACATTCTAGAATTAGAAAGCAGTAATGGGTGCACAACTTTATAAACATACTAGCAAATTCCCAAAGTATAGACTTAGAAGAGTATGCTACCTATGTACTCAGGAAAGCTGTCACCTTAAAAAAAAAAAAAAATGGTGGCTCATACCTGTAATCCCAGCTGTATGGGAGGGTTATTTGGAACCAGGAGTCTGGGAAGAGCCTAAGCAATCTAGCCAAGAACTGACCTTTACACAAAATAAAAAGTTAATAGCCAGGTGTGGAGGCACTCCCCTATAGTCCCATCTATTCAGGAGGATATGGCAAGAGGACTGACTGAGCCCAGAGGTTGGAGGGTGCAGTGAGCTATGACCACACCACTACACTCCAGCCTGGGCAACAGAGTGAGATCCTGTCCAGAGGAAGAGGGAGAAGGGGGGAGGGAGAGTCTACATGAGGGCTCAGGAGTAGGCTGCAGGAACTGGGGCTTACCATGAAGTTCAAGAAGATGATTTAAGAAAAAGAAGAGTCCACAGTCATTTAAAGGTGCTCTCTCGGCTCGGTGCCTGTATCTCAGTGGTTAGGGCCCTGGCCACGTACAGTGGACCTGCTAAATGACAACTACGAAAAAAAAAAAAAAACAGCTGGGTGTCCATAGTCCCAGCTACTTGGGAGACTGAGGCAAGAGAATTGCTTAAGCCCAAGAGTTTGAGCTTGCTGTGAGCCAGGGGTCCTCAAACTTTTTAAACAGGGGGCCAGTTCACTGTCCCTCAGACCACTGGAGGGCCAGACTGTGGGCCCCAGGATGAGTCGGCTGCTAAGCAGGACAAGCAGCGGGCCGGATAAATGTCCTAGGCGGGCTGCATGTGGCCCATGGGCCATGATGCCACAGCACTCTCCCCAGGGCAACAAAGTGAAACCTGTCTCAAAAAAATAAATATAAATAAATAAATAAAGCTGCTTGCTCTCCTAGAAGTATTCTTTCTCCAAAAGACAAAAATGATAGATAACAAGTCCGTTGCCCACGGTCACAGACGTGTACAGATGACTTCAGGCATCTGCAAGGCTTGTTAGCTAAGACTCCTGTAAGGCCGCCAGGCTCCTTTTGCTGACTGGTTTGGGACTGGTTGTTTTCAGGAGCTGGGAGTGGGATGGACAAGGACAGACCTGTGTGTGCCCATGACAGGAAAGGCAGGGAGTGACATGCTTATCCCTAAGGTCCCAGGCGGCCAGAAGCACCATGGAACCCCTACAAGGAAACAGCAGCACATGTGGCCTACGTGGGCGGGCACTGACACCAGGGCCCAGCCATGCCATCAGAATGGGGTCCCAGGGATCCACAGAGGAGAGTCAGTGTGAGGGCACAAGTTCAATCCTACGAGGGCAGCTGACCCACACGCCCTGAGTAGTTCTTGGTATCAGTCCCTTGCCATAAGGAAACCAAGCCCAGACACCAAAAGACTGACACACAACCACACAAAAAGGGGAAGCCTGGGCCAGACATAGCGGCATGTGCCTGTAATCCCAGTACTTTTGGAGGCCAAGGCCCAGAGTTTGAGACCAGCCTGGGCAAACAGCGTGACCCCGTCTCTACAAGAAAGAAAAAATTATCCAGGTGTGGGGGTGCACACCTATATTCATTGCCCGCCACTCAGGGGGCTGAAATAGGATGATCACTTCAGTCTCAGGCATTCCAGACTGCAGCAAGCTACGATCACACCACTGTACACCACTGTACTCCAGCCGGGATGACAGATCAAGACCCTGTCTCCAAAAAGAAAAGGAAAGGTGGGGGAGGGGAGTCTCACAATCAGACCACTTGCGGCATTACAAGACAAGGGACTGTCCAAGAGAAATACAGTAGAACCTCTGCAAGTTGACCACCCAAGGGACTGTACCACAGTAGTGGCCATACAGTCAACATAAGGAGCTAGGCCTGCTGTACCGACAGGTACACGTGGTGCATGTCCAGTCTGTGAAAATCAGGTCAACTTACGGAGGTGGGCCATGTATGGAGGGGGTCAGTGAAGGGAGGCGGTCAGTACAGGGAGGTCGTCAGCACAAGGAGGTGATCAGTACAGGGAGGTAGTCAGTGTGGGGAAGTGGTCAGAGGGGGGAGGTGACCAATGCAGGGAAGAGGGTCAGTGTATGCATGGGGTCAGTGCAGGATGGTGGCCAGTGGAGGAAGGTAGTCCGTGTAGGGTGGTGGTCACTTGTGGAGGTCCTACTGTATCTGGAACGACTGACAAAGCAGGAACCATCACACTTCTTTTCGGCGACAATCCTCAGACCACCATCAGTGGGAACCTGGAAGGCACCTTAGTTCCCTCCTAGAGTCACTGAATTCTGGGGAGGGCCGGGGCACTCTGTGTTCCAACAAGCTCTCCAGGTGGTTCTGATGCATGATGAACTCTGAGGCGCGCTGGTACGATGGCCTAAATACTTACAGCAGCACTTCTCATAATATTCCTAAATGGAAAGAACCCAAAGGTCTAACCACAGTGAGCGGATAAACTGTGGTGTGTCTGAGCTGGGTGGAATCCTACCTGCAGGAAAAGACACACACATAGCAACACGCAAAGCATGAAGATCCAAGATCCCGGTAGGAGTGCCACTGGGGCAGAATGGTAGGAAATGCACACACTGTCCCACAGCAACAGAAGCCCATCAGGCCAGGGGAAACAGATCACACAAAGAGGCCCAAGGACACTTTGGGGAGAATGGAAACCTGCTCTTTTGGCTAGGGTGTTGATTTTGCAAATATGCATAAGAAAAAGTGATTAAGCCACACTCTGTCTCCCTACTACAAGCCTCGTTTACCCTACCTCACTCTACCTCAATAAAGTTGTGAGAATTAGGAAAACAGATGGAGCGGAGCAACTATAAGAGTCTTTTCAGATAAAAACACAAGACTGCATATCTGTGTCTGGACCGCAGAAAGCGCTAGAAAAAGATCTACAATGTTGCACTCCAGACTGCCAATGCCCATGATTCTGCAAGGAGGGGAGGGAGGACCCCACACTGCTGCTATTCTTTGCAATTACCAGATACTCACATTATTCTGGGGGAGGGGGAAACGAGATTAAAAGAAACCAAAGAATCAGGAAAAGGAGTTTGTTAAGAGGCAGGAAGCAGGAGCAGGCAGGGGTGGGGTTGAGGAGGGAAGGGACCCCCCAGGCAGGAACTGAGGCAGGTCAGCATTGGGGGTGGGGGCAAAGCAAGGGGAGGGAGGTGGGTGTCGGGCCTCAGCTCTTCAGGACAGACACAGGTTAGAGGTGGTGCCCTGGTTTCTCTGCCCGTCACCATTCACTTGTAAATGAACACTTGCAGGGTATCCTTTCTTCTAAACCGAGTTCCAGTCTTGTTTATCCTTTCTGCTTTAGGGGGAAAAAAATCCCTGTTTTTTTCTAAACACATGAAGACGACTGAAAGATTGTATTTCTTTCATAAGCCCCGATGGGCTTTTTATTCCTTAAACTTTATTAAGTCTTCATGGAGGATCTGAGCAGCTCATTTAAAACCACCACTAGGGTCAGCACAGGGGCTCACACCTGCAATCCCAGCACTCTGGGAGGCCAAGGCAGGAGAATTGCTTGAGCTCAAGAGTTCGGGACCAGCCTGAGCAAGAGAGAGATACCTCCCCACCCCATCTCTAAAAAAATAAAATAAAAAATAAAACTCCCACCAGATGCAAACCAATCTAAGGCAGGGTTCCTACCTTGGTGCTACTGGACTTTGGGGCTAAATAATGCTTTATTGGCAGAGGGGGACCATCCTCTGCACTGCAGGCCACCCCTGGCCTCTACCCCACTATACTGCCGGTTCACCATTCCTCATTTCCAACCACACAAATGTTCCCTGGGAGGAAAACTGAGGTAACCCTGGGCCAGTGTCCAACTTCCCTCCAAGCCTGAGGTTGCACACCTGAAAGCCACAGACGGGTGTTTTCAAGGTGGAAGCAGGAAGGGGTGTTTGCCCTGTGGCTCTGCGTCCTCAGGTCTCCAGGAAGGGAACCCACCAATTCCTGGTCCCCTGGCCTGTCAGACAGGGGCCATTATGCCCATTTCCCCACCTTGCACACCAAAAGGTACAAAGAGCTACTCCTGTGTGCCAGATTCCCAGCTAATGACGTCCCATGTGGTTTCACATTCAGAGCCCACAACAAACATGCTGTTATCGTGATTTTACAGAAGAGGAAAGGGTGCTCATTACATGATCAACTTGCCCTTATCCACCTCTGGTCACCCACCCATCCCCTGGAGGGCCATGGGAGTCGGGCCTCACCACCCAGAAAGTTCACCCAAGCACAGAGATACTCATTCTTGGAAATCTGACACTAAAATAGCCACAAAAAGGGACTCTCCGGGGACAGAAAGGAGATTAGTGGCTGCCAGTGGCTGATGACTCCCAGACCTCTGAATGAAGTGTCCTACAACTAGATTCCGGCAGCGATGTTTACACCACTCAGCAATTTTACTAAAAATCACTGACTGCACCACTTAAAAGGGGCTTTTCTTTTATGGTATGATTTCCATCTCACTAACATCGTTTAAGAAAACCAACTGAATTTTAAGGCAGACTTAAGAGAGTTAGTTGTAGGTTCAAAGAAACATCCTGAGAAGCTGACTAAGCATCTCTGACAAGCCCTGATGGTACAGAAAGGCCCAGAGCCGGCAAAGGGAATTCTCGCTGAGCCCGAAAGGACAATGCAGCTCTCGACTCAACTGGACGAGATGCAGAACTCGAGTGAGTGCCCAACCCAGAGGTGTGGACAGAGAGGAATCCATTCGGGTGCACGTCTGGGCCACACGAAACACGTCCTAAAAATCACATTTGTTGTCCAAATATACAGCATCGAATGGAAAAGCCAACACAGCGGGAAATGAGAGAAGGCTGGACATTTACTTTCAGATAGAAAACCACAAATTGAGCCCAAATCTCCCTTTAAACAAATACCGCAAAGAAAAGTGGGACGGATGACCCCAGCTTACTTCACTACGGCACCAGGCATATGATATAAAGTAAAGCAAACTCCAGAAGGACACTTTACCCTGTGTTTTTTACACTTTAAGATGAATCGGGAAATAATTAAAATGCACAGTCTCTTTTTTCAACTGTCTTCTCTGAAAACACGTCCAGGATATTCAAAAAATGACAGAATGTAACTAGAAACTAGCGAGTGAATGTGAGCGGCACTGGCTGAGATAAAAATGAAACGTTTCCATGAGCTAATCTCATTCTATATTTAGTTTGAATACACTAATGTAATTAACAGAGGTTATATAATTCTGCTAACTTCAGATTTCCAATTATAAAGCCTTGCATATAATTATATGAACTAAAATTCATTTGATTTTTATTTCTGTGGCAAGATTAAGATAGCTAATTTTAATAACCCCATTCTTACTAACGAGAACTAACTGCCTTTCCTTGCTGTAAATTATATAAACGGTACTTCAGCAATGCCATAAACTAATTTCTTTTTACAGTCTCTCTTGAAGGTTAGTGTACTCCCAGATTTCACGTCCCTGGGATTTTGCCATTTGTCCTTTCCATTCTCCTGCGAGCCAACTCCATCCACCTCCACGTCAAACTCCAGAAATTAGACCCAGGCAAAGCTCTCAACAGGTGCATGAAGTGTACACTTACGAAATAAAATCAACTCTGGGGTAGGCTTCACAGAGCAATCTCTTTAGGGCCATTTTCTCGAATAATTTCTGACATACATTATCGGTTGCTTTGGCTGGCAAATAATCAAATAATTATTAGTGTCATCACTCAACAAAAAAGAGAGAGGTTAGGATTCTGGTTCAGAGCTGAAGCAATTCAGGTGTGACTCCATGACCTGCTTCTAACATGAGGTCAAGATCACCTGCCTAAGGGGGCAAGGCATGTGACTAAAAACAAAATATTCTGTGTAATTTCTCTTTCCTCTCCCAGTGGCCGGGCGAGGGGGGCAGACACAGCATATCCCCAAATGCCCCTCTGCAGCTGCTTTACAGTTTATTATAACTCAAGTTCTTACTACAGTGTCAAGGTACTGACCACCGGAGAGAAGACACAGGTGCATAAACCCAGAGACTAGAGAATTCTAGCTCCTGTTTCTCCTCTCTCTCCACAGTGAGTGTCTTCTGAATATTACTATAAAGAGAAGCAATAGGATTTTTTAAAACAGATATAAGAAGTTTAGTTACCAAAGTTCAAATGAAATGTCTACATAGATCCTGACAAGGGCTAATAACATTTTGCATGAAGTGTCCTGCTGGTATAAAGAAATCTACAAATCTACAAGTATTGTTCAGCTTCTTCATACACTGCACAACTGTCTGATCATCATTTTATATACAGTAAGTTTTACTGCAAATTCAATTCACAAACAGGAAAGTAGGTGCAGATACCAAAAATCTCACACCCACATACACACAAAGCTGACATATCAATCCTTTTGAGCTAAACAAAAATACCTGGTCTGGAAAGCCAGAACTACTTGAGGTTGGCATTTGCAGTCTCAGGAAAACCAAACCTTCAGCCATTCTTGGCAAATAAGCCCAGATAGAAAAGACCATACCCTTGGAGGTGAGTCCTTCTTACCTCCACAACAATGTGGCCTGTGTTAGATTTGTAACTTTCATGTTTACTCACACACACACACACACACATTACAGCTACACCAGTAACGGAGTATCAGCTAACGTGAGTTTTCTCTTTAAAAAAAAAAACTTGTAGCCGTGGCGCCCATGGCTCAGCGGTTAGGGTGCCGGCCACAGACATTGTGGCTGCGAAACAACAATGACAACTACAACAACAAAAAAATTGCCTGGCACTGTGGCAGGCGCCTGGAGTCCCAGCTACTTGGGAGGTTGACGCAAGAGAATCGCTTAAGTGCACGAGTTTGAGGTTGCTGTGAGCTGTGGTGCCACAGCACTTTACCTAGGGCAACATAGTGAGACTCTGTCTCAAAAAAAAACAAACAAAAACTTGTAATGTGAAATGAAGAAAGAGATTTAATAACAACCATGATGGATGAAATATGTCTATGAAAACAAAACAAAACAACAAATAAACAGCCAGACTTATGGCAGGCGCAGACTTTTATCACAACCGAATCCCAGCACCATCTCCTGTAGCTGTCTTTCAAAGCCTGAACCACTTCTTCAGCAAAAACACCAAATTATCCCCCGCCCTGCAGGCATCCGTTAATGAAAGCAGCTGACTTATAGACAGAATTAAGTGATTATGAAAACAGTGCAGTGATAAAATGCTTTAAAAAAGCACAGCATTGTTCCCCGGCTCCCTCACACACCTGCAACAGACCTCCTGTCATCTGGTTAGAAAACATAAATATTTTCCAACTTTAAAAATAGACAAAAATCCACTAGACCCAAGATGTGCAGAGCGCCCTCTCACCGAACGTTCTCCTCTCCTAAGCCCCATCACTAATGTCTGTATCTCTCAGGGATCTCCAATCTTTAAGGACAGAGACCTCAAACCTACTGAATGCACACAAACCATGGCAGCTGAAGCTGGAAGAAAGTGGGGTAGAACTGTCTCCTGTCTGCACTCACGGACTGCAATAACTCCCTCTGCCCCAGCCTCGGGGGACCTGAATCTGTGATCTCAAAGTGTTTCTTTCACCGCATATTCCCATCAGTGAAAAAGACCTCAGCATCTTCCCCCAGCTCGTGAAATCTATGTCTTAAATATATACAACACTCAACTAACATTATACACATTTTTACAGACAAAAAATAGATGGAAATGTTGTTTAATACACGTTTTCATGGTTTCTTCCTACACATTAATAAACCTCACTGTGTACCTGCCAAAGGGCACGAAACTCACAAGTTGAGACCCTTTTGGGAATAATTAAAACCTAAGACCCATTATTCTTTCCCCTCCCTCAAATTTGGAAACCACTAGTTTAAAGAAAACTCCCAGAGAGTCCCTTAAAATGTACAAAGCTACTCTAATTTCCACAGGCTTCTCCCCGTGTTCTCATCTGACCTATAATAATTTCTGTCAAGAACTGGACAGATGGGAGAGCAGACTGAGAAAGAGGGAGGAGGTGAGGGAAAGGAAAAGAAAAGAAAAAAGAAAATAGTGACTAATTCTCACAGAAATTGGATTTCATTTTGACCAAAGTACATTCCTTAAACATTAATTTTTAATTCAACTTGTTAATATGTTGTTTAGGATATTGCATCCTCATTTATAAGTGAAATATGTTTGTAATTTCCCCTTTATAATAATATGTTTTCTCCCATTTTAATATCAGGTGTATCTAAATGAAGTAGAACGATTTTGAAGTATTTCTTCTTTTTCTATTGTCTATAAGATTTGACATCTGTTTTTTGAAATTATCTTTTATTTTTATTTATAAATATTAGTTGTCTATTTTTTGAGACTTTGGGAAAAAAATAAGAAGTTAACTGATGACTCCATACTGAACCTCAGAGTGAAAGCATTCTGTGACAGACATACTCTTATTTGACAATGTGAATGTTACTTTTTTTGCATTATTATTATTATTGCTCAATCTTTCGTGGCAGCAATCGTCTGATTTCTTTTCTGAATGTATTTATCTTTGTTTGTTCTTTACAAGGTTTTTGTTTCTAGTCCTTATCTTAAATACTTTTATTGTTATTAAATTTTAAGCCTTTTTAATTTTGTAAAGGCAAAAAGTGGAAACCAAATAAACGCATGTATATATATAAAAAAAAAAAAAAAAAAGAACTGGACACGCAAGATCATTCTTTCTTATTTTCATCGATTTCTGAACTGGGCACAGCTGCAGCTGCCCTCTCTGGCTGGGCTTTCTGAAGCGTCACTGGAAATGGTTGAAAGTACCACAGAAGCTGCCCTGTGTCTTAGAAACACAAACCAAACGTGACATTTCTTCAAATGGGGGGTTAGGACAGACTGACCTGCAACTGTCAGGAATTAGCAATTACCATTTTCAAGTTTATAATTTTGAATTCTTGAGTTTCTACGGACACAACTGGCATTGGATTAAAATGTCTAATAAGACTGTGTTAAAAAAAGATCTTTTTTTTTTTGTACGAAAAGGTTTTTATTGGTGGGGGAGGGAGGCTTCAGAGCAGCACCAAGGAGGAGAGAAAAAGAGAAGAATGAGGAGAGAGTAGAGAAGAGAAGAGAGAGAGAGCAAAGGAGAGAGGCGGGGAGAGAGAGAGAGAGGGAGGAGAAACGTACCCTTATATAGGGAAGTTTTAGAATAGTGACAAGACGGTGGGATAACCAATAAGGAGTTATTGCTCCGGCGTAAAAAGATCTTAGGCAAGAGCCCAAGTTGATTCTATTCCCTAAATTCACCAAATGGTAGGGACCTCAATTCTCTACTCAACTGCTTTTTGGCAAAACAACCTGACTCTGTGAAGATAGTGGATCCTGAGAATTATGTGTGCACATCTGGCACTACCATGTTTCCCCAAAAATAAGACCTACCCCCAAAATAAGCCCTAGCAGGATTTCTATGCATTTGTTAAATATAAGCCCTACCCTGAAAATAAGCCCTAGTGGGTCTTCTTGAAAAAAAATAAATATAAGACAATGTCTTATTTTCAGGGAAACACGGTACCGACTACTTTTGGTGAAAGACCTCCACTCAGCTCATCTTCACGTGACTGTCAAGACATTAAGCACAGCTGAAGGAGCACAGTTGTCCAGGCTGAGACTGAGAATTACCAACAATGCACCAAAAATGGAACTGACTGCTCAGCTGTGCTCAATTTTTCTCTACTTTGTAAAATGACTTTATATGCTCTCACCATCGCAAAGCATTTGTTATTATTGATTTAAGAAATAAAAATGGCAGAGAGAAGGGGAACTCGTCTACACTGCTGGTGGGAATGCAAGCTCATACACCTTTTTTGGAAAGAAGTTTGGAGAATACTCAAGGAACTAAAAGTAGACCTACCATTGGATCCCGCAATTCCTCTACTAGGTATATACCCAGATGATCAAAAATCATTTTACAACAAAGACATCTGCACCAGAATGTTTATTTTAGTCCAAATTATAATTGCCAAGACATGGAAACAGTCCAAGTGTCCAATGACCCATGAATGGATTAACAAATTGTGGTATGTGTACAGTAAAAGATGGGGACTTCACATCTTTTATGTTTATCTGGATGGAGCTGAACATATTCTTCCTAGCAAATTCTCAAGAATGGAAAAAAAAGTATCCAATGTATTCAATACTTGCAAGAAATCAGTATGTAAGCACCTACACATTTATATGAATGATAAAACATAACTATAGTCCAGAAAGTAGAAGAGAAGAGGAGAAAGAGGGGAGGAGGGAGCAGGGAAGGTACCTGGAGGACCTCACCTAATGTGCATGATGCATTGGAACATTTCAAAGCTATTAAGAACATAATTGTGATGGATGTGTTAATCAGTTCAATGTAAGCATTTCACATTGTATACCAAATCAGTACACTGAACCCCATAAATGCATTGATGCACACACTTATGATTTAATAAAAACAAATAAGAAATAATAAAAATGGCACTACGTAGAGTAAGTTGCCTGCTGTCCGCCTTCTGTCTACCAGCATTCACACAGAAATGAACAATAGTCTGTCTACACAGACTTCAGCCTCGTGACAACAGGTTAAGTCAGTGATGGGAGGTGACAAGTGCCCTTCTAACTCTCGGTCTAGCTAACACAAACAGGGTTAGGGGTCCAGTCCTTAACAGACCTGAATTAAGTTTTCCAGTTCTCAGAGAGCAGGGAAGGTCGTGAGGCCACCTCTGTCTTGGCAAGTGGGGCTGGTGGGAAGAGCTGGGTGCAGGCTATCTGGGGTCATAGTCTAGGGTACAGGCTTCAGAGAAACAAGCAAAGAAAACGCTCATGTTTTCTTTGAAACATTCCAGCTACATCCACCAGTATAGGAAAAAATGACAGGAATTCAAGGCAGACACCCTGGTCGAGAATAAACACTGAGAGTTTTGCCACGAGCATTGCTGGTGCTTACTTCACAGGGGCCCCGTGACTGGAGAACTACAACACTCCCAGGAATTATCCGGAGGCACCCACCCAAACTGTCTTCGGTTTTTTTCTTTCTTTTTTTTTTTAGTGGGGTTTTTTTGTAACAAAAATATGCAACTAACTTATCAATGTTTACCAAAATGTTGCTTATTTGAAACGTGGGGAAAAAACGATGGTTGAGGCAACAAGACATAACTCTCAGTTTGCCCTGATGTTTAGTGAAAGTAAAAGCATCATCATCCCTAACCAGTCTAGGAAAACAGTGGCCTCCCTGACTCTGAAGTAGGGTCCTCCTCCCAAATTAAAATATTTACACCTGAGAGGGAGGAGAAGGCTGGAGGCCACACATCCCTCTCTCTAACCGGACCTGGGAGGACTCCCTCAGATTTTGACCACACAGCAGTCGGGCAGACCACTCAGGGCAGAGACGAGTCACCTGAACACCAGAAGGATTCTTTTAGAAAACATGCCAGTTCCTATGACAGTGGAAAAAACTAAATGATGGCCCAAAGTGAAATGGAGATTAGCCACTGCCTGGAAGTACAGACTCTGAGGAATTCATCAATTTCTGCAACAAATGAACACAGTAACAACTTGATATTTTTAGCCTATTTTGTATTCACAGGATTAACCCATTGGGAAAACTATTCCTAATGACGGTCCTATTTGTGAAACTGTAGGGCTAGAGGATCTAACCTTCTGATACATTGTATACACAAAGTGTCTTTGGGTAGCACTGTGTGGAGGAGGGGAGTGGCTCTATGAAAAGGCCTGCCCAGACATCCCCCATGGTGGCTGCAACAGCTTACTGGAAGAGAAACAGCAGACCCTTAGTGCCTCCCCCCCACCCCATTCACTATGCTTTCTTAGGCACAGAAACAGCAGTAAGCTCTTCTTTTCCTGCTTTTCATAACATCCACAGTACAAACTATGCCGTCCTAAGGGAAGCAGAGTGGCTGGGGAGCAAAGGCATGCAATTCACCTGTCAGCAGAGGACAGGGTCCAGGAAGGTGCTGGAAGAGTGGAGCATTTTCTCATGTCTTGAATAAAACAGGATTCTGGAGACCCAGGCAGAGAGCAGAATAAGTGGGTGGGAGCCCCAGCGTGGGGGCTGGTCCAAGAGGGAATCCCTCTCCATCCTAATTACAGCCGTGGTCACCAAAAACTCATAAAACCATTCACCCAAAGAGGAAAATAGCCAGTTTCATCATACGGTGATTTAAAATAAAAATATATAGATATACATAACTATATGGATTTAACGAGCCCTGCAATTCGTTGTAAGAGGAAAAATATAGGAAAAGAAAGCTAATTCCTAGAGACGGTCGTAACTGATAGAGAGACATTGCCAGACCCAACGCCCAACTTTGGAAAAGAGGACAATAGAAGCTCATGGTGCTCCAAGCTTAATTGTGTCTCCCTGACTACAACCAGCCTGAGAAACATATTGTATTTTCATCTCTCAGGGAGAAAGCAACCACTACAGAAGTTCACGATCGCCCAGAGGTGCCAGCAAGGTGCACGCCTGATGTCCTTCACAGCTATCCCCAGCCTCCTCCAACCCCGACTCCAGTGGAAGCCCAGAATCTCCCCAACTAGGCAGAGCCTGGAGCTCTTCTATGGATCACACAGCTATGTAGGTTGGGGGCTGGCTCAAGAGAACCCGGGCCACAGCAGGGCTATAAACCTGCCCTGTTCCTACTGACACTTGCAAGAGTACCAAGAAGCTGATGCAAAGCAAGATCTAGTAGCTCTGTGATGACAGCAATACAACAAAAAGAAGAAACTGAGGAACAGGCCAGGTGTACCTGACTCCCCAAGCAGCCCCTTCCACCAACCCCCACAGGCCTCATTGCAATCATTCCTTAAAGTCTGCTGCCCACCTCCCCATTCCCTTTATCCCCGGAACATCTAAAGTGCATGTGCCTGGACAGCGATAGAACTTGATATCCATACAAATAAAAAAAAAAAAAAGAACTTGATATCGTGACCACGCAGCTGACAGTGTCAGTGAGGGCTTCTCCACCCTGGCGCTCCTGGCTTTTGGGGCCAGCTCGCTCCCTGTGGTGGGGCTGTCCCCTGCCCTTGGTGCTGAGCAATGTCACTGGTCTCTCTACCCGTAAGATTCCAGGAGCACCCCGACTCCCAGCTGTGACAATCCGCAATGTCTCTGGAAACTGGCAAATGCCCCCTGATGACCAAATTGTTCTGAGGGAGAACCATTACTTGGCTGCAACATTCAGGGCTCTGCAAACACCATTCCTATAATTGACCTTCTTCCGCACCTTTGTTTCTAAGAGTTCCCTTTTCCTTAAACCACCTCCATCTCTCTAATCCCACTGACCAACAACAAACAAGCCAAGGAAGTGACACCCAACTCCCTGTGCAAAATCAACCTTCTCTTCTGCCCTCACTGTAAATTTGCTCCAATTCCATTTTTTGACCTTCAGGTATACAGAAGATTCTCCATAAATATTTGACTTGTTGGGAAAAGTACAGAAAGGGGTTGCAGGAGGAGGAGCCCAGCGTGGTTCCTCTGAAGTTAAGTCCCCGCTGGCCCGGCAGGAAGCAGCCAAGGGAGTGACCCCTACGGACAGCCTTTCTCCCTGGAGATTTCCAAGTCTTTTTCTCTGACAAGGCTGTCCTTACCCTTTAGGAACATGCAGACTTGTTCCATCCCTTCCCACATCCAGCTTTTATTTTGATCCTCGTGGGTTCCAGGCTTGCCAGTCGGGCCAGCACAGTTCATTGGGGGTGCCCCACAGAAAGGCGGCCAAGACCCCAGGGGAAAAACTCAGTCCCCATCTCCATCTGAAGAGTTTAGTTCCTTCCTTCACATTCACAGTCATGGGGGGGGGGGTATTTTTCCAACTTAAAAAAGTGTTTGTAACTTGCCCTTAGTCTTGCTTCCTGATTAAAACTATTTTAGGCTC
>NW_003852460.1:6780899-6785260 GCF_000181295.1 Otolemur garnettii | reverse complement strand
TGCCATGGCACTCTACTCAGGGGGATAGCTTGAGGCTCCGTTTCAAAAAAAAAAAAAAAAAACTATTTTAAAAATACATCTGGTAGTGAAAGATGAACAACTTACTGGACAGAGCATTTGAGGTTATAAAAAGGGGGAATGAAGGGTCAGCGGGAGGGACCAGGAAACCACAGCCGGGATGATCTTATCTGTCCCTCTGGGCAGGGAAGCTGGTAGACCAGAGGGCCATGGGGCAGTGTGTGCAGAGCCCCGGGGAAACTGGGAGAGAGGAAGCTGCAAGCTTTGGCTGAGGTATTGGCCTACCCAGCAGGTAAGGAGGCAGACAATCTCCATTCCTAACATTAGGAGCAGAGAAACTGTATTTCTGAACTTTGGGGCCCACTCAGATGCCCTCCGGTGTGGGATTCCTTTTAGCCAAAGGTGAGTCCTGACAAGAGGCCAAAGTGAGAAAGCTCCAGACAGACACAGAGGGGGGCTTTTCCCCAGCCTCTTAACAAGCAAAATTTCTACAAAGATCTATGCAAACATCACATTCACCATGAAAGAAAAATAACACCCTGATGGTGGGAGGGTCTCACTTTGTGGATAAGCTTTCTTATTAGTCTTTTCATAGGGAAAACTTTGACGTCAAGAGATTCAACCTTAATATTTGGGACCTGAAGGAGGGACATGGGGGCCCGAGGTCCCCAAGCCAAGTGAGACACGGTATAGCACCACAGTTCCCAAGCACAGGACACTCTGCTGATACGGCCACCTTCAGTGTGGCACAGGCCTTCCTTGCTTGGGCAAGCAGTGTGGAGACAGGCAGTGCCACTCTTCAGATGACAGAACCAAGACACAAAGCAGCTTAGAGCCTAGTCAGGTACTCAGGCTTGGAGTTCTGGTTTTCTAACTCTAATCTAAAGCACCTCACTCTAAAGCTGGCAGCTGTCACTGAAACCACTTCCCTGGGCATAGATCACTGGTTAAAAGGGTCTTTCAAAAAAAAAAAAAAAAAAAAGCAGGTCTACCTGTGAGTTATTTCAAAGTTTATTAGCCTCTCCCTGCCCCCACTAAAACTACACCAGCTCTCTTGCCTGACTTCTTCAGAAAAGCTTGACTTGGGCAACCGGAGCAGAACTCCAACAGAAGTTTCCGCAAGTTTTGTGCTGTCCGTGGCGGTGGCCACTTAGCTGCATACAGCTACTGAGCACGTGAAACACGGCTGGTGCGACTGATGGAACAGAACTGTTATTTTCAGTTAAGTCTAAATACACATATGCGGCAAGTGGCTGCCATATGCAATGACAAAGTGATATAAGGAAACAATCTCTTCGCTGTGGTCAGCCTTCTGTGATGGCGTGCAGCTCTAGCTACACAAAGCAGCTCATCTCCAGAAACACGCTCAGCGTCGCTTCTCCTCTGCGTATCCGTGTGAGAAAATCCACACTAGATATTCAGAAAGGCAAAATAAGACCAAGCTTATGTGTGGGACTCGGGGACTCAGACAATCCTCCCTCCACTAGGTGCAAGGTACCTAACATCTAGGAACGCTGGTGTCCTCTGCTGCAGAATCCAAACCATAATCACCAACCACAGCACTAAATGCCCATAAAATCCTCAGTGCACGGCGTTCAAGTAACCTAAAGGCAATTATTCTATTTGCACAGAGCAACACTAATGCAAGAGGCTTTTTATATATGTGTGTGTATCTATCTATATATTTTTTTTTGAGACAGACCTTTACATTACCCTCAGTTGAGTGCCGTAGCGTCACAGCTCACAGCAACCTCCAACTCTTGGACTTAAGCGATTCTCTTGTCTTAGCCTCCCAAGTAGCTGGGACTGCAGGCGACCATCACAACGTCCAGCTATTTTTTGGTTGCAGTTGTCATTGTTGTTTAGCTGGCCCAGGTCGGGCTGCAACCCACTAGTGGTGGTGTATGTGGCCAGCGCCCTACTCACTGAGCTACGGGCACCGAGCTGAGGCTTTATATTTTTTAAAAAGTAATGCAAGCATTCTCTCCTCAGCTCCTTCAACTTCCCAGTAGGAACCACTATTCTAGTTCTCCTTTTCATTTTTACACATAAAAGGTGATGCTTAGAAAAGCTGCAAGAGTCCAACGTTCCATAACGATCAAGAGTGGAGTACGAACATGGCGGGTGCTTTCGCAGGTTTGGGCCAAATGGGGACAAAGATGCCTCTTTTGACAAACGTCACCTGCCATGATGCTTCCTGCCACTGTGGAGACAACTCAGGGGCTCCATTCAGCGCTGTCAGCTCTCAAGCCCATTTAAACCCTCTTGCCAGCCCCACCAGGCAGCTTCACAATGCCATTTTACAGAGGAGAAAACTGAGGTCCTGAAAGTGGAATTCAAAAGCAAATCCAATTACAAACTCCCACACCGCAAGATCTTCCTGTACAGCTTATTAAAAAGCCCAAACTTTCAGGAGCACAGAGAAGACCTGGGAGGCTTCGGATCAACCTGTGAAAATTAAAGGAAAGTCACACTTTCAGGACCTACCAAACCTTGGCTCAAAGAAGAGTAAGAACAGCCCCCAAGGATCCCAGTAGCACTCACAGGCCAACAGGCCACTGCCCCCACAGCCCCCCAAGACAGCTTCATTCCCTCAGAAAAGGGGCCTCTGCCTTGCTTTGGGAGTTCCCTGGGCCCAAGAGTACCTGGCCTCTAGCAGCCGCTTAGTATATTTGTAAATGAATATTTGTGCATCACTGTGAAAGGGGAAAAAGTATTTCCTAAGATGCTGTTCTTTAGAACCAGTGGCATCCACATAACTGATGTAAAAACTCTATAGACTTTGATACCTTAATTTCTAAGCACGTCTACAGTTCCACGTCCTCTTTAAAAGTCTCTCCTGGCACTTTTCCGAGTCCAGTAAGGGTGCAACATGCAGGTGGGGGGAAAGACACCGCACTACACCAAAATCCCCATTTCTGTCCTCAGGTGTGTGTGCCAGGACGGCCTGGAATCGCTTTCAGGGGCCATTCTGATAACTGGACCAAGCGATTGGACTTCAACTTTTATCCCTGCGTTAGCATCGCGGCTCACTTGAGACACGACTGCCTTTAAAGATAAAAGCTTCACACTAGACATTCCTTTTTATTTTTCCTAATTGCATCTTTCTGTAGAAATGATTTCTTGTAAACTTTTCATAAAATCGTCAAGAGCCATTTCCTACAGGGAAGCCACCGCCTGCGACCTTAGCAGCGAGCGCCCCTCCCCCTCCTCCTCGTCCTCCAGAGTCCCGGCGCTCCCCTTCCAGGTTAAACCAGGGAATCACCCTGGCCGTGCGTCAGGAGAGAAAACATCCACCCGCCAGGTCAAGCCACACGTGACAATGCAAAGCAGTAACACTCGCAGATACAACACAGGGTGGGTTTTGTTTCTTTTTAGGTTTTGATCCTGAACATCATCGACTCCGACAGAAACGCGTCGGCGCCTAACTTTGTGGAACGTCCACCGAACACGAGGCCGAGCACTGAGCAAGCCGGGGCCCTGGGCCTGACCGCGTACAGGCGACGCACGTGAGCTCCAGGCCCTATCCCAGAGCGGCGGGCGGCCAGCGACCCAAAGTTGTCACAAACCCGGCGATCTCCCGACCGCCGAAGGCGCACCTCTCATTCTGAGCACCGGCCCCTCCATGAGGGAAGGTCCCCGCAGGGCCAGGGCCCCGGATCTGGGGGCCCCACTTCCCTCCGCACCCCAGCCAGAGCTAGGGAGCAACAGGTCTGCACCCTGTGCTGTTCTGCAGACGCCGGAAGACCAGGGGCGCCCCCCGCCGGGTCCCCGCTCTCCGGCCTGGGAGTGGCGGGGGGAGGGGGCTCCACTTCCTTGACAGTTTCCGCGCCTCAGAAACTGTGCGGACGCGGGGCTCGCGCCGCCTCGCCCGCCTCTCACTCCTCCCCGCCCTCCCAGCCGCCCCCCGGCTCCGGGCCAGCCCTCGCCCCGGATGAATGGGGCTCCCCTCCCCCACGAGGGGAATCCCGCCTCGGCCCCCAGCCCGCGGGGGCGTGGGTTTGCCCAGCGAGCCCTAGAAACGGCAGACAAAGGGCCGCCGGCGGGGAGACAGAGCGCTTCCTCAAACTTACCGGCCGCCTCCCCCTCCCCAAAACAAAGCCCCCCCCCCCGCCAGCCTCCGTCCGCCCCCCGCCCGCCCGCACTTTGGGAAGCGGCGGCAGTGGGGTATTGTTCAGCCTCCCCGGAGCGCGCCGCACCCCAGCCCGACCAGCGCGGGGACAGTTAGGGACCTGCCCCTGCAGGAGCAGGAGCGTCCCGGGGCCCTCAGCAGCCGCCGAGTCCCGGGTGACGCGGCGCCCCGCTCGCCACAGAAGTTTGCGCGCCCCCCGGCCCCGCGTCCG
>NW_003852460.1:6776523-6780475 GCF_000181295.1 Otolemur garnettii | reverse complement strand
CCGGGGCCCGGAGGACTGCTGGGGGTGGCGGGGGCCCGCCACGGTCCGCCCCTCCCCCATGGCTGGGGGGAGGGGTAGTTGCTTCCCAATCGGTCCCTCCCCTGCGCCCCAGGGAGCCGAGTCCCAAACCAACCCCTCCCCCACGGAGCGGAGACTTCAGCCCCACCCCTCCCCCACGGCGCCTGGAGAGGACCCGAGTCCAAGCCCTGCCCTTCCCCCACGGCGGGAGGACCTGCGACCCTAGTCCCTCACCTCAACCCCACCCTTCCCCCCCCCCACGCCGCGTGGACGAGGGGAACCCGGATCTCTTCCTACTTGCTCCAATCCTTGCCCCTTCCGCGTGTCTTCCTTGGGGACAGAGAGGAACCCCGGCCTAATCCCACCCAAACCCAGCCTTTCCACGGTTGCCTAGAGGGGACAGGAACCCAGGCCACCCCCGCAGATTCCAAGGGGTTGGAAAACCCAGGACACTGCTAAAGTGTTACCCTCCCCCACCTCAAAAAAGAAGCCGCCCTGCTGGCCTAACAGAAAACCCAGTAATCTGCCCCAGGGTGTGTCCCTCAAAACCAGGGGCTTGGGAAGACACCCCAATCGTCTTCCCATACACTTCAGAAAGTGGGACTCAGGCGGAGCCTCGACCTTTGCAAGACATCTCCCGGGAAGAGCCAGAAATGTTAGGGAGGAACTCAGACACACGGGTAGGCACCAGGAACTCGGTGTGGGGACCTGGGGGTGCTTTGGGGGAACTTGGGCCCTCGGACCTCCTTTCCCCAACCATACCCACCCTCAGGCTTTTGCAAAGTGTTTTAGGTTGCCACGGCTTACATGGCCCACCCCGGTGCACCCACGTCCCCAGCGCTCCTTCCCTCCACTTCGATGACGACTCCCCACTACTCGCGGCCTTAATTCAATTAAACAAATGTCTGCTCACCCTCCCCAGCACCTTTAGAGTCTGTCTTGTTAAATATTTTTTAAATAAGTTCGCCCCTCCCTTTGGTATCTAATGAGCTTCATGCTCAGAGCCCAGTACACTCAGCAATTTAAACTATAACCTCACTTGCTCCTGCCTAGAACACTAGACTATTTGTTCTTCTGCTTGTTGGGGGCAGGGGGGACCCGAGGTGAGTTTTTAAGGGGCCAGTCCTCCATCAAAAAGGCGGACCCAGAAATTACCCTGCGAAATATTGCTGTAAAACGTCAATGATGTAAAACGACTGTTGCTACACCATTATTAGAGCACATCAATAAAAAATACACACTTACACAGTCTCCATAATTGTGAATCAGCAGAATAGATTGTGTCTTATTATGTATCAGTTGCCTTTCAAGGCCCCCCCAAAAGGACTTGGTGGGGCCTTGCCTTGAGCCTGCCCTTCGTTGCTCCCGGGCTCCCTGGGCTTGTGCAGACTGATGCTGAGGTATTACATGCAATCGAAAAACGAAGGGTGCAATAGAAAACCCGAGCGAGCTCCTGATGCAACTCTGCCCTGGTTACACGTGCTTCCCTTCCCCCACCGCCGGCTGGTGGGAGCGCTGCGTTTTTTCCGCCTGTAGGGTCACATTGTGGTTGATTGATTCTTCTTTCGCCTTGCTCAGTCATTCAGATTTGGAAAGTAAATAACAAGTTGACATCATTACAGCTCTCGGCTTCACGGGGACGCGGCCCTCGGCTACCGCACACTCCCGAGTAGCCGCGCGGCTAAACCGGCGCCCTGGCCTGCCAGCCGCCCTCATCCCCTAGCTGTTGGAAATTCCAAGCCGAGCTTGGTTAAAAGGCCTCTTTGTGTGTTTGGATAATTTGACAGATACCGATACCAATCCTTTAAAGTACGGGAAAAAGGTAGAAATCCTCACTCTGAAGCTGGAGCCCAGGGTGGCCGGGTTTTACGGATGATCTCTGAAAACTAACAAAGCGAGAGTGCTCAGAATCCATCTTGCCTGCTTGATCAAGTCCCGGTAATCCCACTGCTGTCCTCGCGGGTAAGGAGTCAAGCGCGTTTCACGCGGATTCACAGCCCGCACCCCCCACCCCCCAAGGGACAGTGTGAGGCCTAAGACGGGAGAAGAGACCTCTTGTGTTTATCATGAAATCACCAGTATTTCTCTTTCTGAAATGCTGGAGGACTGGTAGGGAGGTGGTCAATTAGACTGTTGGTTCCAACGTTTTGGTGATTTTTCAAATGTGCAGTCGTATAAGATGGGAAGTAGAGCGGGTTAACAGTGATTTCCAGGGACACCCACTGCACTGTATATATTACTTTATTCCTGACAAGGGAAGGGGAAACAAAAATTTGCTTGCCACAAATGCCATTAGCACTCTCCATAAATAGTTCCCAAAATTTTAACTAAAAGGCAGTCAGGACAGCAAAGGCAATTCATCCTTTTTAGCAAACAGTGCTGGAACAATCGGACATCATACATTAAAAAAAAATAAAAAATTTAAAAAGTAGAAACTCTAGGCATAAACTTTATACCTTTCACCAAAAAATTAATGAAAATTAACTTAAACTAGGTCGTAGACCTAATGATAAAGGGTTAAACTATAAAACTGTGAAAGGATAACAGGAGAAAATCCAGATGACCTTGGGTTTGGCAAATGCCTGTTTAGGTGGGATGCCAAAAACATGGTGTATGAAAGACAAAAACAGTGACAAGTCGGGCATCATTGAACTTTTTAAAGTCTGCGGAAGATACTGTAAATAGAATAAAAAGACATGTCATGTATTGGGAGAAAATACTTGCAGGTCCGTACCTGGTAAAGGATTGGATTCAAAACGTACGAAGAGTTCTTAAAACTCCACAATAAGAAAACAACCCAATTAAACAAAGAGCAGAAGATCAGAAAAGAAACATCATCAAAGGGATATGCAGATGACAGATAGGCATATGGAAAGAGGCTGAGACATCATATATCACCAGGGAATTGCAAAATTAAAATAGCAATGAGATGCCACTACGTAAATGAGACTGGCTAAAATTCAAAAAACTGACAATAACAAATGCTGACAGGATGCGGAGCACCAGGAGGTCTCACTCGTTGCTGGTGAGAATATGAAATTGTGGTCCAGCTACTCCGGAAAACAGTCTGGCAGCTTCCTATGAAGCTCAACACGATCTTACCCTGTATATGATCCAGCGATCACCTTCCTGGCTATTTATCCAAGTAAGTTGAAATCTGCATCTAGGTAAAAGCCTGTACGCAGATGTTCAGGGCAGCTTTACTCATAGTCACCCAGCCCTAGAATCAAGCACAATGTCCTGTAATAGGTGGAGGGTGAACTAATGGTGGTATATCTATGCAGTGGAATATTATTCAGCACTGAAAAAGAGATGAGCTATAGAGCCACAAAAGCACATGGCAGGACTTTAAGTGTTACTAAGTAACAAAAGGCAGGTACAGAAGGCTACATCCTGTATACAGTTTCCACAAAGTGGAAAACGGGAAACTGCAGAGACAGTGGAAAGGTCAGAGGTGGCCCAAGAGTTCCAGGGGAAGAGGGGGTGAGGAGCTGGAGCACAGAGGATATTTAGGGCAGTGGAACTATTAATACTGGAATGTTGGATACATGTGATTATGCATTTGTCAAAATTCGCAGAATGTACCACACAGAGTAAACCCTACTGTAAACTATGGGCTTTAATTAACAATAACAAATCTGGCTCGGCGCCTGTGGCTCAAGTGGCTAAGGCGCCAGCCACGCACCCCTGAGCTGGCAGGTTCAAATCCAGCTTGGGCCCGACAAACAACAATGATGGCTGCAACCAAAAAAAAAAAAAAAAAAAAAATAGCCGGGCGTTGTGGTGGGCACCTGTAATCCCAGCTACTTGGGAGGTGGAGGCAGGAGACTCACAGAAGACTCGCTTGAGCCCAGAAGTTGGAGGTTGCTGTGAGCTGTGATGCCATGACACTCTACCCAGGGTGACAGCTTGAGGCTCTGTCTCAAAAAAAAAA